>NC_088791.1:118003980-118346134 GCF_011386835.1 Chrysemys picta bellii | reverse complement strand
TAAAAGGAGAACACCTTCAGACCTGTAGAAGGAAAAAAGTTGACTCAAAAGACACCCTTTTATATCCATCAAACAGCTTTTGCAGTTCAGCGATAGCTTCCTCGTGTGGTCTCCCGCATCTGAATGACTGGGTAAAGAAAAAGATACTTCAGGGGCACTGTCTCTCGTCCCACAACCTTCTCCAACTGCCACTGAGCTCCTGACTGTTAAACACTTTCCTGTTTGTGTGGTTAAGAAACCAAAACATTCCATGAGTTCCACCCACCAGCTCATTCCTAAACACTAAACAAAAAACAAGGGAGGAAAGCTTTAAAAGAAATGTATTTCTTATCAAATGAGAGTGCTTCTCAGGTGCTTAATACAAGCCCAAAGGCTCCTACACATCTTCATAGTAGAGCAGCTCCCTCCATCCATGCTACAGTACCTCCATGATGTTACCGCACCAAACTGCTCCCAACTTGTAAAATTTGGCCTGTTCATGGAAAATCCAGCTGGTTTCCAATCTAAACTAATTCAGACAGACAGGCCAGGTAAGGAAGGAGAGGGAAAAGGCGAGAGAAGAAAAACAACAGGTAGGAATTATTACTTCCACTGTATGGCCAGGGAAAGAGAGGCACGTAGGAGCTAAATGAATTGCCCAGTTCATATCTGAAGTCTTAAAAAAAAAAAAAAAAAAAAAAAAAAGAGTCAGGAAGAGAATCCAGGTCTCAAAAATCTACCAGGTCACTAGCCCCCAGCCCAGATTCAGGCCTGATCTAGGCCTCCCTTGAGTCCACAGCAAAATTCATGTCAATTGGAGCTTGATTAACCTCTGAATGCTGATTTTTTTTTAAAAGTGGTGACTACTGCATGGCACTAATTTAATAAATACTATTTTGTAACAATTTTCTGCTGGCTTGGATTAATGTCCTTGTATTCCTGTGTGGATCATCTGACTGCCATCTAGCATTTTGCACATTCTTTTTTTCCTTCCTCAAAACAGCAAAATGAATATATAAATAAATAAATGTTGATGTTTCAGACTTACCTGAAATTCAAAACCCCTACTGCAGTCCAGAAAGGCAGATATCAAGGGGCAGGGAAGGGATTCACAAATACTATTCCAAATTCAACAAGATGGGAGGAAAACACTTTAAAATGGGCTCAAGCAGCTCCTCCTTGTTATTGGTGCATAAACTGGCTTCAAAATCTGAACCCATATTGCATCATCCAGAATATTAATAGAAGAGTTTGAACAGCCTCCCTGTGTCTCTCTCTACTTTGCTAAATCTCAACCTCTTTTCAAAGTCTCAACTGAAATATCTCTTTTGCCCTTGCCCACACTAACTTTCTGTCTCCTTCTGCTATTAAATGAGACAGTTACACAATAATCCAGGACAGAATTTGTACAAAAGATGCTAAAAGAAATTAATATTGCAATGCAAGAGAATAATATTTTACATATTTCACAGCACTTTTCACATGAAAGGTCCGAAGTATTTAACAAACTAGACACATGTAGCACCACTAAAATTTGGATGCCTCTAGGATAGAAGGCAGCAGCTAATCAGTGCACAATAGTGAGTGGGAGGGAAAATGGTGGCAAAGGGAATGAGGGCTAACCCTCATGTCAGGGAATCTTTAAGGCTCACTCAGTTGTTTCTTAAGGTCTCCTTCTCTCACACAGAATAAAACTACAGGGAACTACATATTTCTACCTTGGACAGCTGAAAGGCTGCATCGACCCCGCTTAGATTTTAACTTGTGGTTTCAAAGTCTTGCTACTGCAGATCCAAATATGAGCTACGTTAATGCCAGCTGATTTATATTATATGCTGTGACAGACCCAGACGAGTGGGGTACAGGAGGCAGGTAGAGGGCAAATATACTGGTCACTAGATGAGTAGTTTTCTGTTCCCTGAGTGACCAAAGCAGGGGCTGCATTAGAGTAATCAGGAACCTGCTAGAACCAGTTAAGGTAGGCAGGCTAATTAGGACACATGGAGCCAATTAAGAAGAAGCTGCTAGAATCAATTAAGGCAGGCTAATCAGGGCACCTGGGTTTTAAAAGGAGCTCACTTGAGTTTGTGGTGGGAGTGTGAGGAGCTGGGAGCAAGAGGCACAGGGAACTGAGAGTGAGAGGGTGTGCTGCTGGAGGACTGAGGAGCACAAGCATTATCAGACACCAGGAGGAAGGTCCTGTGGTGAGAATAAGGAAGGTGTTTGGAGGAGGCCATGGGGAAGTAGCCCAGGGAGTTGTAGCTGTCATGCAGCGGTTACAGGAGGCACTATAGACAGCTGCAATCCACAGGGCCCTGGACTGGAACCCGGAGTAGAGGGCGGGCCCAGGTTCCCCCCAAACCTCCCAATTGACGTGCACTGTGGGTTCTTCCAGAGGGGAAGGTCTCCAGGCTGTTCCCCAACCCACATGGTGAATCTCTGAGGCAAGAAAATCCGCCAATATGCACAGGACCCACCAAGATAAAGGAGGAACTTTGTCACAATGCAGAAAGCTACTTACACCATATTCAGCTATTCTGATTCAGGTGTGATAGATTCATTTGCCAGTGCACTGGGCTAGTTACATACTAAGAGCTACTTTACTTTTTATTAATAAAAAAAGGGGGTGGGCTGGGCTCAGATAAACATGTCTATTTGGTATTAGACTATTGAAAGAATGGTGTTTATTATTAAAGCCTATCATTGCGCTTCCCAGCTATCAGAGGAGGGAAAGCCTTATTGCTTTCTGACAAAACCCCCTTTGTACCCCAACGCAACAGGCAATTTTCAAGGAATTTGTTTGTAAGTCACAGATTTCAAGCAGCAACAATGTGGAAGTAACATTTCCTTGAGTTTTTCACTTCTAGGATGATGGCTGTCAGGAAATGGAATGCAAGCAGTTTGCACAAGATGTGTTGCATAACTACATAGGGCCCCGTACTGGACAAAAGGGTAGGACTGGGAGCTTACAGGCGCTGCTTGGACAGAATTTGAGAAAACATACTTTAAAAAAAGCTTTAGAGAAGAAAGGGAAAAATAAAAATGGGAAGAAAGAAAAGTTTTAACCTGCTGACTTAATCCACTGACTCCTCCTTTAGTACCCCCAGGAACAACACTTTTATTCAGTTTAAATCAGAACCCCTTGTTTTATCTGAGCCCTCAGATAAAGAGAGGGGGGGCTTTTCTGAGAAACGAAGGAATCAGTTTGGCACATTAATTTGCAGTATTATTGCACTGGCTTCCTCAACTGGAACATTCCTTTAGACATATCCCATAAAGGACGATAAAAAATTTCAAGAGAACCATCTGTCCTCAGTGAAGAGAGGAAAATGAGAACTTCACTGGTTTTGCTTGTTGCTACACAGTGTTAATATTTTTGATGTTTGTGGTGTAGCCCCTGTGAAATTCAGAGAGACCCAGGCACTTTAGTTAATTATACAATATTAAGCTTCATAAAATTTGCAAAGGAAGTAGACATGAGACCTGCAGCCAGAAGAGTGAGACAACAGCTGGATAGCTGTTGGGAGGAGAAGGGGTTTACAGTTTCCTCTTTCCCTCCAATGGCTGTACCTATGTTTCATAGTTTTCATAAACTAGAAACAACATTGTTTATTTTAAAATTGTGCAACTGTTGGAGAGAGAAAAGAATTTGTCAGCAAACCAGCCTCTGGGACCTATGATGATCTTTTGCACTTCCATATCCTGACATGCACAGTGTTTATTCTGAAACTAAGCAGTTCAAGGGACACTCTGCTCTTTGAATGTGGAGCTACATAATGACGTGCAGGAGAGATTTAGCTCTGCAAATGCCTTGCTTTCAATTTCCTCAATGCATTGCTTTGGAGTAATACCACAAGAAAGCAAAAAAAACCCACCATGAGGTGGCTTAAGAGTCTCTATTCTGTTCTTTTTGCCAGGTCATGGGCAAACCTGCCTGCAATTGGACAAAAGTTCCACCAGATTTTAGTCACTTTTTTTTTTTTTTTTTAATATATGGCATGTCTGTCTCTCTCCCTCTGCTGCTGGGTGAAAGACCAGCACAAACAAGGACATTCACTGACTATATACTGCAGAAAACATTGAAAGTGACTATACACAAGGGTTGGTTGAAATTTTTCCATCTAAACAGTTTTTATAGAAATGTTTGTTTTCCAACAAAATGACATTTTCACAAAAAGGGTCAGCATTCTGCAAAAATTGTAAACTTTTCATAAACATTTTTAAAAGCCCCCAAACTGAAGTATTTTTGATTTGGAAATGCTGCTGCAGTGCCTCATGGCAACTGTAGTTTGGTTGCTTCATGCTCTTGTTCTCCTCTATAGACCCGCAACTCCCCAGCCAGACTACATCCCCCATGATTCATCATGGCCAGTAATTCCTATGATGCACCACTTCCCCTCTCCAAGAGGGAGACTGTGGTACATCCTGCAGGATGTAGTCTAACCAGAGAGTCCAGCCTATAGAGAAGATGGGAGCATGAAGCACCTGAACTACAAGTCCCAGAAGGCACCACGGCAGCATTTCCAAGTTGAAATATTTCAGATTTCTGCAAAAATTTTGGTATTCAAATTTCTACTACAAAAGCAACATTTTCCTTGGATTACAGAGAGAGACAGATCCACAGGTCTGGCCAAGATATGCACAGCATAGGACCCCAGGGTTGAGGAGGAAAGATGGCTTCTGAACCACTTTTTGCTCTCCTGATCCTAGCCCTGACCAAAGCTGATCAAGCCCCTAGTGTAACTTAAGTCAACATTTCTAAGTTCTGCCTGCCCTGGCAATCACTCTGCCAGCCAAGGATCACGTGGCACTACAACTATTCTCCCCCACCCCAGCCTATACCCTGGGGCCCAACAAAGAATACCCTTAAGCCTGAACTGGAGTGGCAAGGGAGGAGCAGAGAGACTAGTGCGGAGCATGACAGCACCCTGGAATTCCCTCAACAACACAGGAATCCCTTTCTGCCCTGCTAGGGAAGTGACCTATGCCCTTTGTGACACTGAGGCCCGGGGGTCGGGGAGGGGGCAGGATTTGCCCCCAAATTACCGATAAGTCAAACGTCTGACAAATTTGAAAAAAAAAATCATGGTTTTTCTTTAATTCCATTCACTTACGGTCTCCTTAGATAATACTTCGTAACAACAGTAGGTAAAAGTCTTCTGATCAAAGTGCTATTTCTCTGTGCCTCCAGGTACCAATCTGGGGAGGGTAATAACACACAGGGAAGTTGTTGGTCCTAGCTAATTACTGATTGTAAAGTGCTTTGGAGATCCTTTGTTAAAGTCACTACATTAGTGCAATATATCATTATTGTTATGCAGTGCTAAGGCCTCTGTTATTGCTGAAATATTTCCATTCAAATAAGTAACTAGAGTACATTGTGCAGTATTTGCTTTGAAAATATCCCTTCTAAGCAATTCCACAATTTTCTCCCCTTGTCCTGCATAGAAATTTTGAAAACTATGTTCATATAGCTGAAATCGGGAACAAATAACCAGTCTCAAAACAGCCCCGCAAGTCAGGTGTTATTTATCTATGTTACTTCTAAGGCACAAGACAGGTTAAGTGACTTACCCACAATCACACAATGAATCAGTGGCAAAATTAGGAACAGAACTCAGGAATCCCAATTCCCAGATCCCTACTCTAAGTAACAGATAACTGGCTCAGCCTAGATATATTCATTTTTGGACATCTCCACTTATAAGATAAGAAATCACATTTATGAAAATTATTACTTTGACATAATTTAGTACAACAAACATTTTATTTACCTGGCCATTGTTCATTCAAAGGGTGATGCAGAGAAATAGATACACATGTTGATTTCCGGTTGACTTCAGTGAGACTACACAGAGCAAGAAGGTTTAAGTATATGTGTAAATCTTTGCAGGATTGGGATCTAAAATGTCACAGTCAATAAGAAAACAGAAGTTTGGAAATCTGCAGAGAGGTTCAAAACAGTTCAGACATTTCCCGTAACAAAAAGGAGCAATGGAATTCTATAGCCTACATTTAAGATCTGAAGACAATTTGATGGCAGAGACTATCATTTCTGATTTTCAGTAAATTCTGTTTTGGTATGCTCTGGTATTTCATTATATAATATGAATGCATCTCCTAGCCTTCCTCTACATACAGTAATTCTTATATTATCTTATTTTATTTGGTAGCTTTTCTGTTGTAGGGTTCAAAGTGATCTGAAGACCTACACTTGTTGTTTTAAAAATATTTCCTTTGAATTTTGTATTTACTATTTATTGTTAAATCAGTAAGGATTTATTGATGGTAACTGAAAATTATAAATACAATTGAAATAAAAAATGGAAAGCTACACACTTTCAACATTTTAAGTTAGAGGGGTCGAAGACATATGGGATTGCAGGATTAAAGGAGGAGAACAGAAAGCAGATATTATTGTTCATTGATTTAGCAAAAAAGAAAACATTAAGGTATCTTATATATATTGTATCTTTACTCTGAAGTCTTGTACTTACTTTTCAACAGAACAAATATAAGACGGATGACTAGAACCACAACTATTAAAAAAAAAAACACCACAACATTTAAAGCCAGTGCAACATCACAAATCAAGTCAATGTGCTATGCCAAAGGCCTTTTGAAATCAAACAGATTTTAAAGATTTTTATTTAAACAAAACCTGACTAAATCTGTGGTCAGATGGAGAGTGTATTCCACAGTTACTGGACTACAGAGGCACATATACAGAAAGCACTATTTTGCCTCTATAAACCTGAGGCCAATAGCCCCAATTCCAGTGTACAATGACACGTAGGGCTGGTTGTTTTCTAGCCTTAAAGTTAAAACCCAAATCTTGACTTCAGTTACTACGATGCAGAGGAAGTACTCAAACAAAAAACTGACAGAAAGATAGTGGCAATAAAAAGTATTGCCCTCCTTCACCCTTAAGTTATCAGTATCCATAACTGGGTTAGACTTACTCTAAGTTACTTGAGTTTAACTCTCCAGAAATGGGAAGAAGATTCTGCATGCCCTGCTCCCACTTACAGTTCACCTAAGCACAAGTTTCATTGATTTAAATGCAAATCTTAACCTTGATTCAGGTCTTTACCTAGTGGTTAATCACTTTGGCTGAGTCCTCAGTTTCATTTAGTGCAGCTTCTTAAAAAAAAAAAAACAGAAACCAATACTCTGTAATTCTCTCTGAGATTTTAACTGGCAATGCACTTAAGCTTGTAAAAGCTCCCTTGCCAACAGGCATCAATGGTAGCCTAGAGCAATTTCCTCTACAGTCGAGATGAGAGTTCAATCCTCAGTCTATCTCCAAGGCATATATATGTTACAGAAGATGGAAGAACACCACAAGAAGCAGTCTATAACAAATTTACCATGTGTAAATAGCAGCACTGAGAAGATAACAAAGGGTCTGTAGCGCTACTGCAATCCAGCAGAGCCAATAACTGGTCAATGGCTCTTGAGGCGTCATTGCAGACCCGCTATGGTATATGACTCAGACAATGTTTCTTTTGGAGATGGAGTGGGTTATAAGTGATTTCTCAACGTACAATTAACAGATTCTGAGTTTGTTTCTGATTTCATTCAAGTCCATGGAAAAACTATTGATTTTAATGAAGCACGATCAAGCCCTAAAATAAATATATATATATATATATATATATATATATATATATATATATTTATACACGTATTGTGACAAAGTTCCTCCTCTATCTTGGTGGGTCCTGCGCTTATTGGCGGATTTTCTTGCCGCAGAGATTCACCATGTGGGTTGGGGAACAGCCCAGAGACCTTCCCTTCTGGAAGAACCCACAGTCCAGGTCAATTGGGAGGTTTGGGGGAACACGGGCCCGCCCTCTACTCCGGGTTCCAGCCCAGGGCCCTGTGGACTGCAGCTGTCTATAGTGCCTCCTGTAACAGCTACATGACAGCTACAACTCCCTGGGCTGCTTCCCCATGGCCTCCTCCCAACACCTTCCTTATTCTCACCACAGGACCTTCCTCCTGGTGTCTGATAACGCTTGTGCTCCTCAGTCCTCCAGCAGCACACCCTCTCACTCTCAGCTCCTTGTGCCTCTTGCTCCCAGCTCCTCACACTCACACCACAAACTGAAGTGAGCTCCTTTTTAAAACCCAGATGCCCTGATTAGCCTGCCTTAATTGATTCTAGCAGCTTCTTCTTAATTGGCTCCAGGTGTCCTAATTAGCCTGCCTGCCTTAACTGGTTCTAGCAGGTTCCTGATTACTCTAGTGCAGCCCCTGTTCTGGTCACTCAGGGAACAGAAAACTACTCATCTAGTGACCAGTATATTTGCCCTCTACCAGACTCCTGTACCCCACTGGTCTGGGTCTGTCACAGTGTGTTTTATCAGACACAAACTAAACTTATCCAAAACAAACAATCTAAAAATCAGTGACCGTATTAAACCGACTTGTCCACTGACAGAAGTGATAAATGGAGTAAATGTACAATGTGATAACAATTAGATAGACACACCCTTCTTGCTATTCAAAATTTCTTGTTTTTTTTAAATAGTTGAGCTTCTAATCTCATCAGCGGCCAATAATAAGTATCTATCTTCATGTGATTTGGATTTTGGCTTTGCCTCGGTCTATGGCATCTCTAATACAATAGTATATCTATTTTATAATAATGTCTATAAGCACCTTTTGAAAAAAGCCTGCCCACAGGTACATATGTTTTCACACACATTTAACTGTAATGTTATATATGATACACATACTGTATGTCTTTATGTATATAATATATAAATACAATCCCCCCCATATGGTATAAGAATATGTATCAACAGTGTAGCACAATTTAGTCATCCTTCAGTCAATTTACTTAAGAAATTTGGGGTAAAGCCTAGAAGGACAAGCTTATTAAGAGGGTCACTAGAACCAAAAATGAAAAAATAATTAATATATACTTTAAGAAAAAGGCAACAAATTTTGCCTTATATGAAATATATGAAAAGATCTAAGCAACTGCAACTAGAGAAAGAAAAAAAAATCTTAAACCCTCCCAAACAAAAAACTAAATTCATGTATTTATCAAAAATTACATATTAGCAGAGAAGTTTGCCAACATGATGTTGAAATATCAATAAAAGGCCAGTACTGTTACGCCATGAGAGCCAACGGGAGCAGTAAGGAAAAACATTAAAATGTAGTCCTAGAAATCTACCCAAATTCTTCTCTCTAAACAAAGCACAGTTTCTAAATGTTTCTATGTATGCAGTTGTCCTCCATGATAACTTATTTCCTTGACAGATTTATTCACTTATTGGGAATTGGTTTAGGAGAAGTTGCATTGTTTATGACAAAGCCAGAAAATGACACACAGCATATTTGGCCATTTCACAAGTTATATTTTAACCAGTCTAACAACCGAGAAGTAGATAAAATGAAGATGTTCCAACTTCCACCTCAAAAAAGTTGGGTTAACCCTTCTGATATCTTCTGACACCGAGGGCGCATCTACTTAAGCTGCACTCTTATGACACTCTTTGGACATACGAACTACATTCCAACACTAAGCTCTCACAAAAAGCTGTGTTTTTAAGATGTGTAACCTGTAACATATGCATGACACTGAATTGGATACAACTCTTGGCCCTTCCCCAGCACATTCGCCAAATGTTATCCCATTTTGATTTCCAAATAATACTTGGAACTACATAACCCAATTTTCAAGTAAACTGGGGATATTTTCTATTTCTCAAGATGGCAAACATCACAGAAAAACAAGGTAGCAATCAGGGGTATGACGTTAAAATCTGATATTGCAAAACATACCAATAGAAGAACACATTTTGATTGATGCTTTCTGTGCATTTCCCAGTACTATTCAGGAATAATAATCATGAAGAACAAAATTCTATCCCAGCTCATGTTACATTGCATGGAGGAATTTTGAGGATGCTTTTCCTTTGTTTGAAGCAAACAAAAAGTCATCAATGAAGCTACAGGTCAAAATAGTTGCAAAATCCCTGTTTGCTGTAAGCTAAAAATCAAAGGGCAGACATTGTGATCCAAAACCTGGCTACACTAGGAAAAAAGGTAGTAAATGTCTAATCTACACCAAGCCAAAATGAGCTTAATTGTGTTTTACTGTACACTTTTCCTGATTTTATTACAGCTATTAACAGGGCCGGCTCCAGGGTTTTGGCTGCCCCAAGCAGCCAAACAAACAAAAAAAAGCCGCGATCACGATCGCGATCTGCGGCGGCAATTCGGCGGGAGGTCCTTCGCGCCGAGCAGGATTGAGGGACCATCCGCCAAATTGCCGCCAAACAGCTGGACGTGCCGCCCCTCTCCGAAGTGGCCGCCCCAAGCACCTGCTCGATAAGCTGGTGCCGGCCCTGGCTATTAAACAAAATACCCTGCATAAAATACAAATTAAGGCGTTCAGTCAAATTCCAGTAGTTCATAGTGATGAGAATTTTCTCAGTTAAGAATTAATTGCAACTTTTCAAATTTGTTTCTCTTTCCCAGATATTTCTTCTCATTTTCACATATACATATACAAGCCTAATTAGTTCCAGCTATCCACTGCAGGTGGACTATAACAATTTCTAGCTCTGCCAGTCAAGTCTAACATTTTTGTTCAGCAATGATATTTCATCGCTTTAGACATCAAGCAACTAATAGCTCTTAGGCATATCTTTCCCGAATGCAAGAGAAGAGGGGAGTATGTCATACTGAGAAAGAAATATTTGCTCTCACCTGTTCATTTCTTTTCTTTTAAATTGCCACATTAGCCAACCCTGGTTTTGCATTTTATTGGAGCTTCAGATGGAGATCAATTCCAAGCTAGGAGCTTACCCTATTCCCTTTGTGGGAAGGAGGACTGACTGGCAGAATGCTTCCAGAGCTATACTACTAACTTGAGCACACAATTGGTGCCTATGAAAATGTGAACATATAGCTAGAGCATTAAGAAGGATTTGGGGTTTTTTAAACTTGTGGTACAGAGCATAATAGAAAATAAGTCTTAAGACTGCTTGAACTTGAAAGAAAACGCCACTTGAAACTTCATAATGGATCTGGTTATTCAGAAAATAGAAAATTAAGAAACACAAAAATTCTCCATATTATGAAATTGTTAATTGAGTTTGAAGATAGATTTATAACAATAGTGAAACCACAAGAGAGGTTCCACAAATGATATTCACTATGAACTTTATATATAGTGAATTATCTTCTTTTTTAAATTTAAACACAGCTACTAAGATACGGCATTGTGCACTACACTTCTGTCAAAAGCAACATCAGCTTAAGATTGCTTGTTTGATTTTGTAGAGTCCTGGGAAAAGTATGTTCTGATAATTAGATGGTCATGTTACACATTGCTTTATACAGAAATTCATATGATTCTTAGAAGCAAGACATGGAGCTGCATGGAATAGACTGTAATTAGTCTTTTTCCTTGAATGCACCAGAAATACATAGGTTTTGGCATAATTTAATCAAGATTTGGATACCTTTTCCCTTAAACTACCAGAAGATAAACAAAAACAGAAAAAAATGACTCATTCTACATTTTCTTAATGACATGGTTGTGCCATTTTTTCCTAGTAGTTCAGTCACAATGAGGGAAGGACCATGTCTCATGATCAGTTAGTGCATTTTTGATAGATAGGAACATGAGGTTCAAACTAAGAGAAAATGTGTCCATGTGGATGGTACCCCATTGGCAATCCATTGCTAGAAGAATCTCCAGACTTAACGACTACCGCAAGGAAGGTAACCTCCATGTTTTGGAAGTACAGCGATACGGAGCGAAGCCATGACTTTGTCAAAACAGCTAAAACCAAATTAAGCATCCAGGCTGGAACGGTGTCTTCTTGAGAATTTAAAAAGGCTGCTTCTTTGTGGGATCACTTAAAGTGAGGACAAAAGGAAATATAGCTGGGACTAATTCACCCCTAGGATACTAACCAATATAGTGAATTGGCCACAAACTTTCTTAGGTACATATCTTGAGCTTCAAGGACAAGCCATCTTGGAGGATGCCTTGTGGATAATCTTAGGGATTTGTCTTTGTTTTTTCTAACTGCACCATCTTTTGAACTTTTAAATGAACATCAACTTGTTTGTGACACACTCCTTTTTCTGTAGTTGTTTCCTTGAAGCATCTGAATGGCTAAACAGAGAGTTTCCTGAGGTGTGGCAGAAGAATGAGGCCATGAGTTAGGAGGTATTTCAAGAAGATTGGCTGAGCAGAAATAGGATGCAGATATGGTTACTGAACAGTGAGACCCACGGTCTTATATCTTGGCTGAGAAGCCTTAAAATTATTGATGTTTCTCTCTCTGAATAGCAGAGGAACCAATGAATAAAAGGAGCTCTTTGGTCCAGGGTGAGATTGGGCATCAGCTGCTATAGTTCACTTCCCTGTCTTACAAAAACAGCGAGGCAAGATGTCCGGAACTAGACCACCAAATTTCTTTGTAAGTTGTGCAGGCTCCAGTCTCACTTATTTGTTTGGGGCTTATCCAGTCACTTAATGCAGGTGCTTAAGTGAAAGCCTCAAAAAGTTGAAAGATTTATTGGCTCACACGGGTAGGACACAGCTTCCATGTGTAAGGCGATGAGCCTGGAATTAAATAATGAAGAAAGCAAAATTCACAATTCTTTGAGCTCGAAGGATCAGGTTTTCTTTTTTGTCTTACTTTTTGTGCATGTGTATGCGCATATGTGCTGTAGGGCCTTGCTGAATACTCAGTGTTTATAAATACTAAATCATGGTTTTGAGGACCTCCAGAGGATGAGGATGAATTTCAGAACATTTTTGTGTGGATAAAAGTTGAGCAGCAGGACTTGTTTGTTTGGATCATTGCAGGAATTCAATTAATTTTTTTAAAAAAGAATATTAGGGTTGGAAGGGACCTCAGGAGGTCATCTTGTCCAAGCCCCTGCTCAAAGCAGGACCAACCCCCAGGCAGATTTTTGCCCCAGATCCCTAAATGGCCCCTTCAAGGATTGAACTCACAACCCTGGGTTTAGCAGACCAATGCTCAAACCACTGAGCTATCCCTCCCATGACCTGAATCAATGAAGAGATTCTTTTAATGATCATTAACATTTCCATTGCCCTCTTTGGGTTCACTTAAGGATACATCCAACTTTATTTTAGCCTTTCCCTAGGGGTCAGAATCCAAGGCTTATATTTAAATAAGAATTTAAAGGGGATAACAGCTGATAAGGATTTAGGGTGGAAATACTAATCTTTTGAAGGCACCAGCTGGAAAGATGCAGCGAATATTTCTTCCCACTGAAAGGTAAACCAATGGAAGAGTACACAAAATAGGATGAATGATGGCCTGCTGAAGGGAAGAGGTAGGAATTGTTACAAAGTCTACTTGCCTTCTCAGAGAGGATGAGAGCTTTCTCATTTCTTCCAGTGGGACTCCATTCGCAGATGCTGGAGCCCATCTACAGCAGTGAGAGTAAACAAGGGATTATTCTCCCCTGTTTTGCATTCCTCACTGCATTCAATGTCTGAGGTGAGAGGCTTACTGCTTGTAACAGCAGAGTGATAGGCAGTTGTGTTGATAGAATGGGGCCCATTTGATGAGCACAGCTGCTTCCACTTACTCTTGACTTGGCAGGGATCTCACCAGACTGCCGGCTGGGAGTACAAGAATCTGTCCCAAAGCCCTGTTTAGGTTGACATTCCCTGGGAAGGGTCACCTTGGCTACAGCAGAAATAGAGGTTCCCACCTTTTATGTAATGCTATAAATATCCTGTACTATTAGTAATCACACAAACAAAGCTCATTTTCTATTGGCCACCATCCTTAAAAACACAGTGGTGAGATCAAGAAAAAGCACTAGGTCTTGCTAAAATAGAAGCAAACAGCACAAAACAGAACTTCCTGCACACTGGGCCACATTCCAATGGAGTAATTGACTCGTGACTTTGCCAGTTTAACAAATCAATTCTCAAGCACTCTCTATAGTGCACTAAACGGGGAAAGGCATCAGCTCTTCTTGTGCTGCTCAGTATGTGTTCGCTCTTAGTACATGCTCTTGATTGCCATATAAAGTGCTAAACTATAATTCTATAGCAAAAAATAAAAATATATTCATTGCTGATTAGGAATTGACTTTCATCATAAACCTTGGCAATAAAAAAAAAAGTCCAAGTTTAGACAACATTTTTCTATGCCACAGTAAAAGTACGTACATAAAACATGTACATGCTAGAAACAAGAAATGAAAGAACTAACACCATAATCTCTGAAATAGAACAACAATAATACTTTGTAGTTATCCAATGTCTTCCATACAAGGTTCAAATACATGGTCTATTTAGAGCACTGCTACAAGTTGAATTTAAGTTTATATAAGACACAGACAAAAGAGATACCCATATTCTATGTGTTACAAATATTATCCTTAATCCATTACCAAAGTTAAATTATTGAAAACTGACCACTTTAGCACCTCATACACAAAAAGTTGGTCATGTTCAATTTCTTCAACAAAAGCTACATTGGTTAGGTTCATTATGGGATCTCCCCCACCCCTACCCACCTGTAAAACATCAGGTTTCAGAAATGCACAGAAAACAGCAAAAGGAAGGATATCAGACGATGCATAAATGAGCTGATCCAATAAGTCAAATCATATGCTCCCATATTGCTCACAACACTGTCTTCATCTTGTTTACCTTCATGTCTAAATACTCTACTGATCAGCCTTTTGTATAGGAAGACTAATGTGCTTAAACTGTGCAAAGCTGTTTCCTCTTTTTAGAGCTAAGAAAACTATTGGGACAATGGAGAACAAGTTCATAGTCCCAGTATTTTGGGGGGGGGGAGGGGAGAGGGAGAGCAGAATCCTTTCTCTATCTAGTTGCAGGAAACAACATGCCCTTTTTTCAGATTAAATGCAAAATGTGATGCAAAAAAGATTTCCTTCTCCCCTGCAACATGACATTAATATTCTACTTAAGAATCCTAGAAGAATTTTATACTATTTCCTTCTTTCACCAAACCATGCAAACTTTCTTTAGTCAATTGAACAAGAAAAAAAACTCCAGAACTGAAACCATGTAACAAAAATGTTATCAGTTGTGACAAATAATGCAACTGATGATAATACAGTTAAATCAGATTCACCTCAGCTTATGTAAAAATTACAACTATGTTCTCCAAACTGCATGTGTGTGTATACTGCTGATACAGAAGATTCCCAAAACATTAACAGCTTCATCGTTTCGGGGAGGAGACAGAAGAATGTGGTTATGTTTAATTAAAACAAAAACATGTATTTCTGTCTATCCATTTCTAGTGCCATCACAGTGCTCTAGTTTATTCATACAAAAACAGATGCTATTTAATATTGGGTGCCTTGGATTATCTAGTTTCTTTTTTTCCAGTACATCACAAAAGTGGGTATAAAAGAGTCAAATAAAGTGGATTGTCTTTACTGCATACACATGAACATCTGGAAAATGGAGCTAGGATTGTGAAATCCAGTTTGCTAAATACAAAGATCTCTGTTGGGAGAGAGAAATAAATGGGCAGCCAAAGGATTTTCAAATGAGGCAGAGAATAGGATTTTTTTTTCCTACATAATAACTCAACATGGATGAACAAAACATTTAACAAATAATCCTTCCTCCGACTACTTCAGGACACCCCCCAAAAAACAACCCCACACGAAACAAAGCAAAAAATCCCACAGCACCACACCTCCCAAGCTTGCCACATACGGATAGCGTAGCAGATTTTCTTAATCTCTATAAAAAGGATTTCTCTGTAGAAAAATCAGCATGTGAAAAAGTTGCTACTGAGAGCAGAAAGTTAAAATAAAAGTAATAAAAAGCCTAACCTATTATATACTGACTAGTGCTTCAGAGAAAAAACATATGATCATGTCACAAACCATTTTTAAAAGTCAAACTCTGCTAAGTCTACTTGCATCTAGTTATTGTACTTACTGCAACAAATTAAGATTGTAGAATCAGCTGAAGCTAGTCGGTGTTACAATTCTTGTGATTCAAAATAAACTTTACGAAAATGTGTGGCCACCATCATACCGTGGCTTGAGACATCTGTATATACAAGCTCCCAAGAACGGCATCCAAATAACCCAATGAAGCATCAAATGCTTATTTCATAAACACACTTCTCAAGTTGTTGATCATCTCAGTCCAGTAAAAATGTTTGGAAAACATCCTACTATAGACGGTAATATCCATTATCTGTCTCTATGCAATAAATGCTCATTTGGACAAGAAAGAAGTGGGTCTAACACAGAGGTAGAAAAACTATGGGGGGACAGGGCCAGGGGGGTTGGATGGGTCAAGGGTTCTGAGGGGGGCAGTTAGGGGTCGGAAAGTGGGAGGGGGCAGGAAGTGGGAGAGGGGGCCAGGCTGTTTGGGGAGGCACATACAGTTTTGGAACCCCGATGTAGCCCTCAGGCCAAAAAATTTGCCCACCCCGATCTAATAGCATTTTATCACTGTTGTGCATGCCCTCAAAAATGCTGATCAAACATTTAGTACTTCTTAAATAAAAATGTAAGCCAGCAGGTTTGCACCAAAACAAAAACGTGATCTGTACTGTTTGATAATTTCCTGAGTTACCCCCAGTATGGCAATTCTGCCACTACATTCATAGAGTAGAAGCAGAGAGGGATCAGATTTCATCTTTGGACCCAGAAGTGCAGATGGCTGAAACTGGATAAAGTTCTGAGAGACCAAGAGATAGCTGCAGAAACAGTGGATCAATAATTGCTCCCAGCTTGCATGCAAGAGATGGCCGGGGAGAAGCAGTAAGAGCAGAAACAGACGTGAGTCATCAGCAATTGGTATCAGAATCATGACAGCGGCATAGGACAGGCTGGCTTGTGGGATTCTTCAGGTTGGCACAAATCATGCAAATCCTTCATTGACTTCCATGAAGTTAGTATTTGCCAACAGATTACCACATGGATTTCCTTTTTTTAAGTATAAGGAGAAAGGTTAAAATTATGCTCTTAGATTATGATCCTGCACTATTAAATAAATGGGAGCTGAGCTATTCACTTCAATGAACATAAAATAAGTCCTTGAGCTCTGATCCCGCTATGAGGTTCCCATAGGCAGAACTTCAGTAAACAGAGCTCTTTATGGTGCATGAGCCATGCAGAGGTCTTTGCAGGATGAGAGCCCTGTGCGGCAAATGCTGTTATTTTAATGGTGACCACTGTAGCTAGCCGTTTTAGCATCCAGAATCAGGGGGAAGAGGAAGATGGAGAATATGCAGACAGGGGCGCTTTCTACATCACCACCACTTTTGTATGCTGAGACCCTACTTTCAGAACAGCTTCCCTCGTATCTGGCCCAATGTTAACGGTAACATTAAGACACCAAAGCTCTTTTTTAACTGAACGTTGAAAATGGTTCACATGAAAAAAAGGTCCGGTGAAGTATCCAGCTAACCATTTTTTTGGGCGGGAGGGGACCGGCAGGATGTTATCTTTAAATACAAATATACATACAAAGTAGCAGCACAGCTGCCTTTTGATCTGTTACTTCTGACCACTCAAAAAAAAAAAAAAAGCTGTTTAGAAGCCACAATTAAATTTAATTACTTTCTCCTGCAGCTTGCATGGGGGGGGGGAAATCCAGGTATTTTTAAAAAAAACAAAACAAAAGAAAAAAAAAAAAAGGACCGCAAGTAAATGAAAGTGGCTTTTGAGAGAAAACAGAGGATGGTATGTAGTGGTACTTTTTTATACTTATAAAAGCATGAGTCATTTCCTACTCAGTTACCTCACAAAAAGAGAGGTGTAGCATAAAAGAAAATGTTGGTGGTTTATGCCCTAACTTACATCGTAAAACATTTTAAATGATGGCATGCATATTCTGAGAATAACAGTGTTATGATTCCTGCAAAGTCCCGCCACTACCTCAATCTCCCAGTTTCTCCACGGATATTAATCCACTTGTTCAAGGGAAATCCTATTTACACCAGTGGAAGATCTGACCTAGGAATTTTAATGTCAATATAAGCTTCTTGGAGCATAGATTGTTATATGTTTCTATAATCGTGAATAATGCCTGGCACTCAAATAATAAGCAACATGTAGCATGCACTTACTCCACACGTGCATCATCAATCTGTCTACAGAAAGGCTACATCAGCTCTCAAAGTGTTGTACACGTAAAGCCACTTTATATATATTGAGTGTACCCCTTAGGAGTCAAACCAGGCTTTCTTTCAGTCTGGGTGGGACCACATGGTTCAACCGCTCTTACACTGGATCTCCAGGCTGCAACCCTCCTGGTTCCCAACCATGTTAATGACACCAGCCCAATTTGGTTTTGGCACTTGTAATAGTTTCCCTTTGGGAGCCTGTGACATTATAAGTTTGCAGTGACACACAGGCCTTGGCTACACTTGGGGATTAATAGCGCTGCCGCGGCAGCGCTGTGAAGCGCGAGTGTAGTCGCAGCGCTGCAAGAGCTCTCTCGCAGTGCTGCAAGTACTCCACCTCTCTGAGGGGAATAGCTTGCAGCGCTGCGAGCGAGCGTGCAGCACTGCAGGCGCTGATTACACTGGCGCTTTACAGCGCTGCACTCGCGGGGGGGGGGGGCGTTTTCACACCCCTCAGCGCAGCAAGTTGCAGCGCTGTACAGCGCCAGTGTAGCCAAGGCCACAGAAACAGTGTCTTCAAAACAAAGTTTTACTTATTTATTCATCCAAAGGTACAAAGTGCAAAGGGTACTAACAACAAAAGGCCTACATGTATTGGTCCTACTTACACCTTTGACTTTCCTTGCCAGCTATTGTAAATTCCCCTCAGCCCAGCTAACTCCATCTTTGGCAGGGAAAAGCAGCCTGCCCTGCTGTAGCAGGCTCTGTGTCTCAGTTTGTCAGGTTTCTCTGACGCATCCTAGGTAGCCTCTGGCCACTCACTCCACCCCTCCTTCTTTTTCTAGAATCTTTGAGGTTTAGAATCCCCTTTGATCCTAAGCTCAGCCTTAGGAAAAAGTAAACCACTCCAGTCTGGATGGAGCCAGTCTGGGGATATTCCCTAACTCATATCTTCCTCCAGAAGCCTCATCACTGCCATTGTTTTGTTTATGTTTTTTCTTCCTTTACACCCTCCTTTGATTTAACACCTTGTAGTCAGGTAGGTTAGTATCAAACAGATAACCTGAAGGGCATATGATATTTATAATAAATTACACTTGCCCCATTAGTTCTCCAAAAGTACATTTCAAAGTTTTGTTTAACACCATCATTTCTAATAACTGGACATTTTAAAATAATTAATTGTTTATCTTTTCTATTACGAGCACATTAATTCTTTTCCCATGGTGTGTAAGTGTGAGAATACGTGCTAGTAACTTGTGTTGGGTTGAAAGCTCTAGCCGGTTCAGAGATTTTTTTTTTTATTATTTTATTTAAGGCCAAAAGAGACCACTATGATCATCTAGTCTAACCTTCTGCATCACACAAGCCATAGATTTCACCCAATAATTCCTGCAGTAGAAGGAACTAGTCTTTCCTACTACACAAGTGAACAAAATCAAGCCTAGATACTTATGGTTGAACTACAGCCTCCAAATTACTTTCCAAGTACATTTAATCCAATCTCTGCTTAGTCTGCCAACACTAATGGCAGTTCAGTGTCAATTTAAAATTTTGAAAGCTCTTTTCATGATATGGGCACTTATGTACTGAGAACTAATCAAATGTCCCAGTCGTATCACATAGGTTAAATATATCATACATTAACAGCTAGCCAACATGACTGTAGGGTTATGCATGCAAAGCAGCTATTTTATTTTTTACATGCCTCAATAGTACCAATTTAGAGCCAAATTCAGGGGAGATGTCAACTGTGAGGTAGGTTACACACAACTGGTCTTAAGTAAGTAAGTAGATGTTGAGTGGAAGAAAGGATGGGGATGTAGGAAGAAAAGTCACCAACGAGAGAGAGTATAAATTAGAGCTCTTCCTTTGTTTCATTTTACACCTTCTTACACCCCGAGGCTTGTTTTTCCTGCTACAGCTCCTGCCTACTCAGCACGTAAATGACATCAACTTACAAGTACTTACATCAACTCACCGACAGGCAGTTCACATCACTGCTGAATTTGGCCCTTATAATGAAAAGGAAACTCAATCTTCCCCGACATAAAAAATACTCAATGAGAAAAACCCACAGTGTAATGCTTGACAACGCCAGTCAGTTCTTAAGAAGTAACTGCCACGAAAACAAGATTTTTCTCTTATCACAGTTATTCATTTAAGCTTTATTTCATACAGTTGCCTCTCTGCTTTCATAATGTTCTGCAAGAGCACTGGCAAGTACAAAAGAGCCAAGGGACCCACTCAAACACATTTAACCTACATACAAGGAGCTAAGGAAGCTATTTCAGCCCTGCTGTCCAATAAAAATAAAGCACATGCAAAACCAGTTACGAGCATTGCCTTTCGGAGCCCCTGAATCTAACAGATGCAGTTTGCAAATTCTCTCATATTGTGTCTATTTTCACCACAGCCCTAAGAGACAGTATTCAGTCATGGAAAAACCCAGAAGCTTGTTTTCTATATCATCAGAAACCTTTTGCCTGCTTTGTTTAGCTACAGCTTTCTTATCTTTTTGTATTCTGCATTTCTTCCTTTTGTATTTGCTACTGACTGGCAGCAGTAGCAAAACTGCAGGCTAGTCCTCAAAATATTTTCTTCTAAAGGATTTTCTTGCAGTGTCATAAATATGTAAGCTTCCATGGATGTCACACATTAGTGTGACTTTACCTAGCAATATGCCACTGCCCTCTCCTACTTTTGCTTCTATAAGACAGGAATGGATTCTCTCAATGCACTACTGTGACTGCCATTAATATTGATAAGTATTAAGTATATGCACTAGAGAAAACAGACCTGACATAATCCAGGTGCAATATGGGCACAGAGCAATAAGTTTAGTGATTAGAGCAAAGAATTGGGAGTCAGGTCCCTGAGTTCTAGAGTCCTATTTCTGGTTCTAATCACTGGCAGTCATTATGCGACCTGCAGTAAGTCATGTAACTTCTGTGCACCTCAGCTTGCCGATACAAAGAAATAACAACACTTACCTATTTCACAAGGTTGTTGAGGCTTAATTATGTCTGTAAAATGCTTTTCTATCTTCAGATAGAAAGGGGGATCAGTTTATGTGCAGGCATTTTAAAAAGAACAAGGATTCTATAGTAGATGATAGTGCTGTTTCAAAAATCCAGCTACATAATTAACATATTTGACAACAGTTGAGATAATGATATGAAATATCAATAATCATTTCAGACAACTGCATAAATTAACACAAAACTGACAGCAAGAGAGAGCAGGTTGCTTAGATAACACCCAATTTCCAATGCTTCCAACATCAGTGAAAAAGTTCTTCACGTCGTATTCTTACCTCAAAACTGAATTCAGAAGTCACACTTTTCAATGGAAATAGTTGTTTGCATTCCATGCCAGACCAGTCTAAAACAGAATCCCAACTAGGGAATGCCTTGCCTGATGCACTGAATCATGTCAACACACGTTGGTCCGAGTATGTTGAAAAACATTTGATATAGTCAGAAGAGCGGCAACTCAAGTTTATAGAAGATTTCAAATGGATATTGAGCAGAAATCTTAGATAAGTCACCGGTTCTTCACTAAATAGTTCACCCTTCTCTCAAAATTCTCATTCTCTCTGCATTTTTTTTTTAATACCCTTGTGTTCTCATGGAAAACGATGTTTTAGAATTGAGACATTTTGTATTTTCCCCATGCTACCCATAACTCAACCAATCCAGTAAATGTGAGCAAAACTAAATCACTTTACAAGTCCACAGTTCATTCCTTCAAGCTCAAGTATCCAAGTCAAAGAGAGGTAACAAAGAATTCTCAGGAGCCACAACGTACTCGGTTTATGAAAGGTCTGCTTTAATCCACCAACAAAACTAACAAGGCTCATTTCCTGAACTGCTTTCTCCATACATCAGCTCTTAAAAGGAATAAATCAACCTGCTAACAAGAAAAAGTAAGATTACAATGAAAACATATTATGAAATTAACAGATCAGAATATGGCAAACTTGTCAGTTACATTACAGAAAGTCTCGATAGGGAAAATGGGAGATTCTCAGGAAAACCGATAAAGTGCCATATAATAATTTATAATAGCCAAAACTGTTACAATCTAACAATATCTTGTTTCCATAGAAGTAGCCGGATCCACCCAAACTGAACTTCAGTTTATTTAAAAATATTAAAGTAGCCCCATCCTTCACTTGAATGCCATTTTCCAACCTAACATGCTGTATTCTTTGTTTCTTTGACTTTTCCATTACATTTCAAATCCTAGAGATTTCCAAATCCACCCATTCTTAGAATAAGAAATCTCAGCTATTTCTTTTCAACATGATAGAAGTGACATTTTCCTATAATATACTATTAAAATGTGAGCATTTAATGGTCCAACTAGCATGTGCTATAGCAGAATAACTTATTCTTTAAGGCTCAGTGATGAAAGGTAAAGTCCACTAGCAATACTGTCTATAATTCCAGAAATTAAATATATTAGTAGTTAGTGAAATCACCACAACCAGAGCTGCTATTAGGGAATCAGTAGGGAATGCATAACCTTGGTACAGACTGAACACACAGGAACAACCCCTGCACTGTGAGAGGTGTGGGTTTCAAAACAACAGGGGCCAAATTCATTCCTTTGTGTGACTCCACTGAAGATAACCTAGTTATACCGAGGATGAATCCTGTCTATGAAATCTGCTGCTTCCAGCTGCTTTGTTTGAACTAGCAAAACTAGGACAAAGCACAAAGGCCATTTGGGAGAGAAGGACCAGAGAAAGGCCCAGTACCACGAAGGCAGATGGTAATACAGAAGCTGTGCCTGAACTCTAGCAAGACTTCACAATTTACCTTTCCTGGCTCCAAAAAAGTATCAGAGGACCCCAATTTATTATTTAAAAAAATAAATAAATAAATCCTAAAAACGCACTAATTTTTCAAACCCAATTAACGATTTTTTGGAGCCTGACTTACGGTTTTTGAACAGTTGGGGTTGACAATGAGTGTAATAAAAAGTACGCCTATTGGTAATCGGATCACTTTCTATTACTCCCCTTTGTCTACTTAGATTGTAAGCTCTTTGAGGGACAGACCATATCTTTTTTTAGGTCTGTGAAGCTCATGGCACACACACAGCATGCTTTTAGGTGTTCTTTCTCAAATCTGTAATTAGTCTAAATGTGTGTGGATTTTATGAGCGCGCACACACAGGCGGTAGGGTTGCCAACTGTCTGATTGCAGAAAACTGAACACCCTTGTCCTGCCCTCTCCCCCACGGCCCCGCCCCTCTCTGAGACTACTCCCCCCACTCACTCCATCCCCTCTCCCTCTGTTGCTCACTCTCCCCCACCCTCACTCACTTGCTCATTTTCATCAGACTGTGCCATGGTTCCCAGCCAATGGGAATTTCAGAGGCGGTGCTCGGGGCAGGGGCAGTGCACAGAGCCACTTGGCTGCCCCAGGACCTAGGAGCTGGAGAGGGGACATACCGCTGCTTCCGGAAGCAGCAGGGAGCCAGGGCAGGCAGGGAGCCTGTCTTACCTTGCTGCGCCGTCAACCGGACTTAACGACTTGGTCAGCAGTGGTGACCAGAACTGCCAGGGTCCCTTTTCGACCAGGCGTTCCGGTCAAAAACCAGGTGCCTGGCAACCCTAATAGGCCGGGGGAGGATTAGAGGGAGGAAAATGTAAGGTGCTGAGCATTCTAACTCTGATCCCAATAGGCACTTAAGCAGGTGTTTAACTTTAAGCATATGAGTAGACCCACTGTAATAATTTTTAACGGATTTCATTTGAAAAATCAATGGAATTACTCACATAGTTACTCACATAGTTAAAGCACCTACTTGAGTGCTTTTCCAGATCAGGGCCAGAGTGTTCAGTGCCTTACTTCACTGTGCCCATAAAAAGGATCCTCATTGAAATTTTAAAGTGTTCGCCTGTGACATTTTCCTCCCTCCAATCCTAACCCACCTATGTGCACGCACAAAAGCTTCACACCCAGTTAGTCTTTTCTCCAATCTATAAAATACCATCTTATAATACCCAAAAGTGTACTGGGTGTCTGCCGGGTGCTTCAAAGACACAAATGAAGACATGGTCTGTCCTGAAGATCTTTATAATTGAAATCAACAAAGGGGGAGCAACACAAAGTGATCAGACTGCCATTAGGCATACTTTTTGTAATGGTATTTGACAATCCCAGACATTCAGAAATCAAGAGTTAAGCTCCCAAAAGAAAAAAAAAGGGGCTTGAAACATTTTTTGGGGGGGGGTTTAGAATAAATTTGATGTATTTTTTTATTTGCCTTCTCTTTCATCACTTTTTAGGGTGCACTTGCATCATGTTTTGACGCTTTTCTCTACTATTCGGAGGGCTAGAAACTTACATTATTAACCCCAAACACACACACAAACTAAAGCTATTATTCTCATCTAATCACATGCCTTCAGGATCTGAGGCTTTAAGAATACCACCAAATATTGTGAGACTTTCAATAAAATCATGAGAGTTGGCAACGTTTAAGTCCAAAACTTTTTATTTGTGGCCGGATGCAAAGCATTTGAATCTCAACATCAGATCCAATTTACAATAAGCCGAGTTATCGTTTACCTCTAACAAAAATCAGTACGGAACGTAAAGACTGGGGAAACAAGGGATCATAAGGCCATTAAATTTGCAAGATGGACATAATCTTGGATGTTTCCTCTACAAATCAAGACCTAAAATGTGTAGACTCAACCATATTATTTCCAGTAACTACTCAATTAAATTGGAACAGATAGGGCAATAGGAAAAATGAGTGCTCTGATAGCTAATCACTACATATTTTTCAGAACTGCAAGCACCCACCAACTTCCATTGATCACAACAGGAGGGATTGGGCGGTCTGCACTTTTGAAAATCTGTTTGGTGCCTACATAGAGAGATTTTGGAGTCTAACTTTAAGCTTTTATTTTTAAAAGCTTATACTTAAATGTTTTCAGCAAACCTTTTGTCTCTGAATTGTTACCCCACAGCATACATTTTGCATGTTTATCTAAATTTTCCAGTTTGAATACAAAGTTTTCTATCTTCGTCTCAATTGAAGACAAGTAGCCTACAGCTTAAATCTATGGCCCAACCAAATTCACAGTTCATTTTCGTAAATTTCACGGCCATTGTATTTTAAAAATCTTGAATGTAGCGGTTTCAGATATTTAAATCTTAAAATGTCACGGAGTTATAAGAGTATGAATATGTATTTAAAAATGGTAAAATATAAACATGAAAAGCCCATGATGACCCCTCCCCATACCACCTCCCAATACCATGCTACCCTTACTTCTGCGGTGCTGCTGGTGGTGGCGCTGCCTTTTGCTCTCCAGCCACCCAGCTCTGAAGGCACTGCAGAAGTAAAGGTGGCAATACAGCAACTCACCTACAATAGCCTTGCAATCCCCTTTTGGGTCAGGACCCTAGGTTACAAAATGCTGTTTAGTATAGGGTAAAAGTATACAAAAGAGCAGATTTCACGGGAGAGACCAGATTTCACAGGCCGTGATGCGTTTTTCATGGCTGTGAATTTGGTAGGGCCCTACTTATATCTAATTAAAGGATGCAGTCAAGTCCCCAAAGGATCCAAGGACAGCTTGGTGCAGCTCACTTGCACTGATCTTGTCAGCCTTAGGGGACATTTGCAGGTAGAGTGAAAGATGCCCCCTTTTTCTTGGATTTTCAGTATGGCCAACTCTTGTGATTCCATCACAAGTTTCAAAATATTTGGTGTTTTTCTTAAAAATACCCAACATCTTGAGTCACATAATTATGTGAGAATCTCTGCTTTCATCTGGGGGAAAAGTAAGTTTCTAGCCCTCACTATTGAGGAGAAAAGCTTGAAAAACAGGGACACTAAAGATTTTTTTTTAATTGAAAGTAAATATAATTATCATCATATGATTTTAAAGACAATCTCATGATTTTTGGAGGCCTGACTTGATTTTTGAAAAAAATTGAGTTGGAAATAGTGGATTTCATGCATGACAAATTAAAATAATTCAGGTGCCACAAGTACTCCTGTTCTTCTTTTTGTAAAATAATTCAGTTTACCTCTGTTTTACCTCAGTTTAATTCTGTTTTTCAAAGTCTGGACAAAAAAAATACAGAAAGCATCTCTCTCTGCATAGCAATGGTCTTTAGCTTGTATTATAATTTTTAATGTATTGGAAAGGCACCCAGATCAATAAATGGAAACCTATAGCTGCATTTTAGAAATTTGAAGAAATATACATTAGTAAATATTTTATTGTTATTTAACTTACTTTAAAGCACATACTGCATTAACATGAGTCACTAGTTACAAAAATTACTTAAGGATGCCTAATTATAAAAGATTGGGCACTCTGAAATATCAGATGTCTCAAGACTAGATGTCTCAAGTTGAGTACCCGAAAATGGAGGCACTTAAAAGACTTGTCACTTTTGAAAATCTGAGCATAGACCGACACACAAAAGTGGTATTACTAAACACAGTCAAAGCTAAGGAAGTTACCACTGCCAGATTGCCCTTGTGATGCTGGGTATTAAGCAAAAGCCTAACCAAATAAGAATTTTAAACTGTGCCCTCAAGTCCATCAACCCCAGATTCTCACATACCACTAGAGGGAGCAGCCAGCAAGTATCAAAGGCAAGAGGGTAACCCACTGAGCAAATTCCATGAAGTTCAACCCTTGGGACAAGGATTGAAATAAGAGAGTCCTAGCTGATTTTAACTGGGCTATAAAGCAGGAAGGTGATTTTTCAGATAAGACTTATCAATAGCAGAGTTCAGGGACAGATTTGTTCAGCAAATCAAACTGTCTCGGTATTGCTGCTGCTCATAAACTATGCATAACCAGATCACAGCTCTCTCCCTCTCAAGGAGGGATATTTAGTCAAAGTCCTGTTTCATCTGCCTGCCTTTCAATTTGTCAATTGGCATTCTTCTGTGGGCCAAGATAAAATAAAACTCCAAACAGACACTGATGGTCAAAACACTGTAGTCCCTCCTGACCTTAGACAAAAAATAAATGAAGTGTCTGTTGATATTTCACTGTCTGCACTGACTTGCACCACGATGTAAAATCATGCCTTTTAAGTGTTGTGTAAGCGCAAGAGCTTATTGGCAACAGCTGTCCTTCATTTACACTTGAAAGCGAATGAGCCTCTCAAGCAGAGCTTAATCACCTCTGTGGGTTGTTGTTTTTTTAAGGTTATAAAGGATGCAGCGGGCAAATAGATTCCTCCTCTGCTATCCAAACAGGCAAGAATGAGGAAGACAGTGAGTACCAATGAAAGCAAAGCTGTTCTCTCCTGTTTACCACAGTGATGACAGTTCCTGCTGGTCAAGGATCACATTCTACTACTTAAACTTCAATGCCCTTTCCCTACTACACTCTTGTTAGAACAATGCACCACCACTAGAACACAATGCGAACCCATATTTATGATGGGTTAATACGAAAACACATACACCCTGGGTTGATTCTTTGCTTTAAGCTGCTATCCACTATTATGGAGGTGGGGGGGAGGTAAAACTGACCATGTGTGGTCATTAAAGATTCAATGTCCTTTTTTGTAAGAGTAGGGGTGACAACCGCAGGGACCTGGGCAAACTCCAACTCAGGTAAATGCATTCCACCTTCCTGAAATCCCCCTACAGCTTCAATGTGAGACAGCGTTCTTCAGTCCTATCCTAAATGGCTGTAGTACTGCTGTGTGGTATTAAACAGCTGGTCGACAGCACCACGATGAGTACCTGAGGGGTGTAAATTGTTACGCCTTAGCTACCCCACGTAGACCCTGTTGATGTGCTCTAAACGGTTCCTAGAGTGCATTATCATAGTTCTGTTTCAAACAAGACTACATCAACATGAACTAAGTACCTTTTTGAGCGCATAAGCAGGGCCTACACAGGGCAGCTAGAGTGCAACATTTGAGAGTTCTCTACAGTTTACACCCCCTCTAGTGCACACTGCCACATTGCGTAGACCAGTGGTCTCCAACCTTTTTACACACAAGATCGCTTTTTGAATTTAAAGGCAACCCAGGATCTACCCCACCCTTCCCTGAGGCTCTGCCTCTTCCCCAAAGCCCTGAACAGTCACTCCACCCCCACCCCCCCACATCGCTCACTCTCCCCGCACCCTCACTCACTTTCACCGGGCTGGGGCAGGAGGCTGGGGTTCAGGAGGGAGTGCGGGCTCTGGGCTGGGGCCGAGGGGTTCACAGTGTGGGAGGGGGCTCTGGGCTGAGTCTGGGGCAGGGAGTTGGGTTGCAGGAGGGGGTGAGAGGTGCAAGCTCTAGGAGGGAGATTAGGTGCAGGAGGGGGCACCAGGCTGGGGGAGAGTGTTGGGGTGCAGAAGGGGGTACAGGGTGCTGGCTCTGGGAGGGGGGTCAGGGCTGGGGCAGAGGATTGGGGTGCAGGAGGGGGTATGGGGTGCTGGCTCTGGGAGGGGACTCAGAAATGGGGGTTGGGATGCGGCCTCCTGTCGGGCAGCACTTACCTCCGGCGGCTCCCAGTTGGCGGTGGGCACAGCGAGACCAAGGCAGGCTCCCTGCCTACCTCGGCCCAGCACCACTCCCGGAAGGGGCCAACGCGCCCCTGTGGAGAAGGGGGAGCTGGGGGCACGTGGCTCCATGCGCTGCCCCTCTCTGCAAGCACCGCTTCTGCAGCTCTCCTGAACAATGGGAGTTTCGAGGACAGTGCTTGCAGGCAGGAGCAGCGCGCAGAAGGAGACCTCTACACCTCCACTCCCAGGGCCACAGAGCTTCTGGGAGGAGCATGGGGCCGGTGTAGGCAGGGAGTCTCTCTTAGCGGCATCCACATTGTGCCGCCAGAGATCGCAATCGACTGGGACATTCTCTAGGATCAACCAGCTGATCGCAATGGACTGGTTGGTGACCACTGGCGTATACGAACCTACTCAGGTGGCTGCATTTCAACAGAGGGAGAAACAAATGCTATGTATAACCAGAACAATAATTCATAAAAATACTTCACAAACCTAAGCCTCAACCCTACAAACATGCACATGCTTAACTTGATTCAAATGAGTAATCTCACTGGACTTTAAGTTAAGCAGGGACTTAAGTGATTGCAGGATAGGGGATCAAGTTCCTGCATTTATTAAGAACTCAAAACTCCAGCTTTCTTCAATGGGAATTGTGTGTGCAGGAATGCAAGCTCAGGACCTCAGCAGTAGTTACGTAAGCTTGCGTTTTTTCCCCTAGTGTCTAGGGTGATGCTTGATATGAGATAGTGACCATAACTCACACACGAAACATGTCAACTTTGTAATTTGCAGAGCTGCCCAATAGGTTAGCCTTTAAAACATTTTGATTCTCCTAATGACCATTTCATAATATAAAACATTACATTCATTCACACACAAAGCAGAAATAAATATTACTACATTGCGTATCTATAGCACTTTATTATCCATAGATGCATAGATCCAGTGCTTTATTGAGGTGAGTAAGCATTAGCCCTATTTTACAGATGGAGAAATGGCGCGGTTATCGTTTGTCCAAGGTCACACTGATAGCCACTCACAAAATCAGTATTAGAACCCAGATCTCACTCCAGACCCATATGCCATCTAATTAAACACACTTCACAGACTATTTTTTTCTAGTGTTTCTCATCAGTAACACTATGTGCTGCTGCAATAGATAGCCTTTCTGGGCAGGTGTGGGCCATTTGCTGCTTGTTCATATTTCTTCCAGTTAGGCTTACACAACATCCTGATGTTCAAACTGTAACTCAGTCATGGAAAATGCCTCTTGGATGGAAGGTGGGAAGCAAAGAAAGTGAAGGGAAAGCTTGTCCCATTATCCTTTAAACCTTTTACATTAAAACAGATGTACAATAACTAACTTCCTGTATTTTGAGACAAACACGTTGCAAGGATACATGCTGAAAACAAGAGATATTTTTGGTATATATAGAAGTTTTTTAAAGGATAGAAAAAATTCACTTCTGTTCATGATAAATGACCACAACATGAGAGCTTCCTGTTAGTTCAATAACCACCACAGTGGATTTCAATGGAACTCCAGAGTCTGTGTGGGTGGATCTGTTTCAAGATCAGGCCCCAATTTTCTACCTCCATTATTACTAAATTATACAGTTTCAGCACACGCAATTTCAACCATTTTCTTCATAAATACAGAAGCAGCAGCTCCCTCCATCACTATAAAATTAAAATGCTGCACCAAATAGGCAGATGGCGACCAGTTTTCACATGCAGGACATAAGAAAGCATGGAACACCAAACAGATGTGACTGTTTAATATTGTTAGTGTGACAGACCCAGACCAGTGGGGTACAGGAGTCTGGTAGAAGGCAAATATACTGACCACTGGATGAATAGTTTTCTGTTCCCTGAGTGACCAGAGCAGGGGCTGCCCTAGAGAATCAGAAACCTAGAGCAAGACAGGCAAGCTAACTAAGACACCTGGAGTCAATTAAGAACTTACTAGAATCAATTATGGCAGGCAGGCTAATCAGGACCTCCCATGAGTTAGTGGGGGTGGGGTGCACAAGGAGCAAGGAGTGAGAAGCTGCTGGAGGACTGAAGAGTACAAGCGTGATCAGGCTTCAGGAGGAAGATCCTGCAGTGAGGATAAAGAAGGTGCTGGGGGAAAGGCCATGGGGAAGTAGCCCCGGGAGTTGTAGCCGTCACGCAGCTGATACGGGGGACATCGTAGACAGCTGCAATCCACAGGGCCCTGGGCTGGAACCCGGTGTAGAGGGTGGGCCCGGGTTCACCCTATCTCCCCCAACTCCTGATTGGACACAGGAGGAGTTGACCTGGTCTGTGAGGAAACACCAGAAGGGAAGGTCTAATTTGAAAAGGGATCTGGCCCATCCCTAACCCACTAGGTGGGACACAGAGACTGCGGGGATTGTTCTCCATTTCTCCCATGCTGGCCAGTGATGAGGTTAGCTGAATGAACGGCAGGTTTGAGCCTCTATCAGAAGCGGCCAAACTGAGGGCTGCCATGAACCTCTGAGGTGAGCAATTCCGCCAAAAAGCGCAGGACCCACCAAGGCAGAGGAGGAACTTTGTCACATTAGTTAATAAATTCATATAGCACTGCAAATGGACACAAAGATGCCTGCCATGGAAAGGTTACAGTACCAGTACAGTACCTTACCATATGTAAGGATGGCTAAAATATTCAAGACAAATAAGGCTCACAAAACAGGTCATCCTCAAATTTCTATTTTTAGGTCTTTTCTGAGACTCCCAAAGTGTTCAGAGAAGCACCTTTTTTGCTTCTCATTTTTGGCTGGAACCACTGGTAGCATTGCCAACTATCCCTTGTACATTTCACAATATTTTCTGTTTTTCTTAAAGCCCCAGCTCCTGGAGTGAGGTAATTAAGACTACATCTACACAGCAGCGGAGAGGTGTAATTCCCAGCTCGAGTAGACATACACACGCTACATTTGCTCAAGCTAGCATGCTAAAAATAATTGCATGGCCATGGATGGATGGGCTAGCCTCTTGAGTAGAACCCTGTCCAAGATCCTACGTGAGCACTCAGGAGACTAGCCCGAGCTGCCACCTTGCTTCCGTGACTACATTTTTAGCGTGCTAGCATCAAGCAGAGCTAGCGCATGCAAGTCTACCGAAGCGAGGAATTATACCGCCCAGCTGCAGTGCAGACTTGTGTGCACTGTGTGAGAACATTCATTTTAAAAGAAAAAGTTTACAGTCCTTATGGTGTAGAGAGAAAAGCTTAAAAAATGAACTCTAATGGCTCAAAAAACAGTAGGAACAAAAAGAACCCAGCCTTAAAATAAAATAATAACAAAAAAATCTCATCTCATGATTTTGGGGGGTATGACTCATGAGTTTTGAACATGTGGGGAATGGCAATGCTGATTCAGTGAACACCACATGTAAGTCATGATATTTCAGACTAGAACTGGAAAATACATTTACTGGGGAAAATTAAAAAGCCTATTATTTTGAGATCTGTAGCCCTGTTTTGCAGACTCAAGAGGTTGGGCTATGCCTCAGATAACCATAAAAAGTTTGCATGCGTATCTGAACTGAATCTGTGCACCAAATCTTTGAAAGTTTTTCATACTACCAATAACTGAGAACTTTATTTTATTTTCCTCAAGATCTTTTCTTACTACTTAAAGGACATATAGTGCCTTTAGGCAAAGCCCTAAGCAACAAGGTCAAATGCATAAGCTCCAACAAACCGGGAGTACAACTGTGTGACTAATGGAATGTTTGGCTTGCTGGCAAGTCAACCCAAAAAGACCCGTCTCCCCCCCCCCCCCCCCCCCCAAACAAAACATTGTGTTTGACACAACGGGAAATATTCCATTTAGATTTCAAGATGTTTACTTTTTTAAAAGTACAGAAATTTCCTTCAGATTTAAACAAAGTCATTTCCAACCAAAAAACCTCAAAACATTTTGTTTCTAAAATATCAAAATGAAATGTTTAGACTTTCAGAATTTTTCTTTTCAGTGTTGGTGAAATTGCATTTTTTACTCCCCCCAAAAGGTTTAACCAAAAATTTCCACCCAACTCTACTCAGGAGGCCTTGTGCCTCAGAGACACAAAGTTTTTCTCCGCTCCCAACCTTGCTCCAGAGATGCAGCATTTTTCTGCTGACCGATGTCAGAAGCAAATTACCACCCTCTCCCTGCCAGCTCAGCCACACTGGGCGGCACAGTGGAAGAAAGTACACCCCGGTTACTCCTGCTTGCCTGGACACTACACCCAGATTATACAGCCCAGCATGGGCTGAGGGTTCATTTGTCTCTGCACAGGCACATAGTTCAAGTGCCAATCTAACTGTAAATGGGCAGGGGGGAGTGTGACAACATCAATTTGTGTTGATCAATACACATTATCACTTGATTCATACTTTGGTCCACATACCTATTCATGTGGCTATGGAATTACATTACAAATTAAACTTGTCCTCTAAACAGAGGGATATTTAACTAGCAAATCTCTATTTTCATTTTATGGCATTACCAAGGAAAAAATGGAGTCTTTCTTTCTCTTTTCAATGTAAATCTCTGTGCTAGTTACCACTATATTCAGCCATACTAGGCAGCTTTGAGACCCAGCATTTATATAGGGCTTCTACAGGAAACCAGCTTTCAACCACAATACCATGATCCTCCTGTACAGGTCAGCTGCCAATTCTCTAAATGAACATCTGTAAGTAGTAAACGTACAGTGACAGCTGCTGAGTTTGTCAGTGCTAGAAATGGAATTGTCTCAGCATTATGTGGCTTTCAGTAACCATAATGCACGTAAATCTGTGCACTCTGGACTAATAACTGCCCTCAGAACTCACCATCTCTGTGCCCCATAACCTCTGTCCCATTAGTTTTACCTCAGTCACCTCTCAAACCAGAGGCATTGATATAACAACAACAATTTGAGTCCTTTCTGTTAATCCAATAATAACCAAATCCCATGTCAAAATACACAATACCCAAACAGCTGATAAAATGGATTTGAACTAGCAACTGTGAATTTCCCACCAATCACCTGAGCCATCCAGTACCCCACTCACTACCCTTCCCATTAAGCACACAGGCCCATTTCCCTGTATCAATTCTGCTCTATAATAAGCCAATTAAATATATAATAAGGCTGATGTCAGCACTGCAAAAGCTTTGGAGACAAGTATTTCTGGGTAATCAGTGCCTCAGTGTAATCAGTTACAGAGCCCTTAAACTCTAGAGGGGATTCCTCAAGTATGGGTCTCAGGCCCAGGAGAAGCTAGTATTGCTACTTTCCATATTCTGCCTTTTCCGTAGAGAGGAAATTTTAGTCTACAGGGCCATCAAACATTAAGTTCATATACAAAAAGAGGGAAAATGTCCAATGCACCTGTAGCCTGGAGAAAAATCCTGATATCAAACTTGACCAGGTCTGCTGGGAGACCAAAGGAAATCTGTGACAGATACATGCGATATAAAGCTACCTCAATTTTCAAAAACATTTCCCTTCCTCCTTGTTTCTTTCCCTTTGACGGAAGTCGTAAAAACAACATATCAAAGACTCCAAACTGCAAACATTTCTGCACATAATCACAATGTTAAGTAAAGAGGCCACACATAGGGTGCTGTTTGCAGGATTCGGCTCAAAGTTTGTGAATCCCATTACAAAATTTTGACAGACGATTTCATCCACCAGCTTTATGGATACAAAAGAGGACGATCCACCCAATAACTCGAAAGAAAAAAAATTAAGCAAGTGCCGCAACCTGTGCTCTAGGTTTTTCCTCTTAAAAAAAAAATATCAAAGTTCTCAGCATTTTCCTCCATTCACACTTACAAATTGAGTATCACAAAAGCAGTGGTTCTCAAACTTTTTTTCCCCCCACAGACCACTTGAAAATTGCTGAGGGTCTCGACGGACCACCTAATGATCTTTCCAAATGTTGTTCGTACCGTTAGCTAACTATGGTAAAGTGCTTTGGATAAAAGTGCTATATAAAAAAAACCCATAATAATAATACATTTTTTTGTTCTACGAATAAAAGCACACATATTTTAACTTACCTTTCTAATGCGACGGATGTGCCCTCTCTCCCGTGCCACAGCATCCCCCGAGCTGGGGCTGGGGAGGAGGGGGGTCTCTCCCTGGAAGCTGCAGTCCTGGAGCTGGAAAAAGTCATCTCTTTCTCTGGCCACCACAGCCCTGCATGTCCCAAATTTGCCCCACCCTCTCTTCTCACACCACTGCCCCCTCCCACCTACCCCCTATTCCCCACAAGGCCACCACCTCACCTTACATGTGCGTTTTCTCTAGGGTCCAGGCACCTAATTAGTGGAGCCACACCTGCGCGGTTCCACTAATTAGGTGGATGACCCTTCATTCTCTTGTGTGCAGCCGCCCAGGCGTGCACCTTAGAGGGAACTATCTGTGGACCACCTAAATGGAGCTCGCGGACCACAGTTTGAGAACCTCTGCACTAAAGGAACCACAGTTTTAACATGTCCACTTTATGTTTCCTTCGGTACAAAAAAATAAACTGCAGATCATGGGGGGTAGTAGGAGCAGTTGACCACCCTGTGCTCTGACCACCAAGTTACTTCCCCCCCAAGCAGTAACAAGGAGCACTGACGTAGGGCAGGGAGACACTTTAGAGGATGTTTACATGGTAACAACTGGTTTTCACTGTTAAAAAGTATTTGCTTTGAGACGGGAACATTCTGATCCTGGCAAAATGACGCAACTTATTAGTGGCATGAAGTGACTCAGTGCATTGCACTATTTTAGAAAGTCAGATGAGACCGTCATTAACTCCGCTACCTCATTCTCCACACACACACACTTACACTTCAAAGCAAAGGAAGAAAAGCATTACAATTATTTCTAGAAAGGCACCAATTCATGTAGTGGACAAACTTTGTCTAAATAATCAGCCAGTTTTTGGTATTGTTAGATGACAAAGTAGAAACCGCTGAACTGATCAATATTTTCCCCAACTGTAGTTGCTCTATTAAGCAAAATAAGAACAGCTAACCATGCTTTGTTCCTATTTCAGAGACAGAATTGTTTTTCCCCCAGGATGCCACATGTCAGCCCCCAAAAATAATTTTAACTACATTATATAGCCCTAGAAATAGAGAGCATAACCACTCAAATCTATGCATACAGTTCCTTTGGAAATCAACTGGTTTTCCACAAGCAGAGCACTTACAGAATCAGACCAAAGAGGTTGCAAGTGTTGACACAACACTGTAGAATGGCAAAAACAAGGTCGTTCATATCTTGTGTTTTCCATTCTTCTCATTTTATTATAAATCCTATAATTCCTCTCTAACTACAAGCTGCAACAGGTTCGCTTGGTCAAGCAAGTCCTTATATGAACAACTATAACCTATAAGGAAAGGTAGGCTGTGTGGTCTAGTGACTAGTGCACTGGGTTGGGAATCAGGAGACCTAGGTACCATTCCCAGCTTTCAAATTGATCTGTTATGTGACCTGGAGTAAATCACTTTCTCTCTCTGGGTCTCAGTTTCCCCATCTATACAATGGAAATCATGCGACTTACCCTTCTTTATAAAGCCCTTTGAGGTCTGTGCATGAAAAATGCTATATAAGGCCAGGTCAACACCAGAACAGGTTTGCCGATAGCTGGCAAACCCTCATAAGTAGATGTAGCTTAGACCAGTGTAACTTATACTGGTTCCCAAAGAGAAATGAGCTGTACCACAAAAAAGCAGTTGTATTGTATATATAATTATGTCTACAATACAGAGTTAATTATTCTTATAAAAGATGCCTTGGTCACTCCAATGCATTAAGTAATCCCAGAACCACATTCATTAGAGTACACTAGTAGTATCAGAGAGAGAGAGAGAGAATGTTTTCCCCAGGTCCATATGTCTGACAGACACATACACCCATGTGCATGAACTGTGCTAGTAATAATTTAAAGATCAGCTATAAATTTCTTTGACCACCATTTTCCATGTTCAAGGATTTTTGTTTGTTTAAAGACATGACTAGCTCAAACCATACCACAGAAACCCCTTGGTACATATAGTACAGCTTCTTTAAGTTTATAATTGTGTTAGATGTGCATGCAAACTGTGTGACGAGCATGCTAGGCAGTAATCACGTTTGATGATTGTTTAAAAACAGTTATAAACCATAGTGTGGCTGGGGTACAGGAAAGATTAGGAAATGGGGTGCGGGGGAGAGATGGAGGAAACAAAAGCATGAGAAACACAAGCAGGATAAAACAGCTCAAGTTAGATTTTACTGTACTGAAAGGAGATTGCAATCAGAAATCTGCCACTTATTCAACAAATTAGCCTGACTTTCAAAGGCATCCTTTAGCAGATGTGTACCATGAAGTAATCAGTGCACCCATTACATGAAAAGCCATTTATCACAGGAAGCAGGATTAGAATGAATCAAGGAAACAAAATTAACTTGCTCTAAAAAAATTTCATTACAAGTAGGCACTATAATATTTCAGACAATAATAATTTCAACCTGAAGCATCATGAGGCATGAAATGTTGAGATCAGTTCAGTGATTACAGTTTAGCAATCTTCATTGCTCAAACTGGGTAAAATTTGATATAAATTGATAGTCTACTCAGAAGAGACAGGAATGTGCTTTCCACAGTGGATGCAGTATCAGCACCCCACTGCATGGCTTCTGTCCCATGTCCAACACACTCTGCAAACTTTTTCTTTCCCAACAATTAGAGGGGACTAGCAGTAAAGACTAGGCTTTTATCTCCAGTAATAATACTTAGTCCTGCCTTGAGTGCAGGGGACTGAACTAGATGACCTCTCACGATCCCTTCCAGTTCTATGATTCTATGCCCCTGGCTGACTGAGTGACTTTGAGCAAGTTACATAACCTCTCCGTTCCCCAATTTCCCAAGTGAAGGTCTAATGGATTACTGTTAGCATAATAGGAGTCCTAGCCGTGGAACAGGACCCCAGGTGCTAAAATAATAATTAGCAATACTAGCAATGCTGGCTTTTAGAAATACTTAGCTGACCTTTGTGTAATACTTGCTTTAACATTACAACATTCTTGAAGGGAAATATTATTATCTAGTGGTTGGAAGAGATGGCCAGGAAGTATTCTTTATTCTAGGCGCAGCTCTAACACTGATTCAATGCATGGCCGGAGCAAGTCATTTAACCTCTCTGTGCCTCACTTTACTCAGTTGTAAAATGGGGAGAATATCTCCCCCTTCTGAGGCCTGAAAAGGTATAATTAATATGGTAATATGCTCTGAAGTACTTGTAAGCCACTAATAGTTTAAAGTGCAAAGCATAAAAGCATGGTAGCTCATCACTCAGTATATAATAAAACATTTTACCTTTCAGAATAAGGGAAGGTGAACGTTAGAACTAGTAACTCACCAGGCACTAGAAGTAACTGACTGAATTTCCAACAGATTATACCTACATTACTGGGATGTTGTAAAGTTGAATTCATTAGTGTCTTTGTAGCACTTTAATTCCAAGGGAGAAAAAATTGCTACAGAAGTGCCAAGTATAATTATAAATATATTTATTTATAACATGGTGCTTCAAAATATTTCATATGCACTGGTGTGTGAATTTTAGCTGTTCTAATATATACATGCTCACCATTTCGGCTCATTCCCTGTGACTATTTGCTCAAGTATTCAGTAAACACCATGGGAACCTCTGCACCACAAGCCAAATATGTCATGAAAATATTGAATGGTTTAGCAGAGAGACAAAAATACATATGAATATGTAATATGAACTTTTGTACATTTTACCTGGTTTTAAAATAAAGATGCCACTTTCACTTTGTTTCTGTTCTTTCCATTCCCTAGGATAATATCCTGACCTCCCCATTTTTTTGCTTCTCTGTTTAAAGAGCAAACTGTTATCTTCCTCCATCTTATAACCATCCTTCCCCCCATATTTGAGGGGAGTGGTGAATGTAATTGAGTGTATGTTCTCTATCCCCGCCTGCCATTCTGGCAGCTATAAGCAGTCAGAGAAGAAAGTCATGGTTGTAGTTGTTACCATATTATTAGCCCTTTGTGAACCAAACTTACAGGTAGGAAAGCAATGTTACAAACAGGGAAAATCTATTAAAATAATTTCAGAGTTAAAGCCAAGATTGTTTTTAAAAAATGATATTTTTATTCTTTGTACTGCCGTGACATTTGCAGTTTCTTGGCACATTGTTTATTGGACCAAACTGCTAACAGAAAAAGCAAGATGGCAGTTCTAGTGCCCAGACCTAGCTGTATATTTCTGGGGATTCAAGCAATATTTGTGGGGGGACCTCTTTACCACTAGTGCCCTCTCTTCCACCAATCCATAATTCCCCTCAATCTCTTCTCCCATCTCCTTTTCTGTTTCTCTCTCTTGCCCTGTGGTCAAGAAAAACAGAAGGTGGATTAGTGCATACTTATATGAAATTAATGGCAATCTATTTCCCAAGAGTTCTCAAATTCTCAGAGATTATTACACATTCCCGGTTACCTTAAATCATGATAGAAGAGGAAACAGTCACTTTAAGTACCATTAATTTACATGCTAGCTCTTTTTCTATAGTTTTTTAAATTCATTAATATCAGAATTGGCTAAAAAGTAAGTATTAATTACAGCAAAGCAGGTTCCTTTGTAACCTGACTCTATTCTGTGGAATGGGAGGGAGTAAGATTATAGGAGAAGGAAAAACAAGGAAAGGGGTATTGCTTCTGTCCCAGGTCTAAAACAGAAAGGAGGCCAAAAAGTTGTTGCTTATACTATAAAAGCACACAAGCATAAATAAAAAATATTATAGATATAAAAAAGGTTGTCTACATGCAGCCGTCTCATTACATAACATTATACTTAGTGTTCTACCTCAGGATCCTTTGTGTTCAGCCTAAAACTCGTGATTTGGCCTCTTGCCAAGTAAAGATTTACACCAACAGTTGTATTTGATTACACATTTTGAACACTTTGGGATTTCACTCCTTTCACCCTCAAGCCTGTTCTTGAACTGGCCTCTCTAATCAAGTGCCCAAAGTAACCTCAGCTGGTACTGACAAGATTATGGAATGCATACAATTTTTCTCCAACTCTACTCCCCCAACAAGCAGCATCAGCGGAGCAATCAGCCTAACGATAACCCTTCTTATTATTAGCTTTGAGCCTCTTTCAAGTATGAATTTTTTTAAATAATAAGTTTCGTTATTTGAAAGAAAGATCCTCACAACTGAGCTGCTCTGCAGCTAACCACACTCACAATTAACTGGCCCTGTTACTGTTTATCTCAGAGACAGGCACGGAAATTTCCAAGAACGTGCTGTCTGCCTTGCCCATTAGAAGGAACTACTGGGAACATTAGTTTTATGACATATGGTATTCAGATGCACCACTGACACAGAACATAAATGGCCTCCGGGCACTGGTGGTGAGCACATAACTCCTGAAGCCATCCTGGTCTCACTGTCCACCAATTCATCATTGTATTATAAAAAGCCATGTGTATTCAGTCACCTCAGTTAACGACCATTTCAGGAGAGGCCAGCAAGCCACTATTTTGAAAGTGTAAGGGCTAGTTAGTATAACTGTCAATGTGCCCCAAAGCTTTTTTTCATCCTGGGTGTTTTACTGTACTCTGTGCTCTCTGGTTTTATGCAAATTATTAATATAGAAAACTGCAGACCATGTTGTTCTCTTACCCTACATTTGATATCAAAACTAAAAAAAGACTCCATCAAGGCAATGACAACCGCTGAATTAAATCCTTGTGTCTTTAAAATAAAGCCCTCTCAGAGAGCTCTCCTACTGTTCTAAATGGAAATAAATGTAAATGCAAGCAGGAGGGCTATTGAATAATTGATTGTCTGATTACTATTGTCTGTTCACATGCAGAGATCATCTGACATAATTATGAGGAACTGTGAATAAATCATATCCATCTTTATGAATGAATTCAAATGAATACTTTTTGCAAAAAAAAAAAAAAAAAAAAATCTGAACTGAATAGCACTCTCTCCCCCCATCTTTAAACACCCTGAGGACAGGCGTATGACACAAACATTTTGGTTACTACATACAAAAAATATGCAACAAGAAAAACTTGTGGTAATAATCCAGTGTGCTTGGTATGGTATGGTCACTCAGTAGGCAGTATTTGTATTTAATGTTTATCTTATTCCACATCTTTTAAGGATCATTTCCATTCTTGTTGATTTCTTTTGTACTGCACATAAATAGAAGCAGTACAGTAAATTACTGACTGCAGAATCAGTACAGTTCATGCTGTAAAATGGCACATGGCCAACCTTAGAAGTCCTTAAACAAGCAACTGATGACACCCTCATATAGGATGGTCACAACTGACAAGGAAAGCTATCAGCACTGGGGACAAGAAATCAAATAATGGAGGAGGTGGGGAGGAAGAGAGGATCAGAGACTGGGAATTAATGGAATGCCAGGTTTATTACAACATGAACAAAATATCCGATATGAGGGTGTAGAAGTGAGATAATATCTTTGAGCCCTCTGGGAAGGTCCTCGGCCTATTTCAGGCCTCAGGCACATCCATGCAACTCCCTCTGAAGTCAACAGGAATTGTGTGAGCATATCTGAGGGCAGAACTGCCCCCTCTTCCCCGCGTACAGGTGACCGGTACCTATACTGACAAAAGGTATCCCTGAATCTGAAGCTATTAGCCTTGATTCTCCATTGCCATATCTCTCCTGCAGTCACTTGCACCTGTGCAAAGTGAGCAAGGAGAGGGTGCAGGATGCTACTCTTCTGACGTGGTAGGACTTTAGATACACTTTACACAGGTGTAACTGACTACACAAAGTGCAAGGCAGGGGAGAGCCAAGCTCACTATCTTTCAGACCTAGGAGAACATTCAGCTGGGCCTTTAAAGAACAGCACTGGAAATCCCTCTGTATATTATTTCCATGAGTTCTTCATGTTCAGTGAACATGTAACAGTCCTGCCATAACAAATCTATAGAGTGCACATGCACTACAGAAGGGGGTGGGAGGAAGTAGGGTATATAACAATTCCAAAGTTAAGTGATGAGTGGGAAATTTTTTGCATTTATTATAACCACCCTGATAGAAGATCATTTCACAACGGGGAGAGAGGGGGGGGGGGAACTGTAAGTTATTGCCTATGAGTTTATTCTAGGAAGTAATACCAGCAAATAGTTAAATACCATACACTAGAAGTAATGGAAAAACAGGGTTTAACTGCAGTTCACATAAAAACAGAGAAAAATAATGAGAAATTATTTTGAAAACATACACACACAAAATTTGGAAACAGCATTTCAGACTACGATTTCTCCTGTTGGTTATCAGACTGAAGCCAGCCAAAAGATATTGGGTGTTAAAGGCCCCAGTTCACAAACATATTTACAGAATGTAAATTTGAGCAGTTTAAGTTGATGTGAGTAGACACATCAAAAGGTTGTTAGAGTCAATGAAGCCACTTACATCCTTAAAGTTAGGCACATACATAAATATCTTCCTAAACTGGGGACAGAAAAGACAGTGTTGAGAAGAACTGAGCACTCATGCAAGGTGCGGAAAGTCTTCCATTCCCCATCAAAAGTAGTGGAAATTGAAGTCATATTCAACACCTTGCAGCATCAAGGCCATGCTGATGGGAAATGCCAATGTGAAACAATCTGCACTATTTAGTGGTATGTGGAACATGTGCTGTGCTTAATCATCATACAAACCCAGGAAAAATAAAAAAAAGAATGAATATACAAATGCTTTTCACACAGAGCAAAATGCTGATTTATTTACCAGAATTTCACTATTTACTCAACTCTACTTAATTGCCCAGAATGCACATCTAAAATTAATGAAATTAGAAACTTCTTTGACTAAGGAAGGACCCATTGATCTCAACTGCTTTCCTTAATAATTGGGCCTAAGTCATTTTTCAAATCTATGCACCAGGACTCCCTTCTGACAGATGCAGATTTCGTCCCCTGACTTCTAGTCCGTCCCTTGGGATAACCAGTAGGTTCTAATAACATTTTCCCTAGCATTTTTTTCTTCTCTACAGCCGTCATCTCCAATTGAAGAGAGCATCTCACAGTAGCTCACATTTTACATTAGTTAGATCATTATGTTAACATGACTGTCACATCACTAAGTTGTTTACCTAACCATGCATTTGCTGTGTATTACTGAAAGACAGCATTACCAATATTTGTCTTTACATTTGACTGTCTAATATGTATAAATTAAGCTGGTGTGTGTTAAAATAAACAAATGAAATGAGCCAACAAGGAAATCATCCGCTACTTTGAAAGTTACAGGAAAGAGCTTTAATATATTTACAATTTGTGGATAATGTGAATACAGTAGGATGTTGAGGAAACTCTGAGTAGATAAAGATCACTGTTAATCCACTGAAGTCTATTTTAAAATATCAATAATCAACACAGATTTCATCACACATCTAAGCTTATTTTAGTGTGTCAAAATAAAATTAAAAAGCCTGTTTGTATTTGTTGAGAAGAAGCCTGAAAAGTAGCTAAGAGATGCAAGTATAACAACATTTCCTCTCCCAATCTCAAGACTCCACTACAATTATAACTGATTCAGGGACCCTGATCGCAATAACACAGTCTGGAGGGAGAGCAAGCATGTTTCTGTATCAAGATCAATCTCCTGAGCCATTCAAGGGTTTCGTCTTGAAATGGGAGAAATGATTAGGTGTAGAATTTTTAAAATAAAATAAGTGACTTAGGAGCCCAAGTCCCATTTTCAAAGAGTATCTAAGTCACTTACAGCTAGATTTTAAAAATTATTTCGTTTCCTATCTCCCACTAAAATGAACAGCAGCTAGGTGCCTAAATACCTTTCAAAATACGCTTGTTAGGAACTTAAGTGGTGATTATACAGAGTTCCATACAAGGGTTATAGAAAGCGGTTTCCCGCTCAAAAGGGGTTTATGTTTGCTTTTTGGGGGGGGGGGGGGCGATGTGAAGAGCATTTAAGACCTGAACATTAATAAACAGAGACTTTAGTGAATTTCACCTCCTCCTTCACATGGACAACCTGTTAACACACCACAATGTCCTCAAGTTCATTCTTTGATTTCTTTCAACAAACATCTCTCAACGTCTAGAATATATATATTTGGAATGAAGCAGCTGCATGTGGAAGGTGCCATCAGCCAAGAAAGTTAATTTCTGATTGACCATATAAAATTCATTACAGACAATATTCAATCCGGAGTACTCATTGGGGGGGGGCGGAAAGGGGAGGTAGGGGGGCCTTCCGGCGTGTGTCCTCTCAAGATACTACACTCGACTGCATCTTATAAGAGTGCTATGCTAACTGCTCAAAGAACAACTCAGGGGGCGGGGGGGGGGGGAGAGCTTCCTTCCCAATCTAACAGCATTAGACCTCCCAGATTCCTACGAACAACAGCAAGGTTTTCTGAGGCGAAATACCTGATGTGTGTCTCAGATGTGCTCCCAACCTGTCCAAGAGGGATTGAAAACAAGAAGTAGTGAAGGAAGACAGTAAGCATCAGGACTGACACACACACACAGGTCAACCTAGCTAGGTCACTCAGAGGTGTGAAAAATTCACACCCCTGAAAGACCTACTTAAGTCAACCTATGCCCCAGTGCAGACACCGCTAGGTCGATGGAAGAATTATTCCATCCACCTAGCTGCCACACCTCTTGAGGGGGTGCGTTTACTACTGCGACAGAAAAAATCCTCTTCAGTCACTATTGCAAGTGTCTACACTACAGCGCTACAGTTGCATAGCTGCAGTACTGTAGCTGTACCACTGTACTGCTTGTAATGTAGATATACCCTCGGATTCACTGGAAAGCCTGCAATGCCCAATTAGTTTCTCCAACTACAAACAGCAGCAGAAATCTGAAACTTTAATAATCAATCAGACTGATGTTGTGTGCATCCCATCCAGATATTGCTTCAGTAAAGCTTTTTGGAGTATCAGGCAACTGTGACAGGTGTCTTATAAGATTTTATTATTGCTATTCATGCTGAGATTACTGCACTTTCACAATAGAGCTTCTCCATTACTTTAGAGGTTTTGTTATTGATTTGCTGTGGAAGGTTAACAGGTATTCAGTACTGTAGTGGTTCAAGGACAAGGAAACTGAAGGGAAACAAATGTTGAAAAGGAAAAATGTAATGTATTGTACATTTCTAAAAAGCTTATTCAAGAAGGAAAAAAAGCTGAAATATTTGTACATGATTCCTCTCTATTTCTCACTGTGGTTTCAATGGGAGAGGGTAATAGTGTTCAGAGCAGTTTAGGACAGGAAGTGAACAGAGTAGGAAGTGCAATTACAAGGCTTCCAAGTCAGGCTACTTTCCCAGCCCCACCTTCTAACCATAGTTGGGAGCAAATTCAGTTCCTAGCAGAAGAGCCAACAAGACTTTTTATTACAAATAGAACTGTTAGTAGCACACAAATGAAAACATTTTGACTTATTTTAGCCAAATGCTGTAAACTTGGTAAGATTGATGCTAACTGTTCAATCTTACAAGTTATTTTTAGCTGTAATTGAAGCAATAAACCTGGATCTAAAGAGCACACTCTTAAATCCTAGCCTAGAGAGTGGGGAACATTTGTTTTCTATTTTATAGTGCAGTGGTTTTCAAACTGTGGTCCGCGGACCCCTCGGGGTCTGCAGACTATGCCTAAGATTTTCAAACAGGTCCACACTTCCATTCAAAAAATTTAGGGGTCTGCAAATGAAAAAAAGTTTAAAACCACTGATAGAAAGCATTTTCTTCCATCATGACAAAAGTAGCTATTAGTGCCAAATCTTGAAGTCCATAGACAATTTTATTATAGGTGGGTTTGGTAACACTATTATTAAGAATGTCTGACACTTTCCATTATAAGAACTCATTTTGAATTGCTTATATCACTGTGTCAAATTAACATTTTTTGGCTGAAATCTTACATCCCAGATGTCCGCCTCAGGTTGAAATTTTATTTTATTTTTAATTTTAGTCAAAACAGTTCACCTATTTCTGAATCCGAGGCTAAGGAAAAATACATTTTGTTCATGTTAAAAAGTTCTGGCCTCCTTTTTCTTTGAACAACTCTAGCACCCCCATGCTTTGGAGCAGCAATTTGAAATTTGGCAGAGCAGTGGCCTTTATGTCTGGGATGTGCCTTTTCCGACCCCATGATATTTCACCCAAATTGGTCCAAGTTATTATCATCCTTAAAAAAAAAATTGCAATTCGCATATGCTCAGTAAAGATTTTAGATTTTAGCAGCTATATTCCCCAGAAAGTCCATCTGCACTAGACATGCTCCCGTGTAGGGCTGAACAGTATTCTCTCTGTAACTGCAACTCTGGGCAGCTACAGGCCACGTCAGGTCCAGGCCTGGGTCCGAGCATCTGAACAGACTACAGAGAACAGGCAGTTTGTCTCTCCGATGCTCTGAATGACCGCCCTGCTCAGCCTAAGCAGTATGGAGGAGGACAAGAGCCAGACTTGCAAGGGGAATAGGTCAGGACAAGAAGCAGGATGGGAGTGGACTGGGACTGGAGGGTTGGAGATAGAAACTCATTGGGAGGCGGGTGGGGGGAGGAGGTGAGCAGGGAGGGAAGACATCTCTGAAGAAGAGCTAAGGGGTAGGGAGAGAAATGGGACTGTCTGGACAAGGAGATTGGGAGAAGGAGCTGGAGCAGTGGGCACTAAGAACACTCACGATGCCTTGGAGGGAGACTGGGAAACAGTGGAGATAGAGAACATGTATGGGGAGAGTGGCTGGAGGATAAGATGTGTGAAGAGACAGACCAGAAGAGGAACCAGGAGGAAGGCAGGCTGGGAAATGGCTTGGTAAGGAAAGTGGTGCTGGGAATCTGGAGGGGTCAGACTAAGCTTTGCTGGGCAAAAGACTGGATGAATGAAGAGGACGGGACTGGGATGAGGAGCCACAGGTGGGACAGAGATGGGACTGAGACAGCTTAGAAGGAGTGGGTCAAAAGAGTCTGTGCATACTAGAGCCCACTTCCCTCCAGAGCCTGGAATAGAATGCAAGATTCCTGGGTTTCACCATTTCTCTGCTGTCAGCAAATACCTGTGAAATCCACTGCTAAAGCATCCCATCCTCTCTAGTGCTAGTCCATGTAGGGTTTGACAACCTACTACTGCTATTAGTTACGCCCTTAGCGCACATGGCTGAGGTCTTAATGGTGGATGTAAAGGTTTGAACTTTGCTGGTGAACCATATAGGTGTCAATATGATGCCCCATGATGGAATTTCTGATTAGTTTTGGGTTTGGGGTTTTATTTGTTTTTTCAGTTTGCTTCTTTAAAAAAAAATAGAACAACATTTCATGCATAAAAGCTCCATTAAAAAAACATGAAGGTTGCAAAGTCAAGCACGCTAAAGATAGGAAGTGCCAAAATTAATGGATAGAGCACTGGACAGATTCAGGAGACCTGGGTTCTATTCCTGGCTCTCCCACTTGCCCAGGGTGACCTTGGGCAAGTCACTTTGCTGCCCTGTGCCTCAGTTTTCCCCTCTGTAAAATGGGGATAATTGTGATCTTTTTATAATGCACTTTGAGATCTACAAATAAAAAGGACTATGTACAAGACTGCTGAATATTATAATATAATTAAAGACTATCATAATGCAAACACACAACAGGGCAGAATCAAGGTGGCAAAAGAAATTGTCTTTGCTAACTTAATGATTAGGGCCCTACCAAATTCATGGTCCATTATGGTCGATTTCGTGGCCATAGGATTGGAAATTGGTAAATTTAATGTTTTCAGATGTTTAAATCTGAAATTTCATGGTGGTGTAACCGTGGGAGTCCCGACCCAAAAGGGGATTGTGGGTGGAGGTTACAAACCTGTTGTAGGGCGGTCATGGGGTTGCCACCCTCACTTCTGTGCTGCCTTCAGAGCTGGACAGAGTGGGGACGAGAGGTTGCGGAGCTATCTGCAGCCAGAAGAGATACCCAAGAGCAGCCCTGCAGGGAAAGAGCAAGTCCTGTCCTGCCCCAGCCCTGTCTGGACTAGCAGCTAAGAGCCCCCTGCTGGGGCACTCCCAGCAGCACAGGGTGGATCGGACCCAACGCCACAAGCCTCCTTCAGCTGCAGGAACCGCTGGGGCTGCTGCCCAGTCCCAGAGTGCCCTGCTGCAGGGGGAGGCACCTGGAGGTGGGTCTGGTCTCTCTTCCCTCCCCCTCGAGCAGCTGTGCAGGGGATGGACAAGTCCTGTCCCTCCCCAGCATAGCCAGAGCTAGGAGCCCCCTTTGCTGGGGCACTCCTAGGAACAAGGGGACATCGGATTTCAGAAGGAAGGGCTTATTTGACGGTCCGGTCCGTGTTGCATTTTTCACGGCTGTGAAATTTGTAGGGAACTCTTAATGATGTTTTTAACATAGTTTGTGTAATGCATATATAATTGTATATATAAAGAGAGTGCTGTATATGTTTGAGATCCGACGGAGATCCTATATATTTCCTTCAGTGACTGTTTATTTCTTTTGACATTCAGTAGGTTTTATTTTCTTTTTGTTGCATAAAAGGTACTCTCGGATTTTCTTATTTAAAATACGCTGCTCTGCATTTGAACTTTGTCTGGCCATTCCTTTGGTCCAGTTTCTTGTTACCTCTCTGCTTAGTTACAAGCATAGCGAGCATGCAAGTAGCTCTCTGCCTTTCCCCTCAGGCAATATAATTGATGCTCTTTGATTTGCGTCACTGAGACAAAAAGTAGAGCAGCTGCACTGTGGAGACCAAGGGTATCACATACATGAAGCTATATGCAGTTTTGTTTCCTTATTGCCTCTCTATCTAGGCAAGTGATTAAAGGCTGTTTTACTTGTCTAAGAACAAGTTTACCATACCGTAAGTTCAAACTCTGAAACACTTTCAAAGACAATATACTGTAAAAGAAAAAAAAAATGTTTTAAATAGCTCAAAATTGCCTCTCTGATTCCACAGGCTGGCCAACTCTACCACTGAGAACCAGTAGGTAAACGGATTGTGACAGTAAAAACAGTTTATAGAGATAGAGGATTTTAAAAAAAAAAAAAAACACCCTAGCTCAGCCACACAGAAGCCTCACTCTGCTGGCAGACAGGAAGTGAAATGGGATGTTCAGCCAGTACAAATTTCTTTAAAGCAATTTGGTATTACAAACCTATGCTTGGGGTACAGTATTACATTACTCCACTCTCTGAGCTGGCAACTTAGGATGGTGCAGAAATGTTGTATCTTGCTTAAATTTCCATTAAATGGACTCTCTCATGTAGTCAAGAGAAAACTAAAACGAGAGAAAGAATCAGGGGAGGCAAGCAGGCAGACAGGGTTTAGCCACCCCATTGAGATGAACAGAGAGACAGCTTCATGTGCTAAGAGCTCTCTGCATCCTTAGGAAGTTCGCATCTCTTTTGTCCCAGACACTCTGTGAGCAGTTGCAGGAAGAGAGCAATGGATTGGTTCACATTTTTAAGGTTGCAGTCACACAATAAAGCCAGTGTTCATAAATCTTATCATAGGGCAGGCCACTCTCTAATTGCAGTAGCCATCAATAAAGGTTAACAACCTTCCATTGCAGTTGTGCTGATAACCTCCCCATCAATTCATGATCTTATAACAACCTTGTGACAATTACAACAATTTCTGACATGGAAAGAATATATTCAGAAAATACCAAGGGACTTTTTGAAAGTTTTTAATGAAATTTGAAGCTGAAAAGAGGAAGAAAGCCTACAACACACAAGCAGCCAGCTCTCTATGCACCACCAGAGACCCACACGCCAAACTTAGAGAAACAAAGCAATACTATAAGGACTTTTACAACAAAAGCTGCTATTCTGCATGTATTCAGCACAACAAGGTGATCAAAGTCTCCACATGATGGACAAAGTTGCCCTGTTCCCTATTAGTGAAAGGGATCATTGATTGAGTCTGTCTAATTTTGATGAGAACATTCCATAACTCACCTTTAAAGGTCCAGTGGGTGGGGGAATGGATTGAAACTCAGAAGACCTGAGTTCTATTTCCAGCGCTGGCACTGGATGGCTGACACAACTTGGACAAGTCACTTCACCTCTCTATGCCTTAGTTTCCCACTTCTATGAAATGAGGATAATGATACTTACCTTCATTGTAAAGCACTTTGGGATCTAATAATGAAATAAAAGCTAAGTGTGAACATTAAAATGTCTGGTTATATTACTATATAAAGAAGCTTAGTAGAAAAAATATGAGGAACATATGACCAATAATAAATTTTTATATATACACACACACACAAATCTTTTGCTTCTCAATAAATTCAAAAAGTTGAGAAGCTGAAAAAACATGGCTGTACAACAATTTACACCAGCGAAGGATCTGACCCATCTAGGTTTAGAGTAAACAATACACACAAATATATTTTTAGGAGTTTTCCATGCTGTTTGGATTATTTTTCTATTTGCCAAGAAGGCTCTAAGGAGACATTTTCTACTATTCTGAGTTAAATAATTTAAAGACGACACATCGTGTAGGACAGGGATGTATTTTGAGCTAAACCCAGCTGTGCAATACAGCTGGGATTTTCAAAGGTATAAATGGGAGTTCAGCATTAATTCCTACTAACTTTTAATGGGAGTTGGGTACCTAACAGCCCAATAGGCCCTGTTGAAAATGCCAGCCTATGTAATGCTGTATAGGTTACTAAGCAAAAGAAAGTGTCCATTATAATTTTGTTTTATATATAAATTGTTCCAGAGGCATCACACCCTTAGTAATGGTTTAACTAAAATCCTTTGCAGCTAAGGAACGCCTTAGCCAAAATAACTCCCTCCCCTCCAAAAAAACAACCACCAATACAACAACCCCACAGAGAAATGGATACATATCAATATTTGTGGTGGGGAGGGTGTGTGGTGGGGGTTCTTAGGAATAAACACAGGGTCCACCAAGCAAGCATCTCCACACTGGGTTTTAATGTGCAATATTTCCAGATATTGCCTATATAAGGGAAGAGGTGGTGTGAGAAGCTTCCAAAAATACTATAAGAAAGAGAGAACCATCTGTTAGAGCCATAAGCGACTTGCTGGCTTAGTGCACTAGAAAGAAAGTTTACAGTTAATCAAGCCTTCAACGGTCACTAGACAATTTCAGATACAACAGCGAAATGGATTCAGACTGGGTACGTGGCACAAGAGTTAAGCCAACATTGTATATTAGACACAGTTTGGTGAAGGACTATCATGCAAAACTTAGCTGAATCCTTTTATCCATCCCTTATGTGGATCTCAACTATTTTAGAAATGACCATGTTCTTAGCCATTTGAAAAGGCAACCTTCATTTTTCACTGTACTATCAGTAACCTGAAGCCATTTACTCACATTTATTATTACTGTTTAATAATAAAAACAGCAGACTGCAACCTTGTTTTCATGATCTGTCAAAGGGAAAAAAAGTCTTTTGTTTCAAAAGCTAATGCCTTTTTTGAGTTATATTTATAGTGGTCCACAGGTGTTGTGTTTTGATTAATAACACAGATTATTCACTTGACACACCCTGAAAGATCACAAGACCCAGAGTAAATTATGAGAGATAAATTGCTTTGCCCATCCTTGACATCTTCAGTAATAGGTAAATCTCTTCCAGCAAATTTTGCAGTCTTGTTTTAACCTGTTTTGATGATGCTCAACTTTGCATTTAACAAAAACACCACTTGATTCCCTTTTCATATATCAGCACTGAGTACTTGTTTTAGTTTTAAAATGCAAATTGTGCATAACACAATGTATTATTTCAATTCCCTTATTTTACCCTTGGGGACCAGACCATCATTGTATTTGCTTAAAAACTAAAACACTGAAAACACATTTAAAGTTCCTCATTTTCTTATAAAAAACAATATTTATGTTCTCTCAGAGGTCTAGACAGACAGTTGAATAGACATAAGCTACCCAAAGGAGGACTCTACCCTCTCCAGAGTGTAAATTACACTTACCCACAAATAAAATATGCCAAAATATGTGCAAGTGCATAAGTTTACTCTGAACAGGTCATTGGCTTGGCAAGCTGGCTGATTATATAGCTAGTTAAAAAAATGCTTTGTTCAGAGTAACTCAATTTATATAAAAGAGCTATTGCTTTAGAATTTTGTACCAGAATAACAGGATTCCATTTACAAAAACAAAATTCTGCAGCATTTTCTAAGGGTATTTATATAATTGTCTAAGATGGATGCAAACTGAACTGTATGAGGTTATACAGAATATGCAGTTGCAAGTACAACATTATGGACCAAATTGTACCCTCATGAAAGCAGATGCTATTCTAGTGACTTTAAACAAAGTATGCCTGTTTATGCCAGAGGTTAATTTATATTTTCAAATACAGAAACACACATGGTCTTTTTCTACTATACCAATTGCCTTAAGGTATCAGGGCCTTGTGAGTCAATTTTGCAGGACTTCAAGATAAAATAATGTTAACAGTCTATCATAGCTGTGTGTAATAAGTGCCAGACTAAGGAAAGAAAAATTCTGATTACTTGAAGAACACACGATCTTCCCAATTTTCTGGCTTTGGTCTCACCCTCTTGAGTAAATTAAATGAAATTCTTGTTGCTGTGATTGTCTAATGCTCATTTTCCTACCTTCTATTTATTCTGTTTTGGCTGACTGTGCTAGGGATTCTTGTGTTTATTTTCTTGTTTTCAAGGCATCTGATTCCCACTTACTTCTGTTTAACTCTGTCCTTGCTACAGTATATGCCAAAAAGCCACTTCCACCACCAGTCTCAGATGGTGAGTCAGAATAGAAACTATGTAATGGCCTATTTCATAATCAAGTAAAAATTCTAATACCTAAATAATAATATGGATAGTATCTATCTAGCTTGCAATCAAGATCTGATCATACAGAATAGCACTAGCCTAGCCCTTTGTTATTGTTGCCTGCTCCTAAGTGCTCACTGTGACAGTGTATCTATGGACAGATATTGTTCCTAATTCCCCATCCAGACAATAGAGAATACATAGCCTGATGGGGCAGGAAAGCATCTATAGTTGAGCTATTCACTCATATCTGCAACCAGAACTGGAGGGTACTTTGGAGTTCATATTTGTAGCCTGATTTGATTAAGTTCATTGTGGAAGATCCATATTTTACTACTTTGAGGATAACAATATTTCTATCTAGAGCAAAATATCCAGAAAAGTAAGAGGCCTGGCACTTACATAAACGTGCATGTGCACCATCATTTATTTTGGATTTAAACATAATTTTAGAAGCAACCACTGACTCTTTTCCTTCCAATTAGCCGATTAGTTTTATGGCTCTGGAAGGCTATGCCTACACTACCATTCATGTCGGTATAACCTATGTTGCTCAGGGGTGTGAATAAGCCACCCAGTGGAACACAAGTTACACTGGCCCAAGCTCCGGTGTGGACAGCGCTATGTTGGCGAGAGAGCTTCTCTCACCAACATAATTAATCCACCCCCAACGAGCGACAGTAGATAAATCGATGGAAGAGCTCTCTCCCATCAGCTTAGAGCGGCTACGCTAGAAAGCTTACAGTGGTGCTGAGCCGCTGTAAGGTCTCTAGTGTAGCCAAAGCTTAAGCCTCTCTTCATTCCATCCCTTTCCTCCAACTGGCAGCTCAATTTCGTTGTTCTGCTCAACCAAACCTCTTCTCCCTTACTCCTGAGGCAGCTCAGCTCTCTTTATTCCACTCAGCTCCTTAAGCCAACTTCCCCCCACTCCCGTCAGTTCAGCGATGCTGTGCTTAGGGTCACTCAGCCTGCCCCCACCCTACCTTGTTGCCTTTATTCAATGGACATGAAACATGATCGTTTGCTCAGATAGCACTTCGAGTCATCCCAGATGCTTGGGCAATAATTTCTGTCCTAGCCTGAATGCCCAGCTTTCATGTAAGTGATTAAAATGGGCCAAATTCATCCCTGGCTTAACTCCATTAACAAGAAAGGAATTTACTAGGAAAAATCCACTGATAACAAAGCACTTATACCTGGGATTAATTTGTCCTGGTAGGACTGAATTCTGCTTCTGTCTTTCCTTTCAAAAGAGTACCGAATGTACCTTCATTTCATTCAAATCTACCACAAGCATCACAGAGGAACAAGGAGTGCAAGTTGAAGTGTTTCCTAATGCTGACATGTTTGTACTGCAGTCTGGATAGAACAATATGGCATTTATCAAAAGTTAAACATTTACCCAAAATAAGGCTTCTGAACACTTTCTGCCACAGTATAAATTACCGCAATACAGCATGATGTTCTACACAGAAGGGCACACACAATGTAGGAGATGAAACAATTGTGCTACCTTGACCTCATTTTTCTTTTTTAAACTACGCAATGTCATCTCTTTTGGAGAAGACCAACACTGAACAAAGCATCCTTCAGTCTTTGAACTCACCATCCACATATTAAAGGGAGAAAAGAGTGTATCATAAAATAAGGAAGTCGTTGATATGGGGCCCGTTGACTCTGAGGACTTACTGTGACTTCAGCCACTGGTGTCTAGCCACGTAATAACCATATAGGCAAAGCTGCTATACACTGCAATTTGTATCAGTACAGCTTATCCTGTGTTCAAGCAAATTGTGGCTTTACACCAGCACAGCTCTCTCTAACCTGGCCACCAAACTCTTTAGTCTCAATGTAAAACATTGCCTTAGTCAGGATTACTTCCACTCTGCAGTGTAGATGGGTAACAACATGCCTAAGTAGGGGGGGTCACCAGATGGTGCTATTACATAAAGGTTACAAGCAGGCAAGTTGATAGTCTTGTAAGTAACACATAGTTGTTAATCTTGTGATGAAGAATCTTTGAGGGAGCTGTGGCAAGCAAAAAGTTTGGTCTCAGCCTTAATCTCTATCTAGAGCTGGGGGTGGGAAGCTATGGCCTGTGGGCCACATCTTGCCGGTTAGACCTTTTAATCCATCCCTCAGCTCCCACCAGGGAGTGGGGTTGGGAGATTTGCTCCGTTCCACCTGGGGAGCGGGGTCGAGGGCTTGCCCCACTCCGTGCAGCTCCCAAGAAGCAGCAGACATGATCCCCCCCCCTCCAGCTCCTATGTAGTATGCGTAGCTCCAATGGGAGCAGCAGGGGTGGCGCCTGCAGATGGGGCAGTGTGCAGAGGTGCCTGGCCGCGCCTCCGCGTAGGAGGGACATGCTTCCGGGAGCTGCTTGCGGTAAGTGCAACCTGGATGGCCTGCACCCCTGCCCCCGCATCCCCTGCCACAGCCCTGATCCCCCTCCTGCCCTCCAAATCCCTTGAAACCCCCTCTTGTACCCCAAACCCCTCATACCTGGCCCCACCCCAGAGCCCGCAACCCCAGCCAAAGCCCTCACCCCATCCTCTTGTGCCCCAACAGCCTGCCCCATCCCTGATCCCCCTCCTGCCCTCTGAACCCATTGGTCCCAGCTCGGAGCACCCTCCTGCGCCCCAAACCCCTCATCCCCAGCCCCACCCCTGAGCCCGCACCCCCAGCCAGAGCCCTCATCTCCTCCTGTACTCCTACCCCCAATTTTGTGAGCATTCATGGCCTGCCATAAAATTTCGATACCCCGATGTGGCCCTCAGGCCAAAAAGTTTGCCCACCCCTGATCTAGAGTCAATTCTTGAGCAGAGTTGCTCCCTTGGAACCAAGCATTGGTAACATGGCTGAGATCCGTGGAAAAAGGTGATCACAAACACCTTGTAGGCAACCACCACTGTTCCAGAGTTTATTTACACAGGAATGCGTGGAAACAATTTGAACGTTCTTCCTACCACACAAGCCTGTCCTCCCTTTTACCAGTTATGTATTTTTGCTTTTAAACTGTCGTCTCATGGAGACTAATATGATTCAACCCATCCACAACACGCAACTAAACCACGCCATACCAAATATATTTAAACGGAAGCTGTTTTTGAAGTTACATTTTCAAACATGGCTCTCTTCTCAGTATAGAGTGGGCATTAGCTTCCTTCCTGTTTTACACAGTAAATACTGACTGAATTTGAGACATTTGCATAATTACCTAATTCACAGAAGGTCACAATGTGCTGTACTAAAACTTTTATGCAAGATTTCTGAAAGAGCACCATCAGAGATAGCGTTTTATTTGCTTATTTCGGTGGCCTTGTTCTCCAATCTTCCCCTGCAAGAGTACCACTTGAAGTCTCATCAGAATACATCACCGCCAGAACAATATGCAAGGTTTTGTATGTGCACAAGCAGAAAACTCATTTCTATCTCTTCAATGGGATGTATTTTGGTGGCAGCATTTTCTAATATAATCAAACAAAAATGTGTGCTTTTTGGACTGCGTTTTACCATCTCTGTCGCTCACTCTCAAAAGAATTAAAAACGAACAATCTGTTTCTCTCCTTCCTGTACAATTTCATGACAACAGGACATCTCCACTCTTCAGTGGACATGTCTTTTAGATCATCCATTCTCTGTCCCTCAGTTCTCTCCTAATGAACACAATGCTTTCAGTTACTGACACTTGTTATTTCACCATCTGCCTACTGTATTGATGGTAAAGTTTAAAGAGCACAGAACAAAACAGGAATTGTGGTCCTCCCAACACGCAATATGAAATCTGTATGGGTACCCAGCAGGCAGTCTCTACCTCAATAACTAGTCAGCGGCTACAAAAGACCTTCCAGTTCCCTAGTAAGAATTTAACATAGTATACATAGCCCGGTCTTTACCAAGATCTGGAATGGAGACTAAAAAAGGCTCCCTATGACCTACTGACAATGTTGCCAACATTTGGAGTAAAACCAGGATAGCACCAATGAAGAGGACATCTAGCAGAAAAAGATTTGTTCATCCCACTTGTGACTACTCTGAAAGCTTGCTCTAATTTACAGTTTTTGGCTGGACATTTGTGCTAATAATGATTTCAAAGAACATCACTGGCACAACAGATGGCAGGAATTCATTGACACACAATGTGGATTTGTCCACGGTGTACATATGCGGAAGTCAGTTCTGATCTTAGATATCAAGCACTGCCTCAGGTTAGTATCTTGATGGTTTTATGCAAGTAGGCAACTCAGTTTCCCTTCAAAAGACAAAGACTTAAGAACATAAGAACGGCTATACTGGGTCAGACCAAAGGTCCATCTAGCCCAGTATCCTGTCTTCTGACAGTGGCCAATGCCAGATGCCCCAGAGGGAATGAACAGAACAGGTAATCATCAAGTGATCCATTCCCTGTCGCCCATTCCCAGCTTCTGGCAAACACAGGCTAGAAACACCATCCATGCCCATCCTGGCTAACAGCCACTGACGGACCTATCCTCCATGAATTTATCTAGTTCTTCTTTTAACACTCTTATAGTCTTGACCTTCACAACATCCTCTAACAAGAAGTTCCACAAGTGGACTTTGCATTGTGTGAAGAAATACTTTTTTGTTTTAAGCCTGCTGCCTATTAATGTCATTTGGTGACCCCCAGTTCTTGTGTTATGAGAAGGAGTAAATAACACTTCTTTATTTACTTTCTCACCACCAGTCATGATTTTATACACCTCAATTATATCTCCGCTTAGTCGAATCTTTTCCAAGCTGAAAAGTTCCAGTCTTATTAATCTCTCCTCATTCGGAAGCTTTCCATACCCCTAATAAGTTTTGTTTCCCTTTTCTGAACCTTTCCAATTCCAATATATCTTTTTTGAGGTAGGGAGACCATATCTGCATGTAGCATTCAAGATGTAGACGTACCATGGATTTATATAGCAGCAATATGATATTTTCTGTCTTATTATCTATCCCTTTCTTAATGATTCCCAACATTGTTTGCTTTTTTGACTGCTACTACACATTGAGTGGATGTTTTCAGAGAACTATCCACAATGACTCCAAGATCTCTTTCTTGAATGGTAACAGCTAAGTTAGACCCCATCATTTTATATGTATAGTTGGGATTATGTTTTCCAATGTGCATTACTTTGCATTTATCAACATTGAATTTCATCTGCCATTTTGTTGCCCAGTCACGCAGTTTTGAGGGATCCTTTTGTAGCTCTTCGCAGTCTGCATGGGACTTAACTATCTTGAGTAATTTTGTATCATCTGCAAATTTTGCCTCTTCACTGTTTACCCCTTTTTTCCAGATCATTTAAGTCTTTCTCAAAAGTTCTCTTTGCTCTGTGTATCAGTCATTGTATTCCTAGGTTCCAGCTTTGCAATATTCTAACTAGTGCTCTACCCTAACCCAGCTTGTTTCTGGTAGTGTGATACCAAAATACTGTGTTTACAGCTCACAGTTTATTGCAGTGGAAGTGACCGAGGGGCCTGAACTAGAGCCCAAGATCCAAACCTCCCATCCCTTACATAAACTTTGAGCAAGCTCGGATCTATATCCAAACATTGCAGCTCAGGTCTATCTCTGATGGAAATTGTGATGTGAAATTGTGAAAGTCACATTCAGATTTCACTGTAGTATTAATTAAGCAGGAGGAGATGGATGCAAGGAAGGAGACCTTTGATCACATACAGTCCAGTTTGCATTAATTAACATGGTCAGAAAATTATGAAGTATAAGATTTGTATAGAAATCAAGTATACTGAAAGTTGTCCCATCAATGGAAATCCCTCTCTAATAGAAAAGAAATGAATTCACATTGATGACCCCATCTTAGGTGGGAAAGAACATAACGTTTCTTTGCTCCTTAAAAATGGAGGAACCTTGTCTACTCTCTCCCACTGAAACCGAGAGCATGAGAGCAACTTGAAGTAGTGTAGCACAACCATAAGCTTCAGCCACTAAAGTTAATCAGTTCGCACTGGAATTGGATACTACCGAGACCATCATGAATCCTTTGACATTACGGTAACATAGAAGTTCTTTGACAGTTCATAGGGAATTTTCCTAAACTAAACTCTTTCCAAAGAAATGAAATGCCATTGGAGGAGTCAGACACTGCCTCAGCTCTGAGCGTCCAGCCATGAAGCAGAAAAAGATCAAGAATTTGATCCTGCAAGGAGCTGAGCATTTCACAGGAGGTACTCAACAATTTTCAGGACTGGGTCCCAAACAAAACAGTTTGTTGCAAGCTCTTGCTAGAATTAAGCATACAAACAAATCAACAAACATGCACATATAGATCTATACAGCACCAAAGAGATTAGCAGTCTATTGTACTACACAGGGTCTTTTACAATATTAATGTGCCTGGTCACATGACTGAGGGAGATGCAAAGCCACCTGACCAATGTGTGTGGTATCAGACTAGTATCATAGATTAAGAACTTTACTTGAAAAAAGTCAGAAGAAAGAATATCAATGAGCAGAGAACTAAGAGCTAGATGTGTGTGTGTGTTGGGGGGGGGGTTCTGAGGAGATAATGGAAGGAAGAACAGCTGCAAAAGATCAATGGGAAAGCTATTAAAAAGGCAATGAATTGAGGAAAATAAACTAATCTTGTAATTTTCAGATAAAATAAATTTGTATGGCCTTAATACTGAAAACATTCCTGTGTAAAAAAAAAAAAAACCACAGTTGGTCACACCATTAGTACATCCCTCCAAGACCAAACAGGCTGAAAAATGTATATATATATATTACACACACACACACACACACACACACACACACACACACACACACACACACACTTACTTCCTTGCAGGGCTTTGACACAGGGGAAGAAAAAGAGCCAGCAAAAGACACAGAGCAACAGGACCTGTCCTAAAGGGAGGTAAGGAAAGGGGCAATGAAGCTGCCTTACCAGACATCATTAGTCACAGGCTGGCTGTTGTCTTTCACCACGCCAATGCATGTTTAAATATGGTAGTATTTTCTTAAAAGTCCTAGCCCTCCTTTCTCTCTCTCTCTCTCTCTCTCTCTCTCTCTCCACCACCACACTTTGGCTACGTATGTAACGGGGTTTCAATTATTTTCAGCGTGTTAAGAAGCCCACAACACGTTCTGCAAGAGTCAGGGTGTTAATAATGACTTGAACCAGGCAGTCCTCCACTATATATATTGGCCACAATTTTGATTTCAACCATCTGGTATTGGGCAAACAAGATGGATAATTAGATTATTAAAACTTTCAAGCATCACAATGTGCCTTTTACTGGCATAAAATGTTTTATTTCCTGAGTCCAGAGCAGAAAAGAGGGTTAACAAGATTTGCTAATCAGCATTTGATTAACCCCTAACTCTGATGCACAGTGCGATTCCTAGGAAATTGTCATCAACTTCAATCATGTAACGTTTCCTGGCGACAAAATATAGTAATTTTTCTTGCATTTAATTATAATACATAGACATCTTGAATTGGCAGAAATAATCAAACCATAGATGATTCAGCAGTTTCCATTTATTTTATTTAACGTTAGAGTGTTTGGCTGTTACAGGGTGCGAAAAGGAAGAATTTTGGCTAAAGAAACCTTTCTGCATCCAAAAAGTGCCAAGAGATCATCCATGTCACTACAAAAGTGACAGAGGATCTTTGTTTTTAAGTTTGATCTATAAGACCTTGTGGGGGGAAACAAACATGTATTTATGAGCAGGCAGCAGGGCTGCAGTTTTCCTACAAGAGGGCTGATATTATTCCATCCAATGTCACAGAACTCTGGGGAGCCCTGAGTCCTACTGCACTGGTGAGAAGGGGGTAAGAAGTCAGGTGTTAAGGGAGCGAGACTCTCCATCTCAAAATATCAAATTCCTGGTAAAGATAAAAGGGAAAAATCAAGTCCCAGAAGGGAAAATAATCCCTTGCCTAAGGCTATCTCCCACAGAGCAAAGGAAGAAACAGATGCTCCCTTTCTATGTAAGCAGAGACAGAGTGGAGAGGACATGTTCATCAATCATGCCAGCAAGAATACATTTTCAGGTTCACGGGGAGGGAGCTCTGACACCATTCAGCAGGGAATGGACAGAAGTACTCATGAATTATTACTTCTGTCGAGAACAGTGGCTCCAATTCAGGAGAGATAAAGCATTTTCTGGGATGGCCTGATTTTCAGACATGCTGATCCTAGCTCCTACTGACTTCGATAGGATGGGATCCTCAGCGCCTCAGAAAAAAAGGTCACTTCTGTCCTGTGCACAAAATACATCCTCTACAAAATGCCTAGGTGTAATGGAAAGGAATAATTTAATGCACCACCGTCTGGCTACACACATTGCATGATGGGGACTGTAGGGAGAGAGAGGTGTTGATGAATCAAACTGTACCTCACAACTCCAAAAACTCAAATCTGCTGCCACAAGTCACCTCAGATCTATCCAGCCACTTAGGCCAATACTTTTTAGCTAATTGGTGTCTGGTAAGTAGAGGCAAAAATTAGACTATCACTCTGCTTGTCATTTATTGAGGATTGCACAACCTAAGCTATTTTCCTGCATAGAAGTTATTACCTAGAGGCAAATTAAGTGCCAGTGTTTGAGACAGGACCACAATGGTTGTCCACCTCTTTACAAATCTTTGTCTAAGATAATGCAGGCCCGAAGACTATTTCTTGAAAATCCAATTATTCAGATTTCTTTATTTATTCTTGAGATTTATTAAACAAGGAGGTGAGTATCTGAACGCTCTAGGGTGCTTCTCAGAGGTAAATCAACCCCCCCCCCCCAAACAATATGGCTTCTTCAGTGGCTCTCCTGGCGGGACGTGCCCTGCAGGTCACCACATGTTTTTTGTTGTTGTTTTTTTACTCTAAAGGCACAAAACAGTTTTTACTGGTGCAAAGGCAAAAAGCAAACACTAAGGAGAAAGAAGAAAAAAAGATATGAGAAATTCAGAGGAAGATCTTTTGCAAGCTCCACTTACCAGATCTCTACATCTTCACCCCCCCACACACCACCTTTTTTTGTGTGTGGGGAGGATGTATGTGTATGCGTGTGTGTGTGTGTGTGTATATGCGTGTGTGTGTGTATGCACGCGCCTAATAATGACTCCAGCATGACCCCTACACACTCTACTAGGTGGTGTGCTTCTATGGGATTACCCATAGTAGTAAGCACCATTAGTGTCGCTCTCATGAGTTTATTGCAAGTTTCATGATATTTGGTGTTTTTCTTAAAGCTCCAGCTACTGCAATCAGGAGACTGCACAACAATCTCAGGCTTTGTTTTTAAAAATAAACAAGTTTCTAGCCCTCATGGTTGTAGAGGAAAGCTTGAAAATGTGACCTGAGTGAAACCCTAAAGGCTGAAGACAAAAACACCCCAAAATTGCTATTTTTTCAACGATCTCGACTTTTAAGCTAATTTCATTATTTTTTGGGACCTGACTCATGATTTCCAAATGCTTGAGCTTGGTAATGCTGCACTATGTCTAATAGGAAGTGTTCACAGGATCAAGCCATTAGTGTAGACACTGTAGGGTGCATTATGGCATAGTTCTCTCTGAAAACTGTATCTACTTTGACCCTGATCCACATTGAGATCCCCCAACACTAACATGGAATCCCATTGAAATTCATGGAACTCTGTACAGATGCAGGAAGTATGAGATAAGATACCAATGCAGGACTAGGCCTTGACCTGAATCGGCTCATCTTTTGATATAGCAATAACATTTCAAACAGATAGTTCTACGAAAAACTATACATTAGGAGATCACTGATATATGAAGTTGCTTAAGTTTTAAACCCGTGGCCTGATTTTCAGAGGTTGAGCCTCTGTAGGAGCTGCGGATCCTCAGCACCTCTGAAAAATCAGGCCTCATCTTTCTTCCTTTTCAGCATTCTAGTTCAGGGGTGACACGTGAGCCCATTGAAGTCAATAGCCAAACTCACACTGATTTCAGTAGGGCCAGGATTTCCCAGTGTTTGTACATTCACACCTCTGAAAAATTTCAATAAAGAGGTCCCTTTTTAAAAAAATTCATGAATAACATTTTGCAAAACTTTCACACACAGACGCACACAAGAAAAGCAGCTAAGTGTCGGGCTCAGACAGACATTGTCCCTTTCAAACATCAGGCTGTCTTTAAAAGCACAGATAAAATATCTGAGCGTTTTCTTGTATCTATACTATAAAGAGACATATAATATTCCACAGATTGGTTTAGACCTTGAGTCAGTAGGCGAGGGAGAAGAGAGTGCCGAAGATGCTATCTCAAGTCTTGTCAGAAAAAAGTAAAGATGAACAAAATAAATGTCTGTGAAGCCCCAGAACTAAACTCATGGGGACAAATTCTTCCCTCAGATGTGTGTCTAACTCCCAATCAAGGCCACAGTAATGCATGCATGTCAGTGGGGACAGAATTTAACTACTTTACTCTTTGTGGACACGGCTGTGTAAATTCATTGCTTACAACTGTCAGGGCCTGCATGGGGACAGTCTGACCTAGCGGTCAAAACCCAGAGTAGCATCAGGGTCATACTCAGGAGTAATGCCAAGAGTCAAGCCGGAGTCAGTTAGAAGCCACACCAGAGTCGGAGCCAGGAGTCAGTAACTGGGGTCCAGACAAGGAACAAGGCAAGGAGATGAGGCAAGGAAGCAAGAACTTGGTTTTAAAAAAGACTGGTCTGCAGCAGTGCTCAGACAATTGGTGAGGCAGGAACAGGAAGCTTTATGATAGGTGGTGACCAATGCATAGCTGGCTGCTAATCAGCTGATCCTGCTGAGTCTGTGGCTGTAGCCTCTGTTTGTGGGGTATCAGCCGCAGTTTCCCCGTCTGCCCTTGCAGCACGGGGGTGCAAAGAGTAAGGCTCCTGCTCAGCAACTGCATGGGCCTTTGTTTGAGACCTGGGGCACCTGAAAGAAACTTAACTTAAAAATAAAATATGGCAAATTCTTTTGAAATTCACTTGAAGAAAGTTGGTTAATTTTATGAGGATTTCAAGTGATTCTTCTGCTGTCAGTTCTATTCTGGCTAACTAGATCACATGCTTTATCTGACTTTCAAAACGCACTTCAGAAGTACAGTAGCAAATTGATGATGCAGTGCATTTCAGTCTACGGGACTGGATTACTGCAACAGCCCTGCAGGGCATTAGCAACATAGCTAATTGTATCCCCCTTCACCAACATAGCGGACCTCCTTGTCAGAGCTCATTTTCTTCTGGACTCTAACGAAAGTAGTAGACATTTACTTAGTTCAGCTTTGAAATGTTTATATTTTCACAAAGGAAACAAAGCAACATTTTTAACATGCACCAGCTTTAGATGTGTAAAGTTACTGAGTCTAAGCCCAATAAATGACAAAGGGTGGTTGGTACTAGAAGCATATGTGCATGCGTGTTATTATACTGAGCCATGCGTAAATAGTTTGTGGTAAAATTAATTTTTCACTTAAAATCCAATTACTGGAAATTTAGATTGCATACAGTTAATTAAAAATACCTACCTGTGCAAAGCAGAGTGCAGACATACAATGGAACAAGGAAATTAATACACAGAACAGTGCTAGTTAAAAAAAAACAGTTTAAATGTTAGAAGACAAAGTGAGAACAGATTTGTTTGCAGCTATCCCACCTTGTGCTGTAAACCACCATTAGGTCTTACAAGTAGGCTTGGCAGAATTTGATTTTTGTTTATAATTTCAATGGAGAATATTGATTTTTTTCAGCATTTTTTCTATTTTTATCTATGTAAATTTTCTCAGATGCAGGAAGTTACTAGGGGACAGAATTATTTAATGACAATTGAAATTGAGATTCAAGAAGTTAAAGCTTTATAAAAAGTGTTAAAAGCAAACTGCCAACATCACATGTCAAAATATACAACACAAATATCCTGAAATCAAATCATACCTTTTTATTTTTTTTACTATTTATTAGCTAGTCCGTTTGTAACAAGCTGAATTCAGAAATCTAATTCACTGAATTTTTGACTCTAAGAAGTTCTCAAGCAGCATTTTTCTTATTTTGTCTATCTGTAAATGTACATCATCATTGGTGGAAATATTTTTTCATCTGTTTGTATGTGTATGGTAAAACCAACATTACCAACATTTAATGATAAAAATCTAATTGTTCCAAGCCCACCTACAGGCTAAGCTTGATCCGGCCAGCTCACAGAACTACTACAAAGAAAAATAAATCTAACCATTTTTCAGTGAGTTGGTGGGAGACTTTTCCATCACATACTGGCCACAGTTGGAGATGGGATACAGGACTTGATGGACCAGTAGCCTGCTATAGCCCAAAAAATCCTCTTTTCTCAAAACTTAATAGGTCACTTCCGAGAATGCTAGAATTTAAATAAACTACCATCACTGCTGAATTCTTCCTTAACTGAAAACTAGAGCCATAAATTTAAGGACATATTTTACTCTTCCATGTAGAGCAGTCCAAATACTAAAAGTCAACAATCCCCTGAATTTAGCATTGGCTCAGGTAGCAGAATTTTCAACTGTCGATTAAAGGATCTGCAAGAAAATTAATGCGCTACCACCATTTCTTATGACTAAATCAAGCAATTCTGTTGCTTGTTAGCAAGAATCCTGAATTAGTAATGTGAAAGTTAGGCCTAAAGTCAAGCCAAGTTTAGGCTTTCCCTGCACGATTATTTCACTAAGTATAAGGAGGGTGGGGGGGGAGCTCTCTCATTATTTGTTTAGTCAAGGCCATTCTCCACGGCAAAATGTGTATAAAATTGCACAAAAGGAAAATAGGAGATATAAATGTATTTTGTGTTCAGAGAACCATGAAACAACTTAATTCTAAGAAAATGAGCTGACAAAGTGCAGGAAGGTGTTTATATTGGGAGGATCTTTTTTATTCCTGTACTCAATCCTGCTATATCAAATGCCCATTCAACATGAAACAGATTCTGCCTCTCTGAACCAACGAAGTGGATTAGAAGATAACTATTTTAAACCACAGGTGGGTAGGTAAATTGCTACCCTACCCAATTCTGAAACTAAGAGAGAATAGGCCATTCTACTTTGCTCAGGATGCCTCATCAGTTTTCTGTACATACAATGACTTCATGATGTGTAAATCTGTTGACCTATCCATTCCTGCACAAAGATATTAAGACAAGAAGTTAAATAACAATTACGTAGGCATTAAAAAAAAAAGACATGCAATGGAGCGAACATAAAGTAAATGGATGAACTGCAGCGTACAAATGAGTACAGCAATAGCATGGCCATGGGGTTGTTCAGTTTAGACCACAGTAAGTCACATGGTGTAATTTTCCATTGAACTCTGAACAATCTATATGCAGTACAGCACTCTATGTTCTCACGGCAAAGGAGCAGGAAACTAAGTGGCAAGTTATCTTTTTGGCATGCTGGCAAAGAGATGGATTTGTCCCACCTTGGCCCACAGCAATACATTTAAACTCCATTCCCGGCCTCTCATTTGATTAAATGGCATATGCAATCAGTTCAATAATGGAAAAATATTCTAAAATCTTCCATTATGGCTTTTGTTCTATCATAGGTGACAAACGACTTGTCAATGATCGCCAGCTCCACTACCACATACACCCCACACCTTACAAACAAAATTTGGAAGGTCACAGTTAATTCATGTTTATAAATCAGCTGATATACTGTGTGAGACATTATCTGTTTTCCAACTTGAATACACACACCCTGCTAAGGACACGATCCTGTAATACTAACTCACATGAGTAATCATTACTTCTGTGTTTAGTTCCTTCAAATAGGGCTATTCGTATAAATAAGGACTACTAATGAAGTATTGCAAAATCAGATCCTGTGTGTCCTCTAGAGCTGACCTGAGGATGACAATTCCATTTTGCGGCAACAGTCAAACTTTCAACATTTGTTTTCATTCTGCATTGGCATGAGAAAAATGGCTGTTTTCACACTGAAATAGGAGCTTTTCGATTAGGGAAGGAGTGTGCGCTGGGCAAGGGACAGTGGTAGTGGCTGAGGCACTAGTCCAGGAAGTGGAAGATCCAGGTTCAATGCCCTTTTCTGCCTGATTTAGAGCAGAATTTTTCATCCCAAATCATTCTGTATCAGGCAAAGTGAGGACTTGAACCTAGATCTCCCACATGACAGGTCACTATCCTAACTAGTAGACTATAGAGCATGAGAGTTGATCTCTCTCCAAACTTCCCAACAAAAACTTTGCCAAACCAACGGGTCTCTGCAAATCATTTCAGCTTCAACAAAATTTAATGTAATCAATAATGTTCTAACCAGCTGTCATATCATCTTTACATGTCAACTTCATGAAACCACAATGCTTTGGTAACACAAAATTAAATATATAATGCTGGCAACAGTTTCAGACCAAGTGAGAACATTCAACAGCTTTGATGGGAACATTCATAAAAGACAAGAGCTTATACCAGTGGTTCCCAAACTTCAACAACCTGTGAACCCCTTTCACTAAAATGTCAAGTCTCGCAAACCCCCTCCTAAAAATGAATATTTCCAGGGATTTTCTCCTTTATCGGAGTATAAATTATAAAAGCAGTGATCTGGGAAATATAAAATTTGTTTTTATGACATTCATATTACACACTATTATTATTAGCATTACAGTATTTTTATTACATTATGAAAATGGCGACACTCTTCCAATATCTCACTTTCGTAGCTTGTATCACTTTGAATAAGCCTGTTATAAGACAAGGCTCCTATGTTTCATCAAGTAGTATCAGATGTGAAACATCATGAAGGTATTTAAGAAGCCAACTCAAAGAGTTCCTCTACACAAGCATTCAGGTCTTGAGCAGTCCAGGCAAACAATGCATATTACAACAAAGCTTAAACTTGTTCTTCATAATAATTTAAAGAAAAAACAATACTAGCGGCCTATTTAATTTTAAAAACAGCAAAAAATACCCACCTCCCTTTCCATTTCTTATAAGGAGTCTTGAAGTTTAAATCTCTTCAGTGTGATAGATATGCTTGCTTTGATCTGCTTAGCTCATGGAAGTCCAGTGGCTCCGGGCTGCTGGCCCCGTGCTGCCCGGGATCCCTAGGGACAGCTCTGTCCACCATTAGGGATTTTTTCCCCGAGAACCCCCTGTAACATTTCGCGAACCCCAGTTTGGGAACCACTGGCTTATACCAATATCAGTCTCCTGTTGGTTCAACAGCGCAACTACAGTGATCTCAATTAAGCAGAAAGCTGAAAAGATTAAAACAGTGTTTTTTCAGCCTGTGGTCTGCAGACCCCTGGGAGCATGCAGACTATATCTCAGGGGTCCATAACTCCACTCAAAATGTTTAGGGGTCCAAAAATGAAAAAGGATTTTAAATTACTGAACTAAAACATAACCTAACAGAGATGGGACCACAAGCCATAAAGTATGGGATTGAATGCAAACTTACACAAAGTTCAGTCCATCTTTAACACTAAATACCTAAACTCTCATCGCAGTTACACTAATGTAAAACCAGAATAACTGCAGTGGATTCAATTATTTTAAATGTACATAGGGAGTGAGGTAGTAACTAGGATCAGAATTAGACCCAAGGCATAAAATAAAATAATGTACTCCTGTTGTATACTGTCAAGAAAAACACATTCAGTTTACAAAGGCATTCTACCCTCATTGGTGAGGGGAGGGACAGGGAGTCGAGTCATATTCCTGCCCCATTTCCCTCTTGAATGAAGCCATTATGAGGTTGCGAAGGGGATTTAATTAAATCAGTTCCACTTACCAGGCAAACTGTACCTGTTTCTTTGCCAAAGAGATGCCTTTCCCTCCCACTCTCAAGGGAAAAAAAGCTGGAGTACAGTAAAGAAGAGATGATTTTGCTTTCTGTGGCTCACTACAAAACCTTTGGAAAAAACCAGTGATATCAGGATGTTAGGTAGCCACCAAGGCAGCATTGCTAAAATTCTTCTCTTGAGGATGCAGTCTATTCTATTTTCAGCACTCTTGGATACTAAACAAAGTAAATGAGATTTTGCTGAATTGTACTTACATGGAGAAAGCTGGATGGGTGAGCCATGAAACTGAGGCTTTATGTATATTGCAGTTAATAAAGTATGCAGTATTTTCAACAACCACAAGGAGATCTAGTACAGGGATAGCCACTGTTAATCCTTGTAGCCACCGCTTTCTTCCCAAAAACTTCTGCATGGAAAAAAATAGCCCACTGAAAATTAAGAATAAACTTTTTCTAAAATTATGAGTCAGCAATTGTAACTTCAGTTTTGCTGGCTCTTAAAATTTAAAATGCTACCACATGCACAGAGATTAACTCTCATAATAAATTCTGCCCAATTCATCTAAATATCTCAGTGCTTTACAAACATTAAATAGCATGAAGATCACTGAGGTAGGTGATATTATACCATTATACAGATGGAGAAACTGAGGCAAGATAAGTTGAGGGCCTGATTTTCAGAGGTGCAAAGCCAGGCCGTACATGAGTTATTCCTGGAGGAATTCTGAGCCACTGCACACATGCAAAATTCATGTCCTCGCAGTTATTTTTTCCTCTGCAGAAAACAGATTCTGCTGGAGAGGCACTGCAGTTACAACTTTTGCCCACCAGGGTCTGATGTGGCACCAGAACAGAAGGCAGCTGGCTCACAGGCTGGAGCAGCCAGCTGCAGATAGGGAGGAGGCGGCGCTGCTCTTCTCACAGCGCCCTATCTGCAGATATGGGGGGAGACAGAGCAGAGCACATGGGGCTGCAGGGGGATCACATAGACTGGAGTGAAGAAGGGCTAGTAGGGGGACAGACTGGGTGGGGGCAGAGGAGCTAGTGGAGGGACAGCATTGAACCGGGGGTTAAATAGGAGTGAGGATGCAGGGCCACATAGGGCAGGGGGAGAGGGTGGCTAAGAGAATGGGAGAGGCTAGGGGTCAGCCAGGGTCTGCATGGGGGAAGGCTCCCCAACTCCCTAAAAATCCCTCCCCCACAAAAAAGCAACCGTTCCATACTTCCTCCACCCACACCCCTCCAACTTCACTCCCATACTCCTCAGCATTTACTTCCCTCTCCCTCAGCTCCTCTGTTACCCCTGACTCTCCTAAGCCTTTGCACTGCTTCTGAGGGGTGCAGGAAATACGTTTCTATATTGTAGTTTAAATGAATTATTACTCATTACACAACTTATTATTAAGTTCTGTATTATTAGGTCTAGTAAGGAATCTATTTGTCAGAAAACATTTCCTGAAGCTATTTTGTCGTCTGTATTGTTACAGACATACTTGCTGACAGGCATTTTGAAATAAATTACCAAAATAATTGAAACTGGTGATTATATTGTGTTATTTTGACAAATAAAATATGCAGAATTTTAATTTTTTGGCACAGAATTCCTCCAGGAGTAACAAACTACTCAACGTACCATAACAAATCAGCGTCAGGGCTGGGAACAGAACCTTGCAGCCCAAAATCTCAATCCTTCCTTTTAAAACACAAGATAGTTCTCTCTCAGGATACCAACACTTTTCTATACTCTTTACAATTATATTTTCCTCAATTCAGATTACTGCAATGAAAGAACACAGCTTTTTAATAAATCAGTTGGATTCACTAGAACACAAATTCCAACCCCTATTCACATCACACTACAGTGACTATGCACCATTAAATATATATTTTCTTTCTTCCCCAGAGCATTCCCTGTACATAGAATGGGAAATACTACAGTAAAAATTAACCGTAGAGGTTAAACATCCACGTTTTTTAAATCATGCCTAATCTATCTTATAAATTAAACCTGGAGCCATCTGTTTTTGTCCATTGTCGCACACAATGGGGGTTAAAGCATTCACTCCAGGAGAGCATCATGACCAGTTTGGAGTGCCCCAGGGCACCAGTGGACCATGACACAGTCCAGCTCATATTTGGCTGTGGCCCAAGTTTTATTTTTGCAATGGGAAAAGGAACACCAGATCACATATCCCTGAGCCCCTATGGGCTGCCTAAATTTGCCATTGTCTACTAGCTGCCCTATCCTATATTCATCCATACAGCAGCCTGTGGCATGACACTAGAGTATAGGTTTGCATTCACTACTGGACATTGACCATAGTATCCCAGTATGCGGATTCTCATGAACAAAAGATCCAGCCAGTTAAAACAGAAAAATAAATCTCAGCTGCTAGATAAGCTGAGAATTCATTTCTCTCCTAAGTAGCTGTAACATCTCTCAAAGCTTCTTGGCTGAGGTTGAATCAATTCAGACCAAAAAAAAAAAAAAAGGTCTTATTATGCTAAGTGTAAAAGCTGAATCCACAGAGTCAACTTAGGCATCTGGCTTATTAATAAAAGACTTAGTGGCTTTGTGTCCTACCTACAAGTCTGTAACAAAATATGAGTCCCAATATTCCAAGAGTCATAGATTTCTTGCAAATCTCTTTTTATAAGCTTGTTTCTAGGAAGAACACGAAACAAAAATCATTTGCTAGCGAAAGAACTCCACCATCTAGAAAGCAAGGGCTACATTTAATAAAACTCTTGTAAACTAGTATGGGATTCCAGCAACATTATTTTTTCCTTTTTCTGTGCAAGTAAAAGAGAGAAAGATTAAGGTGCTACGATGGCAAACATTGTTGCATTCCTTAGTATTATAACCTGCATTATAGATTAAGGAAACACTGTCAAATGTACTGTAGGTTTGTGTAAAAAAAGTGGATACGTTAAAAAACTTAAGAGAATTTTTTTTTATGAGAAAACAGACAGCTTAAGCATATTAAAGTGTTGCATGATAGGATTTACAATCCAAGCACTGTGCTAAGGCATGAGAAATAGGAAGTGAAACTGACCAGAAGACACATCAGTCTAGTTTGACTAGGTGAAGTGAAAACAGTACAAACAGCTTTAAAGGGGAACGGTCATTTTGATTTTTAAACATTTCAGTTTAAAATAATCTTAAATTGTATTTTTTGCAATGGTAAGCATTCCCTCCCGCCTCCCACAAACTAACTTTGTGATCCTTTACAGTATTTTAACGATGAGCAGCCACTGGCTTCTCACTAAGCTTGTAGCCAGCTTCTACTTGTAGTGAAGTGCTTACGTGACACATGGATTAACCTCTTGAGATGAAGACTAACAGATCACACATTAAAATAAGGCTATTTAGCCATATGAGCATAAAGAACTAATCACAAAATTCAGCACAGTTAGTAAGTATGTTCTTAGTAAAGGCTCAAAACAATTTCAGGTCAGCATTGACGTACAAGTCAACCAAGTTGTGTGGGAGCCCATATTTGGAATCAGGAGGAGGGTCGTCCAGTCAGAACTCTGGTGCACTGGCGGCGGTACGTAGAGAATTGTACATGGTATCGGTCCACAGATTTAAACAGTGCTGTTAGTCCTTTTACATTTTGCAATCACTAAAGAAGTCCCACCACCGTCCCACAAAAAAAAAAAATTAAACTACCCAAAAATATAAAATAAATGGAAGCAGCTATAGCCAAGAGAACTGGCTTGAATTTTTAATACAAAAAAACCTTGTCCAGCTTCTCTGGTGTATTTTTACACACAATTCTCCTGGGAAAATCAAAAAGGGCAATGAAATGCACAAAGCTACCTAATGTGACTCAGAATAGAGAGCCTCTGTTAGGATTTTAAAAACATGACAGTTTTTAAATGCTGCAGGCTACCATGATAGCTAATCGGAGGTACAGACCGATTCACACTAAATACCAGTGTCACTTCTAAGCAGTCGCATAGCATACTGCTGAGATAAACAGTGTACATGTGGAATAATTGTCAGTTACTTGAAGCTGTCAAACATTTCCACTGAACACTTGTCATCTTAATGGGCAGACAAGGAAAATAGCTGTGTTTCTCCAAGTCTTCACTCATCCAAAACACACCTCATAAAATACTGGCTTTTCAAAAGGCAAAAAGCACTCTTCATTCTCCCTCATCTTCTCTTTCATGGCACATTGTACAAACATGCTCAGACCAACACCATTCTCAAAGACAACGACATATCTGACAACACGGCATTTTATATACTGATCGGACTAATACCAACTATGCCTGCCTTTCAAGGCAGCAGAATTATTTTAGTCCTCAGACCTACAATAGTGCAGTGGCTATGCCTTAAAAAAAATTTTGTTTGTTTGTTTGTTTCACCTGGCACATTGTTTCATCTACGAAGGGCTTTAAAAAACAAAACAAAAAATCTGAATAATTGATATGTAAGTTACGACCAAAGTTAAGGCTATTGGGAGAAGGTAGAACGGTTTAAAAAGTAACATGATTAGAAAACAGTTACATAAAAATAGATTTTAGTTTTCTTTTAAACAAACATTAACATGTGGAGAATGAGAGTTCTGGGAACCAATGTAATAGAGGTCTTAACATTTGAAGTGGGGAGGATTGCTTGCCACCCCCACTTAGAATTTTAAGATACCTCCCGTTTGGCCCTAGGTGGGGATTTGATCTTGGAAGGTGAGCACTGTGGGCCCAGGGACTCCAATGGGACTGCTCACATGCCTGAAATTAAGCGTGCTCTCAAATACTTTCTTGACTCAAGATCAGAATGCTCAACACCCTGGAGAGTGCAGCTCTAGAGGGCAGTTTGATTCACATGTCATCACAAAAAACATTCTGCTATCATCTTACTCCTCCTCATGAACTGACAGAGCTGAGAGTCGCTTCCCAGAAATTCAGTGAAAGAAATGCATCTTACCTTACACGTTTCACAATGCTGCAGGCCCACTACCACATGCTGTAAACAGGCAAAAGAAGTCAACAGGCAAAAGTCACCTTGTGCAGGAACTGTGGTTCTTCAAGATATGTACCTCTCCTGGCGCTCCATTTCAGGTGCGCGTGCACCTCTCGAGCTCTTGATCAGAGATTTTCCATTAGCAGCATGTGTTTGGCCCATGCATGTACTCTATGCAACCTTGTGCCACACACTGAAGATATGTAGAGCTATATGGGCAAATCACTCTCAGTTCCTTCTTCACCCGAACATCCAACAAAGAACGGTCCAAAGGAGAAGGAAAAAAGGGCTCCACCTGTAGTGGAGCACCGCTAGGGACATAGTGCACTAACTGTGATTCTTTGAGATCTAAGTAAGTAACCTCCTCTTCTTCGAGTAATGTCCCTTTGAGCGTTCCACTTCAGGTGACTCCCGAGCAGTATCCCCAACCTGGGAGGAGGGAAGTTCTGAATTGAGTCCAAGACTGAAAACAGTACAGCAGAACCAAGCACCCCATCAGATCTGACAGTGTGGACCAAGGCACGCTGTTTAGAAAAGGTATGCACTAAGGCCCACAGAGCTGCTCTGCATACCTCAGACACTGGCAAAACCTGGTGATGCTCATCCAGGTCAAATAAGATTCACCCGCCCCCCAGGTGGGTGGAGGAAGAGGGGAGGAATAAACCAAACCTCACTACTATCTAATTTCAATACCAACAAGAAACACTAAGACAACTTAAAAAAACCATCTGCAAGATGCTGAGACATGCACAAAGTGGACATGCTAGAGCTCCGTCTCAGGTCCAAGTGGTAGAGAAGGAACCGAGGGTGGTTCACCTGCGCAACTCTATATACCCTCAGTGAGTGACACAAGGGTTGTATATGGGGGCTGAACAAACATTCCTAATGGAAAAATCTCATGAAATATAAACTTTTCTTTAAACATAAAGAAAGAAAACTGTATCCTCTTCCTGTTGTGTGTGTCCTATCAAGGCCTCTTCATCCTCAAGTGTCAAACAGAATGGCTGAATTACATGAAGCACTAGCTAGGTACTTTTCAAAAATATGTACCCAGATTGAGTACCACCTTCCCTGAGGCATTTAACTAGGAAGAAGGCAGAATCCTGTCATTCCTGCAGTGGCATGAACCTGCCAATATGAAGTCATTTAATTTTAACTAGACCCTCTCTACCAAAGATTTATTACTTAATGAGATGGTATAGCTAATTTTGTTAAAGCAGTGATGGTATGCTGTGCAGCTAGTAAACCATGACTTGAATATTTTTTGGAGTGGTTTCAATTCCTTAAGCCTTAGCCAAACCCTCCAGGCCTTTTATGAGGATCTAACTCTGAGCAAGATTTATCTCTCTGGCAGAGACCGCATAAGTAATGAGAAGACTAGTTTTTCCCCAATGCACAACATCGCAGCTGGCACAATATTTACACTGCACCCCAGAATTACTTCTTGCCCACATTTCACCAGCAGCAAAAGGTAAGGAGTCCAAAAAGCCACACAAGCAAGTGTTACTGTACCAATAACAAACCAAAAAGATTATAAAAGTCTTACATTTATACAGCTCTGTTCTGCAGTTGGCTTCCAAAGGGCTTTACGTTTAATAATTGATTATGCAAACTTTTAACCCTGCCACTGAGACAAAAACTTAGTGACACTCATGGAGTTTTTGTTCTATTAAAGACTGAAGGCTCATGCCCTACACATATATCACTTGCCAAGCATCAAAGTGCAGCCAAATACCGAGGTATAGAACAGCAAGCACAGTGTAAAAAATTAGAATACAACAGCTAGTGAGCAAAAGAACCATCTTGTGGTTAGGCACTCAAATATCCGTATTCAGCACCTGAGCCTGCCACAGACTTCCTGTGCTTTGACCTTGGGCAAGTTGCTTAATAGTTATGTGCCTTAGCTACCTACCTGTAAAGTGAGCATAACACCTTCTTTCTATCACTATCTGTCCATCTTGTATACTTGCATTGTATGCTTTTGACGATAGAGACTATTACTATATGTTTGTACAGTGCCTAACACAATGTAGCCTTGATCTTGACTGGTGCTTCTAAGCATTGCCATAATAAGAGTTCCGTCTAATCTATTTAACAGTGCACAGCCATGCCATTAAACACTTTAGGAGAGGATCTCTGGAATACTGCATACAACTGAAACTGTGAGAGAAATTTGAAGTAGGCAGGAATAGTCACCCCAACTAAAATTTGAAGGGGAACCATGGCCCTCCCTGAAAAGCCAGGAGATTTTAAAATAACTACAAGTGGTCAGGACCTCGCTTTTACCTTGCTAACCAATACATGGGACAACCATTTATTTATTTTTAAAAGGCCTGTTTCTGCATGTCTGCAGGACTGATTTTCATTAATGTAATTTTTTTTTTGTTCATAGCACTGTCTACGTAAGGCATCTGTAAAAAGTTTGTATTAACTTAATAGTGGAAATCTAATACAGGTTCGATCTGAATTTTCCCATTAAACTGACGTCCATAGCAATCTAAGAATCAGATTGTTACAACCCAAACTATGAAATAAATGTTCAAGTCAGATGCTATAAATATAACCATCACGCACTGGTAAGTGGCTATTACCATTTTAAACATGGCATGAGAAGGGGGGGGAGGAATAAAAATTTACACATTTTTACTTGGAAAATCATTTTATAATTTCTTTCCAGGAAGACTGAAAAAAGTCTGGAACACACAACACAAAAAAGAGATCGTGCACAAACATGCATAAGTAGGGCCCTACCAAATTCAGTCCATTTTAGTCAATGTCACAGTCATAGGATTTTTAAAATCATAAATTTCATTATTTTAGCTATTTAAATCTGAAATGTCATGGTGTTGTAATTGTAAGGGTCCTGACCCAAAAAGGAGTGTGTGTGGGGGGGTGTTTCAAGGTTATTGTGGGGGGTTGTGGTCCTGCTAGCCTTACTTTTGCACTGCCACGCACAGCGGCGCTGCCTTCAGAGCTGGGCAGCCGGAGAGCAGCAGTTGCTGGCCAGGAGCCCAGCTCTGAAGACAGCACCACGCCAGCAGCAGCAGCGCAGAAGTAAGGATGGCATGGTATGGTATTGCCATCCTTACTTTTGTGCTGCTGCCTGCAGAACTGGGCCCTCAGTCATCAGCCACCACTGTCTAGCCGCCCAGCTCTGAAGGCAGCAGCGCAGAAGTAAGGGTGGCATGGTATGGTGTAGCTACCCTTACTTCTGCGCTGCTGCTGGCGAGGTGCTGCCTTCAGAGCTGGGCACCCGGCCAACAGCTGCCACTCTCTGGCTGCCCAGTTCTGAAGGCAGCACAGAAATAAAGGTAACAATACCATAACCCCCCTTAAATAACATTGTGACATCCCCCCCGCCGCAACTCCCTTTTGGGTCAGGACCCCCAATTTGAGAAATGCTGGTATCCCCTGTGAAATCTGTATAGTATAGGATAAAAGCACACAAAAGACCAGATTTCATGATGGGAGATCAGGTTTCACGCTCCATAATGCGTTTTTCATGGCTGTGAATTTGGTAGAGTCCTATGCGGAAGTATTGCAATATCTCCAGGGCTCCCAGAGTTTGGTGCTGGTGGCAAAGAATGTATCAAAGCACAAGCAGGCTAAAGGAGAGGTGTGTTTCCCATCCCCTCAGGGCTTTGCTCCAGGAATGCATGTGTTGAACATGGGAACCAAGGGGTGGGGCCGGGTCTGAGGCATCTTATTAAGAGTAGCACAAAAAGGTAATCGTTGTAATGGAATAAAATTAAGAATGGGAAAAATTTATGATGCTGATTCAGAAAAACTTCTTGAGAGTGAGTTTACAGGTCGTGCAATATTATCCCAGGGAAACTAGTAGAAAAATCCCAGGTGGAATTTTCATAATGGAATTTTTAGGGAGTTCAACATCCAACTCCCTCTTAGGCCTGGTCTACACTAGGCGTTTATGTCGAAGTTAGCGCCGTTAAATCGAATTAACCCTGCACCCGTCCACACTGCGATGCTATTTAGTTCGACATAGAGGTCTCTTTAATTCGACTTCTGTACTCCTCCCCGACGAGGGGAGTAGCGCTAAATTCGACATGGCCATGTCGAATTAGGCTAGGTGTGGATGGAAATCGACGCTAATAGCTCCGGGAGCTATCCCACAGTGCACCACTCTGTTGACGCTCTGGACAGCAGTGCGAGCTCGGATGCTCTGACCAGCCACACAGGAAAAGCCCCGGGAAAATTTGAATTTGAATTCCTTTTCCTGTCTGGCCAGTTTGAATCTCATTTCCTGTCTGGACATCGTGGCGAGCACAGCAGCACTGGCAACGATGCAGAGCTCTCCAGCAGTGATGGCCATGCAGTCTGTGAATAGAAAGAGAGCCCCAGCATGGACTGATCGTGAAGTCTTGGATCTCATCGCTGTGTGGGGCGATGAGTCCGTGCTTTCCGAGCTGCGATCCAAAAGAAGGAATGCAAAGATCTACGAGAAGATCTCTAAAGACATGGCAGAGAGAGGATACAGCCGGGATGCAACGCAGTGCCGCGTGAAAATCAAGGAGCTGAGACAAGGCTACCAGAAGACCAAAGAGGCAAACGGACGCTCCGGATCCCATCCCCAGACATCCCGTTTCTACGAGGCACTGCATTCCATCCTCGGTGCTGCCGCCACCACTACCCCACCAGTGACCGTGGACTCTGAGGATGGGATACTGTCCACGGCCGGTTCCTCAGACATGTTAGGGGACGGGGAAGATGAGGAAGGAGATGAGGAGGGCGAGGCAGTTGGCAGCTCTCACAACGCTGATTTCCCCGACAGCCAGGATCTCTTCATCACCCTTACAGAGATCCCCTACGAAGCGTCCCCAGCCATTACCCCGGACACAGAATCTGGTGAAGGATCAGCCAGTAAGTGTTGTAAACATCTAAACATTTATTTTTAACAAAACAGGAATATTAACAATTAAAAGAATGGGTTGTTCATGATTAGTGTGCCCTAGGCGCTTAACGGTTTAGTAAGGGGCAGTGCAAGTTTTGAAAAGAAATCTAGCAATGTCCGGTTTTCAGTGATTGTCCTGCACAAGCCGCTCTACTGTGTATTCCCTGCTACTGCAGCTACAGTAAAATGCGGTCTATATGTGCGGGGATAGAGCAGTAATCCTCCTGGGACATCTCGATGAAGCTCTCCTGGAGGTAACTTGAAAGCCGTTGCATGAGGTTCTTGGGGAGAGCGGCCTTATTGGGTCCTCCGAAGTACGACACGTTGCCGCGCCACGAGATTATCAGGTACTCGGGGATCATTGCTCTGCACAGCAGGGCGGCATACGGCCCTGGTCTTTGGAGGCTTTCCCGGAGCATTCTCTCTTTGTCGCTCTCGGAGATCCTCATCAGGGTGATGTCGGCCATGGTGACCTGCTTTTAATTAGGTAGGGGAATGTTAGTGTTGGGACTGCTTTCCCGTTCCTTTACAGAACTGTCACCGCTGGTTTGCAGCCACGCGGTGGAGGCGGGAGAGGGGCAGCCGAAAGGGATCGTTCCCGGGGACAGCCGCGAGGGGGTGGGACAGGGGCAGAGTTCCCGCTTGCCGGATTGCTGGCAGCAGGGACTGACATTGATTTAAATGTGAAATGAGGCCAGTGGTAATATAAAAGTTTTAAACTGCCACAAGTGTACGGCTTACCATGTCTGCCTGCAACAGAAATTCCGTTGTGCTGCCTCGCTTCTCAAATGTGCTGTTCAAGACCCCAGGCACAGAATGCGAAGGCCGAGAATTCGACCTTGTGCTGAGTGCGCATGTGAAAGGTGCTGTGCATGGTCTTGTTCACAGAGAAAGACTATGTTCTTTGTTCACAACTACATTTATCTTTCAGAGGAATTCACTCCCTTTTTCCCATTTCCACAGCCCCGTCTGCGACTGTCTCACAACCTAGCCTGGAATCACACTCCCAGAGGCTAGCGCGGATTAGGCGTAGGAAGAAGAGGACACGGGAGGACATGTTCTCTGAGCTTATGGCCTCTTCCCAAGCCCAGGCAGCACAGCAGACCCAGTGGCGGGAGAACTTGACCCGAATGCACCAAGCCAACATGGATCGGGAGGAGAGGTGGCGGCAGGAAGACCAGCAGGCGACTCTAACGCTGCTTGGACTACTGAGGGAGCAAACGGACACACTCCGGCGCCTTGTGGATGTTCTGCAGGAACGGAGGCAGGAGGACAGAGCCCCGCTGCAGTCCATCTCTAACCGCCCTCCCCCGCCACCAAGTCCCATACCCACCTCACCCAAAGTGCAAAGAAGGAGAGGCGGCAGAGTCCCTGCTAACTCTCACTCCACCCCTGCAGAGAGCTCTAGTAGCAGAAGGCTCTCATTTCCCAAAATTTGAAAAGTTCTTTCCTTCCCGCCTGACACAAGCCCACGTCCAAGTTTCACCTCCCAATGCCATGTGTAGTTGATAATAAAAAATTCGTTTCTGTTAACTACTGTTTCAATCATGTTCTTTTGGAGGAGGAGGGGAAAGGGGGTTGGAAATTGGACAGGACAGTCACCTTTGGCAGGGTACATAGTCGGGGGCAGGCACAGCAGCAGGGCACATACACAGTGCAGTGATGCAGTGACTAGTTGCCCCGGTTAGTCTGGGAGGTTGTTTTGATGTAATGTTGGGGGGGGTGGGTTGCTCTGTGACTTTGTGGCGGGGGAGGGCAGTTACAGATCTTAAGCGCCGGTCCTTAGACAGGATCACAGAGCCACACAGCATGGGATCTGTAACCGTCCTCCCCCTGCCACAAAGTCAAATAGACCTCCCATACACACAGTCCCGATCAGGAGGGGTGACAGGCTCCGTTGAAACAAGCATCCCACCGCAGCGGAGCCTGTCAATCCTTGAGTTTAGAAGCTGCATTCGCATCACAACACTAGACCCGCCCCGCACCACAGTCTGCGTCCCAGTTTTAAAAAATTCCCGCTAAAACAGTATTAAAGAAAACGGTGTGCTTTAACAAAGTAGAACTATTTTTATTTCGACACGTGTGTTGGAGGGGGGGTGAAGGGGGTATGTAACTGGATAGGATAGTCAACATTACCTGGGTAAAGAAACGGGGGCAGGTTTAGCTTCTCAGTACACAAACTATAAAATCACAGGTTACCCTGCTCACTCAGGAACTTTGCTTTCAAAGCCTCCCGGATGCACAGCGCTTCCCGCTGGTCTCTTCTAATCGCCCGGCTGTCTGGCTGTGAGTAATCACCAGCAAGGCTATTTTCCTCAACCTCCCACCCCGCCATAAAGGTCTCCCCCTTGCTCTCACAGAGATTGTGGAGCACACAGCAAGCTGCTATAACAATGGGGATATTGGTTTCGCTGAGATCACAGCGAGTCAGTAAGCTTCTCCATCTCCCCTTGAGACGGCCAAAAGCACACTCCACCACCATTCTGCACTTGCTCAGCCGGTAGTTGAAGAGTTCTTTTTCAGTGTCCAGGGCGCCAGTATAGGGCTTCATGAGCCAGGGCATTAGCGGGTAGGCTGGGTCCCCGAGGATGACTATAGGCATCTCCACATCCCCAACAGTTATTTTGTGGTCCGGGAAGTAAATACCTTGTTGCAGCCGTCTAAACAGACCAGAGTTCCTGAAAACACGAGCGTCATGAACCTTGCCCGGCCATCCCACGTAGATGTTGGTAAAACGTCCCCTGTGGTCCACCAGTGCTTGCAGCACCATGGAAAAGTATCCCTTTCGGTTAATGTACTGGGTGGCCTGGTGGTCCGGTGCCAGGATAGGGATGTGAGTTCCATCTATGGCCCCACCGCAGTTTGGGAATCCCATCGCTGCGAAGCCATCTATGATCGCCTCCACGTTTCCCAGGGTCACTACCTTTGGCAGCAGTACATCAACGATTGCCTTCGCTACTTGCATCACAACAACCCCCACGGTAGATTTGCCCACCCCAAACTGGTTCGCGACTGACCGGTAGCTGTCTGGCGTTGCAAGCTTCCACAGGGCTATGGCCACTCGCTTCTGTACACTCAGTGCAGCTCGCAACCGGGTGTCACTGCGCTTCAGGGCAGGGGACAGCAACTCACAAAGTTCCAGGAAAGTTCCCTTCCGCATGCGAAAGTTTCGCAGCCACTGGGATTCATCCCAGACCTGCAGCACTATGCGGTCCCACCACTCAGTGCTTGTTTCCCGTGCCCAGAATCGCCGTTCCACGGCATCAACATGACCCATTGCCACTGTGATGTCCTCGGCGCTGGGTCGCCTGCTTTCTGACAGGTCTGTGCTACTCTCAGACTTCAGGACATCACCGCGGTGCCGTAGCCTCCTTGCCTGACTTTTCTGCATCTGCCTCAGGGAAACCTTTATGATAAGCTGCGAGACGTTGAGAGCGGCCACAACTGCAGCGATGGTCGCAGCGGGCTCCATGCTCGGAGTACAGTGGCGTCCGCGCTGTCAATGACTGGAAAAGCGCGCGAACTGTTTTCCCGCCGGCGCTTTCAGGGAGGGAGGGCGGGAGTGATGGACGGATGACGACAGTTTCCCAAAAGCACCCTCGACTCATTTTGTTACCCAGAAGGCATTGCCGGCTACACCCAGAATTCCAATGGGCAGAGGGGACTGCGGGAACTGTGGGATAGCTGACCACAGTGCACCGCTTCGAATGTCGACGCTATCACCGTTAGTGTGGACGCACAAAGTCGAATTACTGTCCTTAGTGTGGACACACACGTTCGACTTTGCAATATCGATTACAAAAATTCGATGCAAGTAAAATCGAACTACTCTCGTAGTGTAGACAAGGCCTTAGCATCCTTAGCTCCTATTGGAAAATCCCCCCTCCCTCCCAATGGAAACTTTTAGAACTAGACTAGACAAAAACACTTGAGAATGTAAGTATCCATCTTCTGTTGGCAGAGATATAGACTGGATGCCCTGGCAGGCCTTTTCCATCTCAGACCTCTAGGATTCCACAAATACTTATATGTATTCCTCACCTTAACCCACTAAAGATACTATAAAATCTCTCATTAAAGCACGAATAAATCAGATCATCAAAAAGAGTACTAGTGTTGCTAGTTTTCTTTTTGCTGAAAACCATGGTACAATCAAAGGGTCTGGAAAATTCAACAAAAGCCTGCTATGTCCTTTGTGGTCATTTATTGCTACCAACAATGTACAGTGCCTGAACCATCCTCTTCCTCAGATTTCAAACCTTACTGATCTGTTGAAAGAAGGGCTACAAAGACTAAAAATGCTAAATCTTAAAGTCATTTTTCTTTCATTTGAGTATTTTACCAGGATCAGATACTTATAAATTTTGAGCCCAGATTTAAAAATGATATAGTAACTACTAATGCTTTCTGCTAATTAATATTAGTATTCATATTTTATCGATTTAAGAAGTTCGCAGGAAACCACTTGTGCAATGTTCTCTCCTTTTTCAATACTACATTTCTTTTCAGTGCATACAGTAATGAGGTTCTCTTTAGACTAAACTAAACAAAACTTTACTACAGTGAAGATAAAGTACAGTTCAGTTCTGTTACAATTTGTTAATATATTGGGGGGAAGGAAACTATTCACTGGTGGAGATTTAAAATGGTTTCCTAATTTCACAAATAGTTTACATTTTCAGAGATTCTGATGACAGAGGATGGTTTGTGTATACTTGGATTTCAGATTTCTTTTTCAGACTCTCAACAACAGCATTAGGCCAGGCGGTAAATTTACAAGTTATTTTCATAAGAAAAAAAAAATTATTTTCTGAACAAATAATGTGATGAGAAACCTTGGGCACTTAACTCACTTCCAGTCCTTCCAGCATGCAGACCTTATTCCAACTAGAAATGTGGTATTGATTATAAATGTGGTACAATACCCTGGGTAGGTTTTCTATGACGAGGCTTTGCCTCCCCCACTCCTGTAAACTGGAGAGGCCCCCAGTGTGACTTTTAGACAACTCTGGGGACCTGTCTAAGTTATGGTAACCTCCACAGGCTTCTCGATGGGTCACCATCATGCTCCCAGGAATCTCTATAGTGCTGTGCGCTATGGTCTCATCCTTGGCACACCCCTCCCACTTCCAGCCTCAACCCTTACGCTAGTGCTTACAGGGGAATCCTCTGGAAACAGCTGTAAGACTGCCTCCATATGGTCTGTGCTGGGGGAATCTTTCCCTGACCAGTTACAGGACTTTTACAGCCCCTTGATGCCACTCTGGCTCTTTTACCTGGTGTGAAGGGGCCAGAGCAGGGTGAATATTTTACCCTTCGTTTTGTTATGTTTTCAACTGAAAAATGATCAGAGTTTCATAACAGACCTTGGATGAGTGGATTATAAAGCAAACAGAACTAAAGCACTGGACAGCCGCTTTAAGATCTCATCTACACCTGACAGTGTTTGCCTCTACAGATATACTGGTATAGATATACCAGCAAATCCCCCTAGTGGAGACGCAGCTTAGGGCTTGTCTACACTACCTTCTGGATCAGCGAGTGGCAATCAATCCAACGGGGGTCGATTTATCGCATCTAGATAAATCAACTGCTGAGCACTCTCCCGGCGACTCCGGTACTCCAGTGGAATGAGAAGCACAAGGGGAGTCGACAGGAGAGTGCCAGCTGTCGACTTACCACAGTAAGTAGATCTAAGTATTTGGGGGGAGGGATAGCTCAGTGGTTTGAGTATTAGCCTGCTAAACGCAGGGTTGTGAGTTCAATCCTTGAGGGGGCCACTTGGGGATCTGGGGCAAAATCAGTACTTGGTCCTGCTAGTGGAGGCAGGGGGCTGGACTCGATGACCTTTCAAAGTCCCTTCCAGTTCTAGGAGATGGGATATCTCCCTTAATTTTTTTTTTTTTTAAGTACATCGACTTCAGCTGTGCTATTCACGTAGCTGAAGTTGCGTATCTTAGATCGACCCCATGCAGTAATGTAGACGAGCCCTTAGCCTGGCAAAAGAATTCTTCGTCTGCTAAAGCGTAACCCAGTTCTTTAAACAAAGCTGCACCAGCAAAAGCATTCTTTGACCAGTATAACTGCATCTATACTAGGGGCTTCTTTACTTGGGGAAAAATCCTGGAACAGCTAGTGCAGAATAGCACTAGCTCCCCAGGAGCAGACTCTTATTCCACACTAAAAAGAGTGCCTTTCTGTGCATTAGGTTAATCCACTTTGGAAGTAGGTTATCCTAAATTGCACAAAGGCACTCAAAAAAAGAGCATGTCAACACTGCAGCTGGGAGCCTGCTTCCCAAAGCAGGCTAAAGCTAGCATGCTAAAAATAGCAATACAAGCTGGAGATAGCACTGGTAGTGGCTCAGGCTAGTCGCCTGAGCACAAACCCACCCAAGTTGGCGCCTGTGCTATTCCCAGCTACATTGCTATTTTTAGCATGCTAGCTCCAGCAGAACTAGCATGCGTCTGTCAACTTGCACTGGAGTGTATGCTCCCAATTCCTGTGTAGACATAACTCTAGTGTGGATTAAGAGTGTCCACATGGGGAGTTAGTGCACAATAACTATTACACCTTCAATTCATGCCCTAACTATTCCATACAAATGTCCCTATGAATTCCCCACGAAGACAAGCCCTAAGGCTTTTGCCACGCAGCTATATCAGATGGCGGTTGGGGGGAGAGAAGCTGGGATTCACACCCAACTGACATAGCTATGTGGCCAACACTTTTAAATGTAGACCAGGCCTAAGAAACTGTACTGCACTTTCTGGCAACAATTACTGTAGTGCTAATTTTGATCTCAACAACATGCAGTAATTAAAATGGACCAGGAAAGGACTTTTACCCTCAGGAAGGAATAAAATAATAATATTTTCTTGACTGAGCTGGAGTATAGCCAGAAGTAGCACAACTGAAACAGAACAGAGTGTAGCAGTATCCAAGTCTCATCCGACTGCCACGGGCAAAGAAATCAAATACAAAAAGAAAAAGAAAAGAAAGTAGGTGGAAAATTTTGTATTTTCTTTTCAAAAAGTCTCTCAGCTTTTTCTCAATATCCTAAAGTCATAAACTGGGACAAAGCAAAAGAATCAGCAAGATTTTTATGTAGGAGTCAGTTTAAGAACAGCTTTGCACAGATAACTGGTTGTGCAATAACTATGATTTATTTAGTTTCTTGAGAGAACATTCATCCTCACTTCCCACAGTTAAACTAGTTTAAACGTCACTCCTTGGACTGCAAGCTCTTGGACTGGCTCCTTCCAGCGAGAACCACTCTCTACAGGAAATAAATTGTCTCAGATGAAAGATACTAACGGAATGGAGACTTCACACTACCACACTCTACATCTCCAAAAGATTCACAGGCACTTCATGTTAGCAGAGTCCTACACTCAACAAAAATGCACCTTTTTAAAAATCCTCCATATTTTAATATTAATACTCAGCACTTCAAAAGTACTTTGCAAATATTAACTGATTAATCCTCACAGCAAAAGTCTCTTGGTACACTTCTACCCCAATATAACACGAATTCGGATATAATGCGGTAAAGCAGCGCTCCGGGGGGGCGGGGCTGCGCACTCCAGTGGATCAAAGCAAGTTTGATATAACGCAGTTTCACCTATAACGCGGTAAGATTTTTTGGCTCCCGAAGACAGCGTTATATCGAGATAGAGGTGTATTATTATTCTTCCCTTTTACAGGTGAAGAAAACAGACAGAGGGTCAAATGCTCAAAGGGTATAATACAATAACATCACTAAGTCAATAGGACTCCACTGATTTGCAGCCCCTGGGGATCCGGGCCAAAGTTTAAGTGATTTGCTCAAAGCCAAGAGAATGTGTATCTCTTATCAGAACCAAACTTAGAATAGATTTAAAATTAAGATTTATATTTAGGGTGATCATCTAAGCACTATGGCATAAATTTAATACATCCCATTGCTTTCCATCAAATATGATATTGCACATTCACATATAAATATATCCCACACATGCATTATTGTGGATGACTGATTTTAGGAATATTGCACATTCATCTACAGCGTAGCATCTTCAATCATATCTTCATCTCATGTTTATGAAAACAGTTCATCACGTATCTTAACATAACTGTCATTTTCAAACTTACCCATTTATCTATATTTATTCAGTGTGCAGCTCATAGAACTGATAGAATACATTGTTTTCACATTATTATGTGGGCGGCTATTGAAACTGTTATCAAAAAGAAAATAAATATAGTTACTGGTTCTTCTTAGAATGGTATCTAATATTTTCTGATATTCAATAACAGTTAAAGATTTATATATGCAGTTTTTGCCATTATATTACATTTTTCTCCTCTATGTTTAACATAACAAACCTACCTAAATCAAATACATCATATTGGTCATGCATATTTCAATTATTCAGGAAGGTTCAAAACTGTAACCACTACAGTGTTCTAATGAGTCAGTTTGTTTTTCTGGATTCATGCCTACTAAGCAGTTTTGATCAATTGGCCGTTAATGTGATTAGAGCCAATCCTGAGGCCAGTGACATATATTTAGGAGATTCATTTTGATTTTTAGGTGTGGATTTTAATTACACCTCTACCTCAATATAACGCTGTCCTTGGGAGCCAAAAACTCTTACCGCGTTATAGGTGAAACCGTGTTATATCGAACTTGCTTTGATCCGCCGGAGTGCGCATCCCCGCCCCCCGGAGCACTGCTTTACCGCATTACATCCAAATTTGTGTTATATCAGGCCACGTTATATCGGGGTAGAGGTGTACTTAATTTTTTCACTAATCAGAACAGAAGCTGCCACAGAAGGTTTTTGAGTGTTATTTGTTGTGCCTTTTACTCCAATTTTTGAGAGATACTAAACTAAGCCCAAAAATATCATGTCTGCTTAATTTGCGAGTGACATGCTAGTGTGCTATGTATATGCCCAAAAACAATTTTGTAATTCAAGCAAGCTCTTTGTCAGTGACATTCTTTATACCAGACAGTAAGAGGATAATAACACCACAACTATGTTTAATATCTTTAACTATATTTAATACAGACAAGCAGAAACACACCATTAAAAATGGAGTAAGCAATGCTAAGCTTCGGAGCCAAGGAAAAGTGCCATTTGATTGGCTGTAAATATGCAGATCACACATTATGCTACTCCACTGAAGAAACCATGATCCTGCCCTACTATACACCCATTCTTAGAGACATGCAATAAAGTATTTACATGACCATGATTTAATACACATTTCCTTTCTTCAAATAAGTCTGTCCGGCTTCTTTAATACCCTGGAATGCACAATGTGTGTTAAGTGAAAGAGGAATCTCCACAGCCCAGCAAACAACATGCTAGAATTCAGTTTCCTGTAAAAATAGAGGTCATGAAACATGTAGTCTGGAGTGAGCATGTTCTGGTGAAGAGAGGTTGGTTTGTTCCTAACATAAACGTTAGCCTTTGGGGACGCACACACACCTAGCCACATTCAAAACCAATATCTAACACTGATCATTTTACCAGTAAGAAGGGAGAACTGTATTTTTGTAAAGAAACACGCACTATTACTATTGATATTTTTCAGAAAGTCTTCACTGCACATCAATCTTCATCACTTAAATTGGTTCGAAAGAACAGAAATGCCCACGGACATTAAGCTGACCTGGTTAGCAAGAATGTTAAGATGGAACACTCTTTGTTTTCTTGCTGACTATCTGTTTTGCACCCCTGTAGTTCCCCCCCGCCCCAGATACATGCGAGGTTAGCATCCATACAGTAAATTTGGTCAGCTAAGGTGTGTATGTGTGAAACTATTCTAAAAACAGTCATGTGGCAAAGCAGTAAAAATGTGCCCCCAATAAATTTGCTGAATTGAATTGCGTAACCCCTATAGGAGGGGTTAACTTAAAGCCATTGGGGTGGGGAGTGATTTTCCCAATAGTACTGGAAGGAACTTTAGTAAGCAATTTAGACAATCAATACCACACTGTCTCTTCTGTCTAGACATTCACAGTATACCTTCTTTCAAAATAAAAGTGGCTCAAATGAAGAGACCCCTCTCTGAGCAGCATACAGCTCCCGATTGTCTAACAGGGCAAGAACAGACAAGCTTATACCATAGATAGTAATGCCTGGACCACCATCGAGAAGAAAAAGGCACTTCTGAGCGACAGCATAGCATGCAAACATAAACCAAAGGACTTTATGTGCTGAAAGCATGCTAACCAATACCGAAAATTCAGTGCTGGTTTAAGTGGGAGCATAAGCCATGGAGATCAACGGGGTGAGGCTGAGATTTTTAAAGCCCTTTCGATGCTGCTGCACTTAGCATTGCAATGCCTCTCTCTCATTTTCAAAGGGGATTCAGGCACTTAGGTCTAAACTCTATTGACAGTCAATAGGAGTCTAAATCCGGAGTACCTGAATCAGTTTACAAAATGAGACTTAGGCCTTGTGAGACTGAGTGTAGCAACACTTTAAATAGCTTTAAAAATATGGGCCTTATTGCCTAGTACATCAAGGATGAGTTTGGCCTAGCATTTCCCTTCATAGTAAGGCCTAGCATGTCGAAGTGTTCTCAACCTGACACTAGAAACCCTCCAAAGCAATACTAAAGGTATGATTGTAATTTTTTCCCCCTATGCAAACCATTTCCTGTTCCTGAAGTATCCATGTTGCTACCAGATGACTCAGTCTCTTCGCGGCACAGGGATGCAAGGGTGGCAATAAGGGGCCCTCTCAGTACTCACTTATGAAATAAGTACTGCTTGGATGAGAGGGGCAGAGTCCCACCAATCTCTTCTCCTCCTGCCATTCACAGTTCTTCGTTGGGAGCATTGGCAGGACTCCCCAGAACAGTGGATCTTCAATGGTGTGTCTACACTGTAGCCACGAGTGTGCATGCCAGCCTAGGTAGACAGCCTCACGCTAGCTCACCTTGAGCTAGCATGCTAGAAAATGGCAATGCAGACTTTGTAGCACTGGCAACAGCTGAGGTTAGCTACCCAAGATTGGACCCAGGGGGTCGGGTATATTAGGACCCCGGCAACAGGGAAGCACATCAAGGCCAAAGACTGGTTTACAGGTAGGGTTACCACCTGGCTGGTATTTAACAAGCCTGGCTGTTTTTTGTTGTTGTTTTTTTTTACTTTATTTTTAAATGGATTTGCCAGTTGCCAGAAAAATAATTTAATCTGCCGGGGGTTTTTTTTGTTTGTTTGTTTGACATGGGTCTAAAGATTTGCATTATTAAAACAATACATTGGAATAGCTAATGTTAAAAGTTTGTGTCCAGCTGAAGATGCTGCAGTGTTCCCACTTCCGCAGTTTAAGAAAGAAACCATTATCAATCTTATCATAGAATATCAGGGTTGGAAGGGACCTCAGGAAGTCATCTAGTCCAACCCCCTGCTCAAAGCAGGGACCAATCTCCAACTAAATCATCCCAGCCAGGGCTCTGTCAAGCCTGACCTTAAAAAGCTCTAAGGTAGGAGATTCCACCACCTCCCTGGGAAACCCATTCCAGTGCTTCACCACCCTCCTAGTGAAAAAGTTTTTCCTAATATCCAACCTAAACCTCCCCCACTGCAATTTGAGACCATTACTTCTTGTAATGGTCTCTATGAATGTTCTCTTGCTAGATACTACAAATGGCTATTGAAGGGTGGTGGGGTTGCGGAGTTGCCTTGTGATTTGGGGTTGTGATTGCCTTGTGTGGGGAAGGTGCCAGTTTTTTGCATTTCAGAGGTGGTAATCCTATTTCGAGGTTCGTTGTCTGACCGCAGAGTGAGAGACAGGCAACATCGAGTCCCCTAGCTAGGTGCTGTACAAACACAAAACAAAAAAGAGGGCTCCTGCCCAAAGGGCTTACAACCTAAATTCATTTTGTTTGTTCTGGGCAAGGCAAGAGAGTAGACTTGTGGGTCAGAGCAGGGCTTTATTAAGGCCATTGGCTTTTTAGGGCCATGTTTATGGCTTTGTCTCCTGAAGTCAAGTGGCTGTCAGAATCTGGACTACTTTTTTTTTTTTTTTTTTAAAGGAAATTTCTAGCTCTCGTGATTGTGAAGAAAAGTTTGAAAATGTGAACTAAGTGTAATGGATGCAGTGGTATCTTCAGACAGTTGAGAGGGGTATACTACCTGCCTGGGTGTGTTTAATCAGGGTATATCTACACTGCAGTTGGAAGTGAACCTCCCAGCCTAGGTATATAGACTTGTGTTGGCTCTGCTCAAGCTTCTGTGCTAAAAATAGCAGTGTGAATGCTGTGGCACCAGTGCCACTTTGGCCACCTGAGCTCAGACCAACCCTCTGAGGATCTGTCGGTCTGGAACCTCGGTCTGCTGGTTCCTGGGCAAGGCCCCATCCACGCTACACCTGACCGCTCTGGTGCAGTGGGGAACAGCAGCCTATAAACATCCTGAGCGGTCCTGACTGGTGGAGCCTACCGCTTCATTGATAGTCCCAGGCATTCTATTTAAGGCCGAAGGGAATATGGTCTGAATTCAATCTAGAGGGTCAAGGCCAGAAGCAGCAGTCCATAGCCGTGTCATACCCTAAGATCAGGTAAGAGATCAATAAGACGCACCATGTTAGAGTCAAGTGAGTCAGCTGATATATGGTTAGTGGAATAGAAGGAGGGTGGGAAGTCAGGAGCAAAGTGGGGAACCAGGACCAGGGATGGGGCCAGGAGCAAGGCAACATCTGAGAAGTGCATAGCAAGGTACGTTTGCTGCAGCAAGCCAGGCATCTGCCTAGTCATACAGACAGCCTCCAGATGTTTCCCTTCGGCCTTCTATCTCTCACTTGCATGGAGGTCCCTCTCACACTCCAAGAGTTGCAGTTCTTCCTCTTTGTGAGTCAGGATGCTTGCTCTTTGTGGCTTGGCCCTCCAGCCAGGTCACTGGGCATTTTCCCCCTTCCAGGGTATCAACGTCTCACTAGACTGGCTGACCGGGTATCGTTCCCAGCAGTCCTCCAATCCACGGCAATGGCACCTTCTGCAGTGGCTGGTGGGGGAACCCGGCCCCAACCACTACTCCGGGTTCCAACTCAGGGACCCATGACTCAACAACCAAAGTCTGCACTGTCCCAAACCTTGTTGCCATTTCCCTACTCTACCCCCATCAGGTTTCTGGGTAAGTCCTTACTTCAGGGCCAGGATCCCAGGGCTTTTACTTTGCCCCTGGGTCTCTTCCTTTCCCTCTTTAGCCTAGAGTGACTGCAGGCTTCCACACTGCAGCCATGTGTCTGCTACATATATATATATATATATATATATATATGGAGATATACCCATCTCATAGAACTGGAAGGGACCCCGAAAGGTCATTGAGTCCAGCCCCCTGCCTTCACTAGCAGGACCAAGTACTGATTTTCCCCCAGGCCCCCTCAAGGATTGAACTCACAACCCTGGGTTTAGCAGGCCAATGCTCAAACCACTGAGCTATCCCTCCTCCCATATTTCCTGGGTTTGTTTTAGCCCTGTCTGCTCCTGCTCTGCTGGGCTCCATTCTCGATCAGTGTTTTCTCATCAAGCCTAACTCTCCCTCAAATGTGACCCATTAGGTTACTAAACACCTCTTGGTCTATTATTAAACCTTTCTAGGTTAGTATGGATGCACACCACATCACAAGTTGGACAGCCAAAAATGGAGGCATTTAAAAATCACACTGGTCACTTGAAAATTTAGGCCCAGGAGGCTAGCACACCCAAATATGTGCATCATTTCCAAATAGGAGTGTTATTTTTTTCTACTTCAAAATCAAACCAATTGCTTAAGCCATGCATGTAATAAAAAGTCAACCCATTCATAAAAATAAAATTTGAATTCCACAGTGAGATATGGAAATCCAACCAGGTAAAACTAATACTCTAACAAACAGGAAATACTGACAACAGGTTAACCATTGTACTGATAAATGAATACACCATCCTCCAGGCAGGTTAAAAACACACTGGGCCAGATCATCAGCTGGCATAAACTGGCATAGCTTCAACAGAGCTATTCAAATTACACTAGCTAAAGATAAGGCCCAGTATGAAGTATATCCCAAAGTCCACTCCAGATCACTGCTTGAGTTTCTCCCTCAGTGCTGTCATACATCTGTTGATGGCTGTAGCCAGCAACCTTACTGTTGGGTTGTCCACATCAGTGGCTGCTGTCTTTCTGACATGCTATAGAACAAGTATTGCTGGAACAGATACAGACATATCAACAGAGACTATATAGGTAGGCGATATCAATGATAGAAAGGACTTCTAAACAGACTTACACTCTCCAGATTAGGAGAAAACTGAGCACATCACATCACATTAAGGCTCAATCAATCAGTTTCACAACCAAAGGAACAACTTCTTACAACTACTGTCAAATGGAGACCTGGTTTGCCTGTCTTAGTGGGGGGCAGGGACCGAAAGAATATTAGAAAGGCTAGCATTCCCATGACTCAGAAAGACCACTGATGTGGACAACCCAACAGTGAGGTTGCTGGCTACGGCCATCAACAGATGTATGACAGCACTGAGGGAGAAACTCAAGCATTGGCAGTCAGGAAAAGGGAAGAACCTAATATAAATCAAATACCCAGCTATCCAAGATACACATCTTCCTTCCATATTGCACATATATTTCATATTTAAATTATATACACTTAAATACATATAAATCTTAGCAACTAGAGAATGTATTAGAGATGAGAGGCAGTATAGTCTAGTGGATAGAGCACCAGATTGGGAGCCAGGTCTTGTCTCTACACTTTACCTTAGGCAAGTCATTTCCCCTCTCTGTGCCTCCATTTCCTCCTACCTTTGTCTGGTCGGGTTATACACACTTTGGGGGCAAGAACTGTCTATTATGTATTTGTACAGCGCTGGGCACACACTGCAGCCTTGATCTTGGTTGGGGTTCCTGGGCACTATTGTAATACAACAAGAGATTTGCCTGACTTTAGATCTAGATTGAGTTTATTCATATAGGAACATAGCACATATTTTAAAAACAAATGTGATGAGCACTGTCTTCTACAGCTATGACATGTTCATGGAGTTTAAGAAACAACAACAAAACAAGCAATTAAGGGCTATGGCACATTATCAGTGTTCAGGTGGAATTTCCTACTCATTTCAAACTACAGTTCTGCTTCAAAAATCAATGACATTGTAGGTCCCTAAATCAGGATACTGGGACTGCCATCCAGGAGGAAACAATAACTAAACCAGTGAACCCCAGTCACTCCAGTTCCTGGCTTCAAACACCCTCTTTATTCAAAGGTTTCACATATTTGGATGAAAAGATTCCCAAAACAACTTGTTTGACAGTTCTAGCTTGTCCTGCCAAACTCTTGTTTATTTTCTGCAGAATGAAGGAGTTTTCTAGTGCAGTTTGCACAGAGCACCCTGCTTACGTCTTCAGTTTACCAGGATTTCCCCCACCCCTTTTCAGCATTCTTAAGTTCCTTTACCAAATATCTTCAAGCTAAGAGCTAATGGTGTTGCTTTCCACCTCAGCTAACCAAAGAAAGAGACAAAGGAGGTGTCTGACAATCAGGAAGACCCATGCATGTGTGCGCACATGTACACACACACACACACACACAAAATATAAATATCTACATGTACTCACAGTGTACTTTGTCTATAACGATTTATAAATGATCCCTACATTTTACACTCCACATTGCCTAACACGCAAAGTTAATTAAAAAAAATGGGCAAACAAAAAAGTGCCAGTAAATTTTTCTAAAATATTTGGGTAACATTTTAAGTATCCAGCTAATAAATTCCAGCAGCATAGCAGTTCATCTAGAAATCACAGACACCTCCTTGGCAAGTAATATTCTGATCACTGCTATTGCAAGGACCAAAATTAGCTCACAATCCGATGACACCTTGGGGTAAATGTTCAGAATGTCAAACAGGAGATTTGCACACAATGAAACCCCCATAAGCATAAAGTGAACCTTCAGGCTCTTGCATTACTTTCACGCTAATGCACACTTTGCTCCCAGCAAGCAGTACATCGTGCAGGCCTATTCGCCCCCTCCCTCCTCCGCTTCTCAATAATTTAGAGCTGTTCTCTTCCCTCACCCCAAACATCCTCTTCAAGCAATATGCTTTTGTAGTCAATCCTAAAATATACAATCAGTAAATAAAACTTAACAGAGGATTTGAGAAACCTTCATGTATGCATTTAATTTAAAGTTCTCTGTACTGGGAGATGCACATCCTGTTTTTGTGAGGGGGATTGTTAGGGGGGAGAGCAGGAATAGCTCTTACTCCAGCATGTTCAACATCAAGCAAAACAATACAACACAAGATGTCTTAATCTACACTAAGAGACAGTCACCATTTAAGTTTTTTATTATAGATGAGGTTTCTTAAGATAAAAGGATCAAAAGTTTCTTTAAACCTGTTAATGTTGCCTGTTTTAATGAAACAAGTAACTTATCCCAGCTGTTAAGCAACCCCCAAAAGCCTCAACTCCGAAAGCCAGATTTGACTTCAATCTTTTAACCTGAAAATTCCTTAGAGTGACTGAGTAGCTTATTTCCATGTTAAAGAAAAATGAATATAATACAATATAAATACCTCAAAAAAATTAAAAATACAACAGTACCTGAAAAAGAGCTAATTACACTGGTCTACAATTTTTGAGAAGTCGTCTGCTTCAGAGATAAAATGTGTATTTATTATGTATTTTGATGTGCTGAATTCAAATATGACAATTAAAACAACTGATTGGGTACTGTTTCTAAGATATTTAAGTTTTTACATTTTATGTCTATGTATATTGTGTAGATAGTAGAGTTTTAATCATAAATTGTAAACCTAGATCTTTTCATGTGTTTATGGTTTCTTTACATGATAATATTTCACCTGTCCTGTTTATGTAACACTTTAAAAATCAGCAAAAGGGTTATATAAATAAAATTTATTATGAAACAAAAGGCAAAAAACTATTCTGTACATAGTTTACATATTCAGTGTCTACTCGGCGCTTCTTGGCTTGTCTCTTGTATTCATTAAATGGAGCATCTCTTGTCACTGTCCAGCAATAGTCTGCAAGCATTGATGAGCTCCATTTGTCCTGATAGCGTTTCTCCATTGTTGCAATGTCCTGGTGAAATCACTCGCCGTGCTCGTTGCTCACTGCTCCGCAGTTCGGTGGAAAAAAATCTAGATGAGAGTGCAAAAAATGTATCTTTAGTGACATGTTGCAACCAAGGCTTTTGTATGCCTTGAGAAGGTTTTCCACCAAACAACCTGTAGTCGTCTGCCTTGTTGTTTTCCAGAAAATTTATTGCCACTAACTGGAAGGCTTTCCATGCCGTCTTTTCCTTGCCATGCAGTGCATGGTCAAATGCATCATCTCGAAGAAGTTCACGAATCTGAGGACCAACAAAGACACCTTCCTTCATCTTAGCTTCACTGAACCTTGGAAATTTTCCACGGAGGTACTTGAAAGCTGCTTGTGTTTTGTCAATGGCCTTGACAAAGTTCTTCATCAGACCCAGCTTGATGTGTAAGGGTGGTAACAAAATCTTCCTTGATTCAACAAGTGGTGGATGCTGAACACTTTTCCTCCCAGGCTCCAATGACTGTCGGAGTGGCCAATCTTTCTTGATGTAGTGGGAATCTCTTGCACGACTATCCCATTCGCAGAGAAAACAGCAGTACTTTGTGTATCCAGTCTGCAGACCAAGCAAGAGAGCAACAACCTTCAAATCGCCACAAAGCTGCCACTGATGTTGGTCATAGTTTATGCACCTCAAAAGTTGTTTCATGTTGTCATAGGTTTCCTTCATATGGACTGCATGACCAACTGGAATTGATGGCAAAACATTGCCATTATGCAGTAAAACAGCTTTAAGACTCGTCTTCGATGAATCAATGAACAGTCTCCACTCATCTGGATCGTGAACAATGTTGAGGGCTGCCATCACACCATCGATGTTGTTGCAGGCTACAAGATCACCTTCCATGAAGAATGGGACAAGATCCTTTTGACGGTCATGGAACATGGAAACCCTAACACCACCTGCCAGGAGATTCCACTGCTGTAGTCTGGAGCCCAACAGCTCTGCCTTACTCTTGGGTAGTTCCAAATCCCTGACAAGGTCATTCAGTTCACCTTGTGTTATGAGGTGTGGTTCAGAGGAGGAGGATGGGAGAAAATGTGGGTCCTGTGACATTGATGGTTCAGGACCAGAAATTTCATCCTCTTCCTCATCTGACTCAAGTGAGAATGATTCTGGTGCATCAGGAACCGGCAGTCCTTCTCCGTGGGGTACTGGGCGTATAGCTGATGGAATGTTTGGATAATGCACAGTCCACTTTTTCTTCTTTGACACACCTTTCCCAACTGGAGGCACCATGCAGAAGTAACAATTGCTGGTATGATCTGTTGGCTCTCTCCAAATCATTGGCACTGCAAAAGGCATAGATTTCCTTTTCCTGTTCAACCACTGGCGAAGATTTGTTGCACAAGTGTTGCAGCATATGTGTGGGGCCCACCTCTTGTCCTGATCTCCAATTTTGCAGCCAAAATAAAGGTGATAAGCTTTCTTAACCATAGTGGTTATACTGTGCTTTTGTGATGCAAAAGTCACTTCACCACAAACATAGCAGAAGTTATCTGTACAGTTCAAAAAAGTACGAGGCATCTCTGCTCACTTTGGCTAAACAGAAATGTGTCCCTTTGCAAAATCAAACACTGACAAATAAGAGAGCACGACACTGTATGATTTCTAGAGCTGATAGAGGACAATTTGTTCAGCAGAGTGATGTAAGCTTCGTTATGATTGCATCATCCATGACTCCTAGGAATAACATGATACAATTCATATCATGTATGACGCAATACCAGCTTCAGATTGCATCATTCATTGTTTTGCCTAAAAAGCAAGTACTGTCCAAACCCAGTCATGGATTTATTCATAGATCCAGTCAAAGATGTATTTTAGTCATTTCTGGTTTAAATTGAGATCCCTTCCCTTTATAACTCACTTATCCTCCACCATTCCCAAGTCAAGGGTCGTATATACTGACCCAATAGCATATCTTGAAAACTAGAGCCAATCAACAATTTTAAGCATCATTTTCGTTCTCAGTGACCCAGAATTAGTAAAGTTTGACTACATTTATTTCAGAAGCATTTTGGCTGTAGAGCAGTGTTATTGCAGTGTACCTACCCTCCTACTGTAGGTATCCCTTTCGTAACGTTACAGTGAAATACCATTCTTCAGACATCTGCAGATCACTTTTTATTATCTAAGCAGAGCTAGTCAAAACATGGGGAAAACATTCACAAAAAAAGTCTTTTTTTTTTTGGTTGGGGGGGGGGGGGAAGGGCTAAAGGGGCGATGAACAGTTTTTTCCTTTATTCAAGATCATCAAAAAATGTTGGTTTAGAAAGTGTTTGCTTATTCAGTTTTCAGTTCTCTTCCTCCCCCATTTAAGTTTTTAAAAAAAACATTGAAAAAGCCTGGAGGGCGAGGTGAGAAGCAAAAGGGGGAACGGGGCAGGGGGAAGGACAAAAATTGTTTTCCAACATCATTAAAAAAAAAAAAAAAAAGAAAAAAAAAAATCAAATACACATTTTCCCATCAATATTTTCCATTTGGAAAAAAAAGGCTTCTTTTAATAAAAAACAAAAACAAAATGTTTTCATTTGGAAAATTTCAACCAGTTCTATTATCCAGATTCTTACATGGCCTGTCGTGCTATCATCTGTATATCTAATAGGTCTCACTGTTTTATGTTCTGCAAATATGTCAGTGGGAAATTATTATTAACTCACACTATTTACATGAGAAACTTGCAGTAGTAGCAGACTTGGGACACAGTCAGTAAACAGTAGCAACCTAATTAATGTGTCTGTCACAGATACTGGATATGAATGGATGGAGCAACATGGATATCTAAATACATAATGAGCATCACATTCTGACTGATGGAAAGTAACTATACATAGATGAATTAAGAGACTGGCATTGATGACACTCAAATTGTCTGCAGCTGATGGAGGACACTTTGCTTTGTCTATATATCAAAGTCGATGAATGTCCTGTATGAAGGGACTATACTTAACACAGGGATAAGCCAATTGTGACAACAGCTTCACTTCCAGCCTAAGACAGCAAGCATTTCATTGTTGTCCTAAACTGGGACTAATAGTTTGCACAGTGCTCAGAACAATGCGGTCCTGACCTGCTTGAGGTGCTACCACAATATACATTTGAAATAATAAATAGAAAGTGTCAAAATGTGGTCAACGTAAGAGCTGAAACACTGCAAATATTAACAGAAGGCTACCCCATCCCAAAGCCAACTGCAAACAAAAAAAAATCTAAGACAAATGGCTCAATTTTGCTCCTGAGAAAGCCAGTGGTAAAACTTCTACTTACTTCAATGGCAGCAGGATGAGGCTCAAAGACAAACCAATCTTTATTCTAGGTTCTTCAGAGACCTACCTCCATGCACTGCTTATAGCTTCTGTTATCACAATGCAATAACCAAGGAAATACATGTGTAGTTGTCTGTCTTAGCTGTGGAAAAATGAAGTATAGAAAAATAAAAGGCTGCAAGATCAGTGACCCTGGAGATGTCTGGGCATGTTGGCTTTAGTATGATAATAGAAAACCAACTTACAATGTTTGACTTATTATCCTTTTTCTCTTTGGGAGCTTTAAATGGAGCACTACAGCCATGTACATACCAATATGCAAAAACACCACATCAAGGCTCTTTTTTAAGTTGCCTTCATAGATGACTTCGTTGTTGTTTTAAGATGTGGACAGTTCCTTCCCCATGAGAGTTAAACAACATTGCTATTCATAGCACAGTTACAAGCTGCTCTGCAGACTTGGGAATTAAGATTTCAGTGGAAAAATATATTGAAAAAAATGCTTCAAACCTGCAGGATGGACGAATTATCAGAAATCCATGCAACGATAAACATGATTTAACAGCAGCAAAAGTTCCTAAAAGGGAATCTGATTTGTTTCTCTTTCCAGCCCTCATTGCTCACTATTGTCCCATTAAACCGTTCTGATCAACAGTAGTCCAAACAAGTAGTATTCCTTAAGATGTTAATTTTATAGAGCAAATGGGGAGGGGAAGGGAAATCTGGAGATTCACAGACCAAAGCAGCAAAAAAACCAATTTGAAACAAGAAGTCTTATTAATAAAATAAAAACCTTAAAGAAATAACACTCTGGGCATGAAAAGAACTAATGTACCTCGCTCCTCCAGGCTCTTCTTAGAGAAGATTACAAAGGGCCAGATCCCCAGCTGTAATAATTTATAGCTCTATATAAGTCACTAGTGTTGTATACCAGTTTACAACAATCAGGGATCTGACCCAAAGTCTTTTTTCAAATTATGTGAAGAAAAAAAAAAACAGTCCGAGAATGTTAAAAGAATTCTTATAGAGATTGAGTACTTAATAATAATCATTAAGATAGTGTTTCCTTTTCTTTGTGTCACACTTTCCCTTCTACTCCTCCATTGTAATGTTCCCATCTCCTTTTCTTCACACATCATTAAAAAGGCTGCTGTCAAGTAAGGTTCATAATTTTTATTACTAAAAAAAATTGAAATTATATAAATAGCCAATAGGAGCTTGAAACTTTGCAAAAATTAGTTTTTCAATATTCTGGGTAGTGATCATTTAGACCAGTTTTAATCAGGAAGGTCCCAGTTTTCCAAATTATGTCCCAGAAACTTCTTTTGAGACAACTGAAATCTGCTAATTTTCCTTTTAATCAATCAAATGTTTTTTTTTTATTAAATATAACAATGTATATTCAGAACACAATGCTATTGGTTCTTGTGTTTCCCAGAAACAGTCCCAGGGCATGAGTGTTTTGTATGATACATAATGTTTGAAGTGAAAAGAAAAACTGAATGACTACAGACACTAATTAAAATAGTTCTCTTGCTTGAAGTGAATGTTAGTGAAATTGTTCAATGTTTCAGGGTAAACACATTCACCACATTTAAGTTATTGGAACAAATTTTCCATTTGGAGAACATAAGAAAGGCCATACTGGGTCAGGCCAATGGTCCATCTAGCCCAGTATTCTGTCTTCCGACAGTAGCCAGTGCCAGATGCTTCAGAGGGAACAAACAGAACAGGGGAATTTATTGAGTGATCCATCCCGTTGTCCAGTCCCCACATTTAACAGTCAGAGGTTTAGGGACATGCAGAGCATCAGATTGCATTCCTGACAGTATTAGTTAATAAGCATTGATGGACCTATCCTCCATGAACTTCTCTCATTCTTTTTGGAAACCAGTTACAGTTTTTGCCTTCACAACATTTCCGGCAATGAGTTCCACTGGTTGACAATTCATTGTGTAAAGAAGTACTTCCTTATGTTTGTTTTAAACCTGCTGCCTATTTAATTTCATTGGATGACCCCAGGTTCTTGTGTTATGTGAAGTGGTAAACACCACTTATTCACTTTCTCACACCATTCATGATTTTATAGACCTTTATCATATCCTCTCTTAGTTGTCTCTTTTCTGAGCTGAACAGCCACAGTATTTTTAATCTCTCCTCATATGGAAGCTGTTCCAGACCTCTCATAATTTTTGTTGCCCTTCTCTATACTTTTTCCAATTTAATACCTCTTTCTTGAGATGGGGCAACCAGAACAGCATGCAATATTCAAGGTGTGAGCGTACCATGTATTTAGATAGTGGCATGATGATTAATTTCTGTCTTATTATCTATCCCTTTCCTAATGGTTCCTAACATTCTGTTCACTTTTGTGACTGCTGCTACACAGAGCAGATATTTTCAGAGAACTATCCACGATGATTCCAAGGTCTCTATCTTGAGTGGTAACAGCTACTTTAGACCCCCATCATTTTGTATTTATAGTCAGGATTATGTTTTCCAATGTGCATTACTTTGCATTTATCAACATTGAATTTCATCTGCAATTTTGTTGCCTAGTCACCCTGTTCAGGGAGGTCCCTTTGTAACCCTTTACAGTCAGCTTTGGACTTAACTGTCTTGGGTAATTTTTCCCACCCTTTTCCAGATACGTTGAACTCCACTCTCTATCTCTCTCCACTGTGAAAACTAACCATTTATTCCTATCTTTTGTTTCCTATCTTTCAGCCAGTTACTGATCCATGAGAGGACCTTCTGGTCTTACCCTATAACTGCTTACTTGCTTAATAGCGTTTGGTGAAGGACGTTGTCAAAGGCTTTCTGAAAGTCCAAGTACACTATATAAAATGGTTACTCGCCTTCTTGTAATTGCTGTTCTTTGAGATATGTTGTTCATGTCCATTCCAATCAGGTGCGTGCGCATATGCGTGCATGGCAGCTGGAAGATTTTTTCCCCTAGCAGCATCCGTCAGGTCGGCCTGGGCATCCCCTGGAGTCGCATCTTCATGGCGCTCAATATAGAGCCCTGCTAACCCGCCATCCCCTCAGTTCTTTCTTGACGGCTACTCCGACAGAGGGGTAGGACGGTGGATATTGGAATGGACTTAAACACCACATCTCAAAGAACAGTTACGAGAAGGCGAGTAACCGTTTTTTCTTCGAGTACTTGTTCATGTCAATTCCAATCAGATGGATGTAGAAGTGCTCGCCAGCGCCTCATCTGGTGAGGAAGAAAGCCCCAGAAGTGGTGGCTGCTCCCTTCCCTCTAAACCCAGGGGGTCCTGGGGGTCCCAGGACACTGATGTCAACCTCGACGATGCCGTGACCTTCGGTGCCAGCACTATAGAAGCCAGTGCCAGAAGAGTCGGTGCTGATGTCAGGACCGCTAGTGCTGGGGCTGTTGGCGTCAGTGGTGCTGGTGACAGTGTAGAGGCTGACGGCATCAATGTGATCGGCGGTGGTATCGTGGGAGCCGACATCGGTGCTGTGGGTGGGGGAAACCCGGCATCGGAAAGCGACGGAGCCCATCCTGGTACTCCCGGAGCCGACGGAGCCAGAGGCGGTATAAAGGTAGCTGAAGCTACTGATGCCACTCTTGAATGGGACTCCTTGGCTTTGGTGGAAGGCCCAGGGAGTCCAGAAGGGCCACTGCATCGGGTGTTGCCATTGTGCAGGCCACGGTGCCAGGTAAAAGCATGATGATCCCACCAAGACCTCCATCTCCTGCTCCTACTCCTATCAGAGCGAAGGGAGTCAGACTCCGACTCTGAGGTCTCCAAGAAGGAAGACCATGGAGGAGCTGTACTGCGAGACACTGACAGTTCACGGCGTGGGGTAGGGGACCAGCGTGGCTCCCGCACCTGGGCTGTTGGTGCCGGGGGAGCTCTGGGGATGGTGAGCACTGTAACATCATAGCTGGCTTTCCCCTTGACGGTGCCGTGGGACAGGACTGTGCCAGCAATTTATCCTTCCTGGGAGGGGAAAATGGCGCCATAAGGCGCAACAAGTCCTGGGTCGCCACAAACGCCTCCGGAGTCGATGGAAGCTGCAGTTGTTGGCTCCGTGGGACCAGCAAGCAGGGAGGGTCCAGACTTGACTGCACCGTCACCGGGGCAGGAGTTGACATGACCCTAGCAGCCGAAGGGGCCACAGTGGTTTGGCCCGACTGGGGTCTCACAGTGGCTGGCTCCTTGGTCTTGGCCAAGGGAGAATGGCCCCTCTCCAGCCTCCTTTTCTTTCGTGGCACCAGCAATTGCTACCGGTGCCTGCCCACAGCCTGTACGCGGGAGGAGCCGTGACTGTGCCGAGAATCTCAAGAGGAGTCCTTTCTTGGCACCGGTTCCCCTGTGGATGGTGCCAGAGCGCTCTGCACCTAAGAGGAGGTGCTAGGCACAGGATCCCCCAATCCGAGGTCTCACTGGGGCCGGAGCGCAGCCTCCATAAGAAGGACTTTAAGATGACAAATTCTGCACTGGTCTTTCTGATGACTGTCCCCTAGGCACCTTAAGCACGAAGTGTGCAAGTCACACTCAGAAATGTGCTTGCCACAGGCCTCGCAAGTTTTAAAGCCCAGGTACCACAGCATACCACAGTGCTGGGAGCGTTGGGGCGGGGGAGAACCCGCAAAGGAAACCTAACACTAAATATAACTACACTGCACGTACTAATAACGAACACTAATTAGCGGTACGAAGAACTATATACAATGGACACTCTGAATGGCGCTTACCAACTCAAGAGCTAAGGGACGTTCCAGCTAACCGTCATTGGTGGTAAGAAGGAACTGAGGGGGTGGCGGGTTGCCAGGGCTCTATATTGAACTCCATGAAGGCATGACTCCAGGGGGCGTCCAGGCCGACCCAATGGATGCTGCTAGGGGAAAAATCTTCCAGCTGCCGTGCAGATACGTCCATTCCACGCACACACCTGATTGGAATGGACATGAACAAGAACTCAAAGAAGAATTACTGGATCACCCTTGTCCATGTGCTTGTTGACACCCTCAAAGAATTGTAATAGGTTGGTGAGGCATGATTTCCCTTTACAAAAGCCGTGTTGACTCTTCCAACATATCGTGTTCACCTGTGTGTTTGATAAATCTGTTTTTTACTACAGGGTCTACCAATTTGCTGGTACTGAAGTTAGGCCTATTGGCCTGTAATTGCCAGGATCACCTCTAGACCATTTTTTAAAATCAGCATTATATTAGCTATCCATCAGCACATCTGGTATGAGGCTGATTTAAGCAAAAGATTATACATCACAGTTAGTAATTCTGCAATTTCACATTTGAGTTCCTTCAGAACTCTTGGGTGAATACCATCTGGTCCTGGTGACTTATGACTGTTTAATTTATCAATTGTTTCAAAACCTCCTCTACTGACACCTCCATCTGGGAGGGTTCCTCAGATGTCCCCTAAAAAGAATGGCTCAGGCGTGGGAATCTCTCTCACATCTTCTACAATGAGGACCAATGGAAAGAATTCATTTAGCGTCTCCACAATGCACTTGATCAACTTCTATTCTCTCTTTATTCTGACATTGAGTATCCCCTTTAATAAATGCTCCCCCTAAGGAATGCATCTATTTGAACTGTGTGCTCCTGCACACTTGTCAGCTTTCTCCCAGCCCTTAATTTAAAAATTCCTCCTCTACAGCCTTTTTAATTTTACATGCCAGCAATCTTTTCCTATTTTGATTTTAGTGGAGCACATCCTCTCTGTATAGGCTCCTTTTTTCCCAAAAATGTTCCTCAGTTCCTAATAAACCTAAATCCCTCCTCCGAACACCATCATCTCATCCATGCATTGAGACCCTGCAGTTCTGCCTGTATAACTGGCTCTGCACATGGACCTAGAAGCATTTCAGAGAGTACTACCATGGAGGTCCTGGACTTTAATCTCTTACCTAGCTAGCAGACTAAATTTGGCCTCCAGGACCTCTCTCCTACCTTACCCTATGTGTTGCTGTTGAATCACACACTAGCAGTAGCAATGTGAGCACACATTTTTTAAAAGTGTACTTTTGCCCTTTGCCATATTTTGAATTACTTTATCTTGGAAAGCAGTGACTTGAGGGGGGAGGGGGGAATGGACTGTTCTGGTGAATAATCAGCTTAACATGAGCTCCTAGTTCAACAACCTGACCAAAAGGGCTAATGCGATTCTTGGACGTATAAACAGGAGAAATTCAAGTAAGAGAAGACAAGTTATATGACCTCTGTATTTGGCAATGCTGCGAGACCACTGCTGAAATACTGAGTTCAGTTCTGATATCAACAACTCAAGAAGATCATTGATAAATTGAAGACAGTTCAGAGAAGAACCGTGAGAAGGATTACCAGATTGGAAAATATGCCTTACAGTGATAAACTCAAGGAGTTTAATCTATTTAGTTTAACAAAGAGAAGGGTAAGGCATGACTTCATCACACTGTCTATAAATACCTATACGCTGAGAACAAATATTTGATAATGGGCTCTTCAATCTAGCAGACAAAAAGTGTAACACGATCTAGTTGCTGGAAGTTGAAACTAGACAAATTCAGACTGGAAATAAGGCATAAATTTGTAACTACTGGAGCAATTTACCAAGGGACCTGGTGGATTCTCCATTACTGGCAATTTTTCAATCAAGATTGGATGATTTTCTAAAAGATATGATGTTGTTCAAATAGGAATTATTTTGGGGAAGTCCTGTTCCCTATATTATACAGATCAAACTAGATGATCACAGTGGTCCCTCTTCTGGCCTTCAAATCTATGACATTTTAGGGTATTTTGCAACCCTAAGAAGTCTTTTTAACAAAGGTGTTAAAAAAATTATTTTGAAACCACAGTCAGACATTAACATGGTGTACAAATGGACAAATAATTACATTCATTTCTTAAGTCTTTTTCCATTTCACTTTTCTAACTGTAGCAGTGGGCTGGTTTGTTATAATAGAGTTTGACACATTCAAAACGTTCTGCACTTCCAAAATAAGAGATGGTCTTATGAGAGCATGGACAGTGAAATTGCACAGGGCATCCCCTTTCCAGAAGTAAATTAAGTTTTTCTTTTTTAAATAGAAAGAAGATGGAAGGGGTGAGGATGATGAGCCTCTTGGCAAAGGTAGGGAAGCAGTGAGTGAGCAGCAGAAATCTCATGGGAGTGACGGGAGAACCCATCACTTCCCTTTACCCCATCCCACTCATTTTTTGTATTTCCCAAAGAAAGTTTATCAGACCAGTACACCCGAGAATCTTTTCCCACTCACTGTACATCACATTAGGTCCTAGATAATGCCAAAGAATTGCTAGGGAAGCCTAGAAATCTACAACTTACAGAGCTGCTACTAAACCTGCAGCAAATGGGGGGGGGGGGTTCTGAATTAAAAATGTTCTTAAACATTTCAAAATGTGTTTACTTTAAATTACAGATTGTAAACACTTTTATACAGGAATTATGGTACCAACATACACTTAAAGGCTGTAAAAAGTAAGTTTCAAAGAGTAAAAGGCTGCATACATCCAAAAAAGCAGTGTAGGTGTGCCTGCTTTCACAGTGCACAAGTAATTACTGTCATTTCTTAAGTCTTTTGCATTTCACTTTTCTAACTCTGAACAGAGTTAAGCAGTGGGTTGCATATAATTCACAACTAAGAAGGCTTCACCTCTCCCTTGGGAGTTCAACTCTAATGAAAAATGACTTCCTCTAAAACTTTACGCAACAGATATGTGGAGCTGAAACTTTTAAAAAAAAAAATACAGATTGCATTTAATGTGAGAAAAAAAAGAAGTGTAAAACTAGTTGTAAAACAAATTGCTGTGTCCTTCGTAGGAAAAAAAAAAACCAAGTCACACTTGCCAGGAAACACACTCAGTATTAGCAGGAATTATATAGATCTACCACTGGAAAAGTCTCAGCTGAAAACAATATGTGCATTAGCCTTAGCAAAGGCACACAGTTAGCTTCACCTGGACTCCTGCAATTCCCTTCCCCATGGCCTCCCAAACACAATCTTTCCAGACTCCAGAATGCTACTGGCCACCTTCTCATATGTAAACAAAAATGTACCACCTCATTGCCTCCATCCACTAATAATTTTGACATGCTCCTCATTGATTTCAGGGTCCAACAGGTATGTTGGTGATGGGCTTTGTCTACACTGGCAAATCCACCATCGCCATCACCAGTGGAGTTACACCAGGGTGACTGTGATGGTGGGAAATTTTCAGTAAGAGCTCAGTGTAAATCTGGCCTTAAAAGGACAGAAATTTATCATTTTTAAAAGCCTTATAGCTTTGCTCCCACCTGTCTAATGAGCCGCATCTCTTTCCCCTCTATACTTACCAACTATAGTCTGTTTTCTGTTACTTGCATGAACGCTGGAAGAACCTTCAATTCTGCATCTCCTGCCATCCAGAAAAGCTTTCCTCAACAAACCTCTCAACTGTCCCTCATTTTGAGGGACATCACTCATTTTACTTCACTACCTATGATCAACACAAATGTTGTTTCCCCTTCACTTTTACTGTTGCATATTATTTATGTCAAATGCAGAATCATGCAACTGATCTTAAAAAAAAATAGTTATTTACAGTAAAGGATTGAATCCTCCTGCATGAATATTTTTTTCCCATTTTCCCCCCCACATTTGGCTTTGTCACACATCACAACCCACATCTTGACTGTGGCAATTGGGAGGCAAAATAGAGGTACCTCTATTTTATCCACTTTCCCTTTTTCAAATCTTTTATGAAACTGTAAGGATTCCCAGCACCACCAGTGGAGTCTGAAGCCAAGACTGTCAGATCCATGGTACAGACCTCTAACACTTGATCTAAGGAGGAGCAACTATTAGAAGGTACCTGTAGTAGGCTGTTGTCCTCTACGTAGACCAGCTGCTACAGAGGGATGTGACATGCATTATGCAAATGTGATACAAAAATATCTCTTACCAATACTACTTAAATTTCTCTTCCCCACTTTTGTATTTTATTTCAGCTTTGCAACAATGTTATTTAATTCTGTAAAGTATTCTTGAAATACAGTTTGTACCAAGAACTAGATAATAAAGTTTTATTATACGGTAATGGCTCCATCACATATTTGTGCTGCTGCCTTAAAGTATCAAAAAATGAACCAAGCATTTATTTTTTGCAAGACAATGCAAAGATGTTGTCAGCACTATAAATGGCAACATGCTATGGTACCTACATTTCCATTTTATCCCTAGTCTGACGATGGGTGAGGAGTAACAGAGCTGTTCTTATACGGTTCTGAATACAAGTAGAAAACAAAACATTGTGAAGCAGGTACATAGTTCATTAAGACTACCAAAACAATGCCTGCCAGTCAACAATTGCTAACAAATTTCAAACAGACTATGCCTGCAGCCTCAAAAAAGCCTCCAGAATCACACAGCTGGTACATGACCTTCAAAATTGCTCCAGATCTCCACTGAAGCATATAGCTGAAAAGTGTTTGAGAGAGAGAGAGAAATGGGACATGTTCAGACAATGTAAATAAAAAGCTAAAAGTCAGTAGAGAGAAAAACAGAAACAAACAAAGGTGTGGGGAGAGGGGGAACATAGACTTAAGAGGCCAACACTTGCAGGGTCATAGCCTAGGTTCCTTGCCCTATCCTAACTACACTGAATACGGTAGCCTACCTGAACATCATATGTTAAAAAGGTTCTACCATGGCTTTGTAAGTTTCAGTCATAGTTGTCAGAGGGTCAAGGCAGGATTGAGACACACTGCACCATGGAAGCCTACAAGAGAACACTGGATGGTGGAATACACTGATGTCACAGGAAAAAAGCTCCTACCTTTTCTTCACAGATGTGCAGAGTGTTTGCATCCTAACCCCAGCCTTAAGTACTATCTTGTGTGGAAGTGGTCAGATCTCACCCCTTTGGTGGTATTTAGCACAGCTGGTACTTCTGCAAACCCCTGTAATACTCCTGTACTGAGGGAGGATTAGGGCTATCCCTTGTACAAGTGTCTGATGTTGGAAAAGGTAGGTTGCCTTGTCCCTTACTTCCTTGGTGCACACACTCTTAATCTGTCTCTTGATCAAGTGTTGTATGCAGTGAATCATAGAATCATAGAATACCAGGGTTGGAAGGGACCTCAGGAGGTCATCTAGTCCAACCCCCTGCTCAAAGCAGGACCAATTCCCAACTAAATCATCCCAGCCAGGGCTTTGTCAAGCCTGACCTTAAAAACCTCTAAGGAAGGAGATTCCACCACCTCCCTAGGTAACCCATTCCAGTGCTTCACCACCCTCCTAGTGAAAAAGTTTTTCCTAATATCCAACCTAAACCTCTCCAACTGCAACATTACTCCTTGTTCTGTCATCAGGTACCACTGAGAACAGTCTAGATCCATTCTCTTTGGAACCCCCTTTCAGGTAGTTGAAAGCAGCTATCAAATCCTCCCTCATTCTTCTCTTCTGCAGACTAAACAATCCCAGTGGTTGTGTAGTCGTGTCAGTCCCTGGATATTAGCGAGACAAAGTGGGTCAGGGAATATGTTTTATTGGACCAACTTCTGTTAGTAAGAGAGACAAGCTTTCCAGCTTACCCAGAGCTCCTCTTCTTCAGGTCTGGGAAACTTATTCAGAGAGTGTCACAGCTAAATACAAGATGGAACAGATTGTTTAGCCTAAGTAGTTAACCCACATTTCAAGGGACCATTCAAGGTGAAGTGGACCATTCCCATCAACAGAATGCCCAAAAAACACATTACCTCACCCATCTTGTCTCTCCTTGATCAGTTGTCCTTTTAATTCTATACATTCTGAAGTGCCAGGGAATTATGCTTGCCCTAGTATAATTAAGGCAGCCCACTAAGGTACATATTCTCTCAAAGAACTCTGCCTAAATACTTAAAGCTACCTGGGTTCTTGGGGCATGTGGGTTCCTAATAGTAAATTTTACATGATTAGCACCTTGACGGGGGCTCTTACAGACAGGGTTATTAAACATGAGGTTCCAAGATCATCATGAATAATCTCTTGTTGGAAGAAATGTCTGCTGGATTGGTTAATACTTTCTCTTTTGTTTCTGGATTCCGATATACAATCGGATAGAGATTAAGTGGTCTCATTTGAGACTGGCACGGAGTATGATATCCAGATGGCCTGTCATCACTCCAAGGAGCTGTATAATTTGTGTTACAGTAGCACCTGGAGGCTCTAAACGAGAGTGAGGCCCCACTATGCTAAGCACTGTACAAACACAGAATAAGAGAGGGTCTCGGCCTTGAAGAGCTTACCATCTTAATAGCCAGGACAAAGGATTGGAGAAAGGAACTATTATCCCCATTTTATTGAGGAGAGCACAAAGAGATTAAAGTGACTTGCCCAAGGCCACAAAGGAAAAGGCAGGCATTCATCTGCTGAATCCTAAACCAATGCTTAACCACGTGACTATCTTGCCTCTACATACTGAAGTCAATACCATACTGACATAGCTTTAAGTCTCAGAAGGCATTCAACTTGTGACTGCAATTTCCAAGCCCATTCTTATGTCAGGAATAATTTCCTCTTCTTCGTGCTCAATCTCACTCCTACACAGACAAGTGACTGAGTGGGTTGCAGAGTACTCTTTTCCCCGTTCATCTCTCTCCCACAGTTCCCCAGTAACTGGCATGCTCTGAAAACTATGATCAAAACTAGCATTATTAATTTGGCTCTACCCACATAACCACCCATATATGGAGACTTATAAAGGCCTCTTGAGTACTGCCGCTAGCACACAATCATCATTTTGGTGACTGTCTTCAGGCAACTGCTTTGCTATACCAAAATGTAGCGCCTGTCCATCTAAAATGAGACCCGTATGCATGGGTGTGAATCCAGGCAGTCCAGGAAGTAGGTATACATCTTAGCTTACTGCCTGTGTCAACTAAGCAATGCCCATCTGAACACTCAGAGAAGGTTTAAGCCTAAGAGTAGTCCATCTTTGAAAGTACTACGAGTATAGCTGGTGTATAATCAATCTCTCCACGGTGCTCTCAGGACAGGGAGGATGGCTCTTACACTATAATCTGCAGAACTGCTTCAGTCACAACAAGGCATCCGGCTGTTTTCAAGCTTCCTCCTAGTCCTAGCTCAGACCATGCCTCCTAGGGTTTCCGGAAGTTTGTTTGGCCATTTAAATCACAATCACCTCTCTGTATCTTGGGTACCACAGCCATGTTCACTTTGGTGCACATTCATTTCTGATCATACTGTCAGGGTAGCAAACCCCAATGGCAAAGGGAACTGAACAGATTAGAGCAGTGAGGGTTTAAGGCCATGAAAAGAGACCTTGCAGTAATAAAAATAAATGCCTACATCCAGGAAGAGGATACACAAGAGACATAAAATGGTGGGATACAGCCAAGTTCATTTTTATCCTGTATTCTAAACATCGTCTTAATATTTCATCTTCATATAATCAAACACTCCAGCTCCACAGGGTAAGTGCTGGATCAGAATAGGAAGGCCGTCCATAAGAAATACTATCTTAAGAAGTGACAAAGAGTCCTGTGGCACCTTATAGACTAACAGACGTATTGGAGCATAAGCTTTCATGGGTGAATATCCACTTCGTCAGATGAATGAAGCAGTCTGCAAGTCTAGAAGTTTTTAAAACCACAGATCTAGCATGCTGTGGATTATCCGTTTGTTGGAATTAGAGCACAAGGATTGAATTAAATAAACACTAGGTAATTGCTCTTCCCTTCCTTCCCTTAAAAGCAACAGTGGTCAATTATGTGCCATAGCAAAGGACTCAGGATGTATCTGCCACAGGTGGCCCACTATGCAAAAAAGGACACACAGGACTAGTATCATGATCCCTGGGAGAAGGAGGTGGGCTGTCATGCATTTTTACTCCTCCTCCAATATGTCCGTCGAGCGGGAGCGGCGCCAGGGTTTTTGGCACCCTAGGCAGGGGTCCTTCCACGCTTGCGGTCGTCGGCGGCAATTCTGTGGCGGGGGGGGGGTCCTTCCACACTCCCGGTCTTCGAGGCACTTCGGCAGCGGGTCCTGGAGTGAGTGAAGGACCTGCCGCAGAATTGCCGCCGAAGATCCGGAGCACGAAGGACCCCCCGCCGCCGAATTGCCGCCGAGGGTGGCAAAAGGCCACCCCCCCCAAATCCTGGCGCCCTAGGCGACCGCCTAGGTCGCCTAAATGGAAGCGCCAGCCCTGCCTTCGAGCCCTTTTCTCCTTGGCCACATACAAATTCAAATACCAACATCTGGTCAGGCTCGTATGAAAATGCCATAATGACTGCAGACTGATCCAGCACAAATCTAATCATCTCAAATATCATAAATTACACATGTTTAAAAAAAGATAACTATCCTAATAAAAGGAAAAACTCAACCACAACATTAATGTTATTATAACAAGTGAAGCTTAAAACCACTCAAATCAAGAACTTTCAGATTTAATGGCATCCCAGTTGATGCATCAGTTTACCTGTTTGAAAGTGAGGGACAAAACAACTAACCTACCTGACAAGGGCATTGAAAGGTTTAAATAATGACTCAAATTATTTTGAGATCATCAGTTAAAATTATTACTTGTATACTAGAGTAACCAACAGTAGATTTTATATGTATTACAGAGGCATCACAGGATATATGTTTACACAAGGTAACAAGCACATGAACTCAAACAAATGTTGATGAGTAAGAGTTTTCCCTTTAACCCTGAATTTCTTTACTAGGTTTAGGCTTCCCCTTAATATTTAAACTTAATCACCTTCTCCATCTAATAGTGAAGAGAAGTGATGAATACAGAATAGAGGGGGATGGTGAGGAGAGAAAACAGTGGACCAGTTTTAGTCTGCCCCAGAAAAACTAGCTCACTTTTCTTAGAGTATTTGCAAGATAAAACATTTCAATTTAAAGTTTCCATAATTAAAAACTTCAAGAAGAACAAGGAAAAACAATTTTGAGTGCAGTCCCTTGATTAGTGTAAGGTTACTCTTTTTTTCAAAATGTACATTTTGTTTATAATGACAAAAATGAGTTTAGGTTATATTTTTTCCAAGCTTCTTTTCCCCCATAGACTCAGATTTCAAGGCCAGAAGGGATCTTTGTGATCCTCTAGGCTGACCTGTATAACACAGGCCACAGAAATTCCCCAAAATAATTCCTAGAACAGATCTTTTAGAAAGACATCCAGTCTTTGAAAAATTGTAGTGATGGAGAATCCACCATGACCCCTGGTAATTTGTTCCAATGGTTAATTATCCTCATTGTTAAAAATGCATGCCTTATTTTAAGTCTGAATTTGTCTAGCTTCAACTTCCAGTTACACCTTTTCTGCTAGACTGAAAGGCCCATTATCAAGCATTAGTTCCCAATGCTGGTACTTTAGTTTTATTATGGTTTAATAGATTGTGATCTTAACCTTAATCTTCTCTCTATTAAGATAAATAATTGATTTCCTTGGGTTTATCACTACAGGACATGTTTTCTATTCCTTTGATCATTCTCATGGCTCTTCTATGAACTCTCTCCAATTTATAAACATCCTTCTTTAATTGTGGACACCAGAACTGGACACACTATTCCAGCAGTAGTCACACCAGTGCCAAATATGGAGGTAAAATAACCTCGCTATCCCTACTCAAGATTCATCTGTTTATCCAGCCAAGCATTGCATTAGCCTTTTTCACCACAGCATCACAACGGGATCTCACGTTCAGCTGATTATCCACGATGACCCCCAAATCTTTTTCAGAGTCACTACTTCCAAGGATAGAGTCTCCCACCCAGTTAAGTATAGTTTACAGTCTGTTTCTAGTTGTATACCTTTACATTTAGCCATATTAAAATGCATTACTTGTGCACAGTTTACCAAGTGATCCAGATTACTATGGATCAGTGACTTGTACTCTTCATTACTTACCATTACCCCAGTTTGTGCGTCATGGGCAAACTTAATCAGAGACGATTTTATGTTTTCTTCCAGGTCATTGATAAAATTATTAAATAGCATACGGCCAAGAAGCGATCCCACTAGAAAACACACCAGCTCAATGATGATTCTCCATTTACAATTACATTTTGAGACCTACCAAGTAGCCAACTTTTAATCCATTTAGTATATGTCATGTTAAGTTTATATCATCCTTGGTTTTTGTTTTTAATCAAAATGTTGTGCGGTACCAAGTCAAACACCTTACTGAAGTTTAAGTCTGAACAATTAGTTTGCGACAAGCTGGGATGTGAATCTACCCCACATTAGCCTGCCACAGATTAACTATACATGTGGACTCTACCGATGTGCATTAACACTTTGTTAATGCATTTTGATCTAGTCCATTAATTCACGTCAGCAGGGTCCACATGAACAGTTAGTGCCCGGCAGGCTCCTGTCAGTACATTCACCCATCAGCTTGCCACAAACTAAGTTTTTGTGTAGACAAGCCCTAAAAACATATGACATCAAACACTAGTATTCTCAATAAATAAATTTAAAAAAAGACATCCTGTCAAACTAACTTGATCTATTTTTCATAAGCCCATGTTGATTGGCATGAATTGATTAAAAAATTAATGCCTCCTTTAATTCTTTATTAATTGAATCCCTTATCAGCCGCTCCATTATCTTGCCCAGAATCAATGTCAGACTGACAGGCCTATAATTACTTGGATCATTCTTTTTAAATATTAGCACTTATTGACAAATATCGCTGTCTCTCAACCACTACATGATCTACAGTTTCATTTAGAAATGGCATTTGAAATAATTGCACAACAAAATAAAAAACATTGAAGGGAAATGTATTTGCATTAAGTGTTGAGCCCTCACACCATGCATGATACTCATCAGTTAAAACTATTTTACCTAAGTTTTTTAAAAATAATTATTCCTGTAGTTGGCTGTTATGTTTGTGATCTCTCAGTGTACTGTAAGGGAGAAGGATACTTTTCTTATAAACTAGGCAAGAATATGAAAAAAATCTACTTGCCAATGGCAAGTGCGAAGCTTCCACTGGTGAGTGAGGAGACATACAACATCCATTTCTGTAGTGTTTTGATTTTCCTTCATTAATCTACAAATGGCTACAGTGCCTTCTGTGCAGTTCATAACTTCGCCAAAAGCAATTGCAAAAAGAACTTGAGATGACACTGGTCCATTTCACAGTTATTTAAAAAACTGTGGGGAACAGTGGAGATTAACAAGAACCATGCCAATTTCAACCTGCTGCTTCCAAGAAAGCAGCAGCAGAAACAGTTTCTTGCAGTACTCTCAGGGAGAGAGCAGTCAAAAAACAGGCAGAGGATAGGGAGAGTAGAAAAAGGATGGTCTTGAGTTTCTTCCTGTGAAACTTGGGTCAAGTCACTTATTGTCTATTCCTCTGGCTATGTATGGTGTCTGGTAAATTTTCCAACCCAGAGCTATGTAACTACTGGTTTAATATTTTCAAGTAGTTAAGATGCACACGGGAGTTTTAATCCTCCCCTCTTCCATTAAATCAATTGTACAAGAGCTATAGTACTCTGTGCCAACCAGTTATGACATGTTCAAACTCTGAACAAAAATTAAGATCTAAAATATATGCAGTTTTCCCCTGTTGCTAAATAGAGCATACATGAAACACACACACACACACACACACACACACACACACACACACACAGTTTCTCAGTTTTATGGCCTTAAGCACAGGCAATGTCAGCAAAGGGCTGGCAGGACAGACTGAAAACTGCAATTACACACCCTGCCATCCAGACACACAGAAACCCAAAGCAAGGAGGTCTCTTTCCTCAGTGCATTAAATGCTGAACCAAATCCTTTTTTCACCCCTGCCCCGCAATCGGACTTTCACAGATTTAATTTTAAATACAAGATTAAAGCAATTTTTGAAGCTTTTGACAAGAAAAACCATGAACTGAAATGGGGGAGGGGAGAAAATGTTGATTCTTCTCTGCTCCAAGAGTTCTTTCAAAATGACCCTATTCAGAAAAAGAATCGGTCTGATTTTATTTGGATATAGTTGGGCAGGAAATCATTGAGGTGGGTTAAATACCTTTCTTGTACATGCTTTACAAAGAATTTCCTCTGCTAACTAGAATAATATTGGTTTTCATGTCAATCTTGATAAATCACTGCAGTGGTGCTGGATTTCCTCTCCTCCCCCCATATCTTTATCTATAAATAGGCATGTTGATACCCCCATACCAAATATATCTATAGTTTCTAAACACACACACTTTATACAGTATTATGTGCCATGGCCCTGATCCTCCTTGTAATTTGCACACAGCCTGTTGAACCTGTACAGAGCACTACTGGGACATATTCATATAAGTGTATAAAGTCTACAGCAGCATGCATATACACATTTTCAAGATTCAGTGCAAGAGAGGTCAGCCAATAATTATGCAAATGATGCAGTTTCATAATTAAAGATTACCAACTTCCACGCTATGGTAATACAAATATTAAATAATAAGACTTTTGGGGGGGCGAGGGGAGAGACTGCTGTAATTTAGAGCCACAATTGCAATTTCAAGGCTACAGTTGTCCATGCAGGTGATTTTAGCCGGCAGTTCAAAGTCATAAATAAGCATCACCAGCCAGCCCTATACCTTTCTGCAGCCGAATTGCAATGGTACCGCTGTTTTCAATGCCTTCTACTCCCTTGATTTGGGCAGAAGCATTTCCCATACAGGAAGTAAAGCGTAACACAACAACAACAAAAAAAACCATTTCACTTAAATTAGAGGAAAAAAAGAAAGCATAAAAATGTATTTTCCTGTAGGTTCTCTCCCCCATCAGAACACTCCTTTAATTATTTTACCAGCTATATGAGACTCTAATGTTAACCAAACGCCATGCAACAGTCTTAGGGGTATGCAGTCTTGTTTAACTGAAATCTGGGCATGGGTAGGTACAATTCTTCCTCAAAGGAACAAGCACCCAGACCGCACTGAAGTCTAAACCGTGTAGGTTCTACACCAAGGTTATCCAGAGCACTGGAGTCTTAGATTTGCTTCCCAGAACCATGCTAGCCAGACTGCTACTGGCAAACTCCTTTGGAAGTCTGCAGCATGATTTTAGAACACATCTGCAATGTGATTCTCAACCCAAAATTAAAAATGCTGCCCACACTCATCAGGGAAGATGTGCTAGCACTCTCCTACTAACAACCATGCATATATACAGTCATAAGTAACTTGGCTCTTAAAATCTCACCATTGCACTGCCTCCAGAGAAGCTCTATTATCTCCCTTCACACAGAAGGGAGACACAGGGGAAGCATGGAGCAAGAGTGACAGACCAGCCAAGGTCAGGGAAGTGGAAAGTTTCCATGTTTCAAACCACAAGCCATGAACTCCAGCAGAAGGACTCTAGACAGCCCCAGATGACTTTGACTGCCAACCTAAAATCTGGCCTAGTGTGGTGAGGATACTGAGGCAGGGAAATGCACATAGGGTTTATTATTTTGCATATATCTGTGTACTTCTCATGTGATTAAATAAAGAGCAATGGTATTACAATCCTCTGTGTGGTCACTGAAAACTGATAGAGACGCAAAACTAATTTTAACACACTTTGATTTGTAAAAGGTTTCCAGGGGTCTGGACTCCATTCAGACTCTGCAGGCTTAAAACACCTGAGGATGTAGCAGCAGGATCTCTTCACAGCAGTCTGGTGAGTAGCCAAGAGGAGGCACTCAACTAGAATTATGACAGCTCCAGAAAAGCCTGGGACCATGGGACTACTGGGGAGTGGAAGGAGCAGGGCATCTGAAATTCATGGAATAGCCTGGAAATCATAGTGGACCACCCTGGGTCACATACCAAAATTACCTTAATTAAACAAGCATACGTGCAGATAAGGATTAGAACAGCCCCGCATTTTAAAAAAAAAAAAAAAAGTTGGCCCTCAGCTACCACCAAATCAAAATGTTTGGGTTTTTGGAAACTGGGCTCAATTTAAATTTAAAAAGGGGCGCTTGAAGACAGAGACACACTATTGTTGAAACTAGACTACACCTTGGTTTGCTAAATAAATACAGCAACAGAATTGTGGTATTCTCAAAACAACCTTAAGGTACCCAACCCATCCCTACAGAGACTCAAAACCTTAAAATGCCCCCAGGGGAGGGATTATTTCATGAAGTTCATTTATTGACTGGACAATTTCATATTTGACAGGCCCGGATTTTAACAGCCATCTGAAAACCATTCAGTTAGCTACCACTCAAGTGACAAAAAGATTTATGTTTTTAAAAACACAACTGAAGTTAAATAGAGTGTGGAATGTAGTGCCTTTTTATGCTCGCATCCTGCAGCTCTTATTAATGTAAGTGGCCTCCATTGACTTGGACAGCATTAACTCACATGAGTAAAGACGGAAGGATCTGGCCTTTATATGCTAATTTTGCTGTGCTTTCAAATCAGGCCGCTAAGGAACAACCATCCAATTCACAAATGCCAACAACTCGCCGATGCTTCATCTCACTTTTCACATGCAACCAATGTTTGACAGCCCAAAAGATTGTCTCGATAAATCAACAAGAACTTTGCTTAAGGGAACAGCAAGTACAAAAACATTTATGGCCAAAACACACCACCAAACTCCATCAAGGGTTTTTTAATGTACGTACTAACAGTGCAAAGTAAATTGATATTTGGTAAATCAATATAAAATAATACTGTTCAGATGCAAAAATAGAAATTCTTGGCTAGTAGAACACTGTGAAGTGAGAAAACTGACTTCAGAAGCAACTTTTGACTTCTAACTCTTCAACCAGCTATGGCTGGGAGCACTACAGGCAGGATAGCTGGGGGGGGGGGGGCGGAGGAGAAAGGAGGGGGGGGGGACTATGAGAGCTTGAGAAAGAAGGAAGTAGACAGGAGGAATACTCTGAATTTTCTAAAAAAAAAAAAAAAAAAACCATCACTGACAGCTAGCTTTGGAGGGACTCTGAGGCTATCTATCACCAGCTAGCCTCCAGCCAAGTGCTGAATTTGACTTTCTATGAAGGAAAGATTATCAGGGATCGGCAACCTTTGGCATGCGGCCCGGCAGGGTAAGCACCCTGGTGGGCCGGGCTGGTTTGTTTACCTGCTGCGTCCACAGGTTCGGCCGATCGCAGCTCCCACTGGCCGCGGTTCGCTATCCCAGGCCAATGGGGGCAGCGGGAAGCGGCAGCCAGCACATCCTTCGGCCCATGCCGCTTCCTGCAGCCCCCATTGGCCTGGGACAGCGAACCGCAGTCAATGGGAGCCCTGATCGGCTGAACCTGCAGACATGGCAGGTAAACAAACTGGCCCGGCCCACCACAGTGCTTACCCTGGCGAGCCGCGTGCCAAAAGTTGCCAATCCCTGTATTAGATAATACAGGAAGCTGATTCCTCACCTCACTCAAGTAAATAGTCCTACTTATGCAAGTAAAGCAACCAAGATTTGGCCACTGTACAGAAGAAAACAGGTAAGTGAAAATCTGAGTAATTAACTTCCTCAATCAGTTTTTCTGGGTCACCTACTGTGGGGGTATTGAACTCCCTCAACCTCCACAGACTTCAATGGGACTCAAGGACACTTGGCACTGCATAGGATTGGGGCCTTAGGGGAAAAAAGCCAGTGATTTTGACAAACACCTCTAACCCAGGTCATTGGGGCAAGCAAGAATCAACACTCCAATTTCTAGAACTCTTCAACAAAATAAAAACAAAAAACACCACAGTTGGTGTTAACAAGGAATGAATCAACGAATGTGCCCATTCTTGTGAGATGCAAATTGCCCTTATTTCCCACTGACTTCAATGGGAGTTGAAGACACTAAGCACCTCATAATATCAGGCCAAATATCTGTAGGATGCTTTAGACATGAAAAGCGTGATAGAATGCCAAGTGTTATTACTGTAGGGGTCATCAATTCGCCATCTGGTATGTTAACATCATGGATATATGGTCAAAATAATAACAGATTTTATACTTGCAGCTCTCTTTGGAAGCATCTGGCAATATGATTTAATAAAATTCACTGTCCGGAGGAGTTTACTCACAATCCATGTCCAAATGGCTACTTTCACAGAGTCATTGCTTTCCAGCATTATATATTGGTACAGAAACAGAGGGGGAAATAAGATTGTTCTGAAATCTTAACAAGGGTTAATAAAAGCACTACTACACTATCTTGCACAGCACAGCAAATATTACGGTTGCAGGTTTGCAGCCTTAGGACTTTTAATATGAGATGATTCCAATAAGTCATGATCAGTCAATATGAGTAACTCATTCTCTAGTTTCACAGATTATATATTTAGTGGAGAAGATTTTTTGCATGACTAAAGTTAAAGGGCCACAATGCTTTTATTGACCCACTCATGTGTGATTCATGTATTTTCTGGGGGTTTGATTTTTGGGAGGGAGAGGGGCTGTTTTTTGAGGCATCCTGATGCCAGTGCTAATGGTACCATTAAGAACGTTTCAATAACAAAAATAAAATAAATGTTTAAAAATCAGAAAATCTTGCTTATAGTGTCTAGCCCAAATTCATCCCTGGAATAACAGTCCAACACTTTTGACTTCAGTGGAGATGCACTCATATTAGGGCTGAATTTGGACATCTCTCTTGCTGAAAGATGTAGAAAAGAAGCTACTAGATAGCATTGATGTAGATACTTGTTAGAGAACTGTGATATAGTTATGATCATCAACCTAATTGTGGATTATCTCCTGATTAACAAGCTACCTAGGTCACTGTAGTAACTGATTAAAAAAAAAGCAAGAATTATTCTGATAGTTTCTATTGCATAAGAGGAGAAAGGAAGAAACAGTAAAATTCTATATGCAGCAAAGCATTCCCATAACAAATGCTGTCTACTGGTTTGTAGAGACCAGTTGAAGACATGCTTTGTAGAAATATTTACTTGAGTTTCATACTGCACAGTACAACAAAAGATAGTATGTATTTCTAAGAGAAAAGCTTTTGGGGGCACAAAAATATACAAAGATAATCAAGCATATACACAGTGTGACTAGCACTCTGCCCAATGCCAGTATTCAAAATAGAAATGTAGAAGCTTCCTTTTGACTGTAAGCGAATGTTTTCTGACAACTTTTGAGTTAACCAAACGTTGAGGTAGCTATCAAACGTTTCTCTCTTTATGGCTGCTTCAATTTCTTCATGACTAACACCTCCTGGATCTAATTAAACCAGGACTGAAGGAGCTTCTTTTTCCAATGGCATGCAGAGAAACTTGCTGCCAACATTAAATTGAAAATTTAGGTATTGTGTATGCTAAATAGGGTACTGTTTACTGAGAATCTTAGCATAAACACTAAGGGATCCAATCAGATTGTCACAGCCAGCTGTGGGGTATATTGTATAGCTATATATAAAGTTAAAACGGACACTGAGTCACCAGATTTCCATTTTCACAAATCTGAACATTTTCATTAAATCATAAAGATAAATGATAGTCAATTATAATCTCTTACCATAAAACTTACACACTTAAAAACAAAGAAAAGATGGACCTGAGACCATATCTCAACTTTTTCAAAGTTTGAGCACTTTGGAGGTCCACAGTTTTGTTCAACCCATCTCTGATATCAGGTCCTTTTTTTCTCTCTACCTCCTTGTCCCTCAGCTGCATAAATGGAAAAAGAGATAGTTTCCCCTCGGATATGTAGGGATGAAAAGCTCCATACAAGATTTAAAAATATTAGTAGTAAACCAAAATCTCTCAGCAAACATTATTATGTCTTTGCTGAGAAACAGAGCAAGACATCTGCTTTGCATTGCATTTTGCAATAATGAATCTGATTAGTGGATTACCAAAGTGAAAATTAGCTCAAATCTATTGTATATCTTTCAGGGAGAAGGCAGGGGAAGAATAGAAGTTCTCACTAATTTTAAACAGCATTGTTGCACCTTTTCACCAGTACAGCTAGTTAAAGTTTGGGGCCATCTAGGTATTCCAGTTGGGAGCAGAAGTTGGTGGCAGTCTGGTATTTCTTTGATGCAGTTTTGTTTATTTACAAAGAACGTACAAAGTCCAGTGTCTCTGAACGCTGAAGGAATCATAGCAGGAAACGGCTTCTTTTGCTCAGAGCAGCAAGAACACTCTCTTTTCTACCTGCACCTCACCCAAAAACCTCCCCCAAGTTTCTTTCAAGGTCACCCAGTGTGCTTTCAGCTGCTCTTTAGGTAGTTTTCTTTCTCTCTCTCCCACCCCCAAGCTCTCTTCTCTCCTCGGTTTCTTTGAGTTATGCCTTCTCACACAAGCTCCTACCCACAACAATAGTCTGCAAGAGATCCTGGGCGGATTCACACACTCCTTTTGTTTGAGGTGGGGATTCTGCTTAGTTAGGTGTGAACTGACATTTAATTTATCAGTCTCAATCCTGTAACAAGATTTCACCCAGCTCATAACAATTTCTTCAAAATTAGGCCAGAGCAAAGAGTCAGTTCCCACTAAATGCAAGGTGGATCTTTGCCAAACGCTTCCATTTGTTGTTATTTGGGACCAACTTTCTCTCTTTTATGGGTATTAATAAGATTTTCACATAAACCCCTCTCAACTTAGGCATCCTCACCACTGTTAAACCTAGTTTGTACAGTTGTACTTCATTTGTGTGGCTTGCCAACAAAAACATTTATGATGTCACAAGATCCACATATTTCCAAGTATCACTCGGGACATAAAGCCTAAAGGGAGTAAAGGGCCACTACAGTATCTTGGAAGCTGAAGATAAAAAGTTGAACCATTAAAAATAAGAGCCTCCAAGAAGAAAGATAAAATAAGGTCAATAATCAGCTATTCTTGAAATACATTTTTTTAAAAGGAACAAAACAAGAATTTCTCAGCTAATGTAGATTTTCTTTGGGAAAAAAAAGTGTATTTCACAGGAGAAATGGAGCATTTTTCTGTGTTTATCTGAAAATTTCCTGTCTTTGAGTAATAGGGTCCACAGATCCTTTACAATGGGTACTTCAGCTTGCTTGCAGCATGTGGACCGAACCAGGTCAGTCACTGGCAGCACAGGAATGCCCTGCCCTCTGACATTCCCATCAGTTGAGACAGCTTCCACAGTCAAGACAATTCAATTCTACCTTTCTAAATTACTGATTGGATTAAGTATATTTTGAGGGGAAAGAACAACAATTTCTTCTTCTGCTGAGGAAGGAAAAAATTCACCCCAATTAAATAAACCAACTTTGCATGGCAATTTCTGTATGTATTCTAGATGATCCATTTGTCTCCAGAGTGGGACAGAGCTATGCATAACACACGGAGAGTAGGTTTGCAGGCATGGACCAACAGACACTGCTTGCAAGAATTCCAGTCTCAGCGCGTGGAGCCCACACTGACCAACAGTGGAATACACATAGGGACCAGCACTCAAACAACAACAAAAGAATTTAGGCCACTGTCAGAACTATAAAGGGAAGGGTGTAACAGCTGTCCTGTGTACAGTACTATAAAGTCCCTCCTGGCCAGAGACTCCAAAATCCTTTTCCCTGTAAAGGGTTAAGAAGCTCAGGTAACCTGGCTGGCATCTGACCCAAAGGACCAATAAGGGGACAAGATACTTTCAAATCTTGGAGGGGGGGGTGGGGAAGGCTTTTGTTTGTTCTCTTTGTTTGGGAGTTCGTTTGCTCTTGGGACTGAGAGGGACCAGACATCAATCCAGGTTCTCCCCATCTTTCTGAACAAGTCTCTCATATTTCAAACTTGTAAGTAAAAAGCCAGGCAAGGCGTCTTAGTTTTACTTTGTTTTCTCAACTTGTAAATGTACCTTTTACTAGAGTGTTTATCTTTGTTTGCTATACTTTGAACCTGAGGCTAGAGGGAGGTCCTCTGAGCTCTTTAAGTTGATTACCCTGTAAAGTTATTTTCCATACTGATTTTACAGAGATGATTTTTACCTTTTTCTTTAATTAAAAGCCTTCTTTTTAAGAACCTGATTAATTTCTCCTTGTTTTAAGATCCAAGGGGTTTGAATCTTGATCCACCAGGAGTTGGTGGGAGGAAGGAGGGGAATGGTTATTTTCTCCTTGTTTTTAGATCCAAGGGGGTTGGATCTTGATCCACCAGGAGTTGTTGGGAGGAAGGAGGGGAATGGTTATTTTCTCCTTGTTTTAAGATCCAAGGGGTTTGGATCTGTATTCACCAGGGAATTGGTGAAAGGTTTCTCAAGGCTTCCCAGGGAAGGGAATTAGCTTTGGGAATGGTGGCAGCGGACCAGAACTAAGCTGGTAGTTAAGCTTAGAAGTCTTCATGCAGGCCCCCACATTTGTACCCTAAAGTTCAAAGTGGGGATACAGCCTTGACAGCCACAATGACAGGATTGGAGAGAATGTCTGGGAAGCAGTGATTCTGAAAAAGACCTAGGAGTCACAGTGGATAATCAGCTAACCATGAGCTCCCAGTGTCATGCTGCATCCGAAAGGGCTAATGCAGTCCTTGGATAGATAAATAGGGGAATCTCAAGCAGCGAGATTATATCACCTCTGTATTTGGCCCTGGGCAACTGCTATGGCAATACTGCATCCAGTTCTGGTATCTACAATTCAAGAAGGATCCTACAATCCTTTGTTTCAGAGAGGGGAAGGAAATTGAGCTCAGATACTGCTCCAAAAATATTTCAAGTGACTAGCAGTCTCCCTATCCTCAAAGAGGCCTACTGTCTCTTCCCATTCCTGACCCCCACAGACCCCTCTGGGTCTCTCAAGGAAGGTACTGGACTGAGGTTCAAGAATGGACTCCCCAAAGAGTCTACCCTTCCAGCTGCATAAGCTCCACATAGGCCAGAAGGGTCTTGATTTCCACAGGAGGCCCACGCCTAGGATATTAGAAGGGCACCCTAGGAGCTCTGTTACAGCAGTGGCAGCAGGGGAGGGAGCTTGGCCTGAAGGCCACTTACTGCACTCTCTGTTGGCATTGTCCATGCTGTGTCCAGTACCCTCCATCCATGGCCCAAGATGACGGGGAGGAGACAGCTAGGCTTCATAGTTGCAGCATGTCTGCTGGTGTGAGCTATAGGTGTGATGTTCCAACTGGCACATTGCCCTCATGGAGAGGAGGGAGAGAGAACTGCTTACCCTGGCACCAGTTTTTCTGTTCTTCCTGGCTTCTCACATGCCCGGGAGAGGTCAAGGCGATTCTGCCTGAAGTAGGCTGAAAGTGGGGGAACAGCATCTTACCAACAGAGCCATCTGAGCTCCCCAACAAGACATCTGGTAAGGGGTAAAGCAAGAGAGACAGACCCTTCCTTTTGTCTCTGGTATTCCTCAGCCATTCCATCCCTGAAGCCTGCAGGGATACTAGCCACTGCAAAGGCCTCAAACAAGGAAGCAGAGCTCAGGGGATAGCCTCCTCAAAAAAATAATAATAAATAATAATAATAATAATATTAATAATTGGCCTTCAGACACGGCTAGAAATTGCACAGGTACATCATCATACCAAACTTTTAGTCACAACTTTTAAATAGATTTTTGAATTTTCCTCAAAAGAGCTCTGCAGTAAGGAGGGCTGACTGAGCTGCCTGCCACTGCGGGGCAGATAAACCAGTGGGAATTTCAGGCAACAGAACACTCCTTTGCTGCCAGTGACTGACAAGCCTAGTTCTGCCTCCCAAGCACTCATTGTAATGATCTGCAGACCTTAGCACAATAAAGATCATGGCATACCCTGTTCCCTCCTTCTGAACAGTGAGCTTCTAGATTTCTACCACCTCAAAAGGCAAAAAAGTTGTCAGAACTCAATTTGTCTGATTCACTGCACGCAACATGGGCCAGGTTTTCAGCTGGTGTAAATGACTGTAGTTTAACTGAGTTTCTCATACCAGCTGAGATCCAGTCCTACAACTTGCAAATCTATGTTATTCTTTATTGTACTGTCTCCACATTCAGCTGGGAATAAACAATACACAGCTAAAGCCAGAATATGATGTAAGTACATATTTTCGAACTCAAGTTCTCGTCCATTAAGAAGCTGGACCAATTCATAGACAAGCACTTTATCACTTCTGATCACAGCTTTGTAGAAGTTCCTGAGAGAGTAACAAAATCTGAAGATCTAAACAACAAGAGACAGCTTCCAGATATGAAGACAAGAAAATAAAAATCTTTTTCCATGCAAATCTACTCGTATTGTGTGTAGGGCATCCTGGTCTGAGGCACTTAGGAAGCCAAAAATTATCTCAACTATGCAGTTAAAAGAGGGTTACAGGTCCAAGATGTGCCACAGCTAAAATATAAAGAATGAAAGGTTTTGAACACGTATCTAGTAGTCCTTGTTATCCATGAGAACAGTTCCATATCAGTAAATATGGAGTCAAGAAGTCACTGAGAGTTTGGGGACCAGATGGATGGAGAGCCTTAAATATCAGCTAAGCAAGTTTGTACACAACATACAACACAATAGGAAGCTGAAGTAAAGATTTAATAAGTTTAAAGGTAAAAGATAAATATATGTTTTCCAATATCTTCTATTATATCTGAAATTTTTTCAGTCTTCCAAGGAACATTGTTTTCTTGTGTTGTAGTGTGGAGAAATACCTATGCTGTTTACATACACAGAGAATACCTACAAATCATATTACCCAATAATATATATTTTGCATACTATGATCCTATGTTATTGTATTACACTGCCCATGCCAAGAACAGAGCAGGCTTTTAAGATACAAAAGTAATTGTTCCTATAATATAAAAGTCAGTTTCATCTTTGAAAACACAAAGTGTAATTCGCTTTGTAATAAGAAACAAATAGGAGACCACAAGTCTAATTGTTTGTCAAGAAATGATACATTACAACCCCATTAGCCAGGTGAGTAAATTGCGAATGCCATCTGGAGTTAAGCTAGCCAGCAAGTTCATTACAGGCCATCCTAAGAGGTCAGTGGGAACTGCAAGTGCTCAATGCTTCTGATGATCAAAAGCATTTTTTAAAAGTCCACCCACGATAGTAGCTTCCAAAAACCTAGTCTAGTCCCTTCTCACAATTTAGCCTATCACAAAACACAGGGTAAGTATAACACCAAACCCATTAATAGAGATATGTTTATTCATTTGCAGTTCAGTGTAATCAGTTGATAATAAAGAATGCATTTAAGAATTTTAATTGCAGATGATTAAAATTGGTCTAAAAATTGTCTTAAATCAGTACTTGAATATGAATTATACTCACAGCATTTCACAGTTAAAGGCAAACCCAAAGATTTGAATTAAACAGAAATGCCAGCTGAACTATGAAAAATCATCAATCAATGAATCCTTTGGAAGTAGTGTTTCTGCTACTCATTTCCATAAGCACGCTAATAAACAACATAAACACTGACTGGTTTGCCACTTCCTCAAACATGGGTATATCAGGGGAGAAGTAAACCTGTTATACAACTAAGCAGTAAGTTTTAATGGATAAATTTCCCAGATGTATGAATGATGTGCTTTATCTCAGCCAACCATTTATTTTAACTAGTCTTATCTCATTCCTTACCAGGCAGAATTCCATGCTACAAAGGCCTCCACACATCTCCTGGCTCACTTTGGCATTGTTTTCATTCTATATCCATGAGAACAGTGCTGGCCCGAGCTGTACTGGGAACTTATCAGATTCTCACGTCTAAACACTTTTGCGCTCCAGGTCACAGCTGAGGTTAGTAGCAAGACAATCACTCTGGGTACCCAAGTGACTGAACATGACCAGCAAGAACTTTTATTTCCAGTGCAGGAATAGCCTCTACATTTGATTTATATGTTATATATCATAATAAACCCATGCACAAACGTGCTCTCACACACACAAATTCCTGGTAAATTATAAATAAAAGAGTAGGAGAATTCTAGCAAAATTTAAGAGTAATTTAAAGTCCAGGCTACATTTTAAAAGTGTAATTTATCGTGAAATTAGTTAGATCCCAAATAAAAATTTTAAATTAAGGAGTGATGAAAAATACATTAAGACAAAAAGTCAAGAAATGATTACAGAGGCTGACACAAAATTACAAGCCTGTGCAAGATATGTACCAGTGCCTGCAGACATGTTAGAAAACAACCTTAGCTGTCCAGAAAGTACGTCATACTATGTTTCTGCACTCAGAAACTGTGTTCTAAGAACTCAACTAAGAATTCTATTGCTTCAAGCTACAATTTCAATAGCGGCTTTTGGAGGGCTGGAGTGGAGTGGGGAGATAATGAAGCATGGTCTCCAAGTTACCAATTTGAGTTTTTGAGATTAAAAAAAGGTATTGCGCAAGAACTCAGGTAACTATGTGAGCAATTCAGCCAATACTAGCTTTGAATTACCATCTTTAATGAGAATAAAACCACCTAGTCACATTCCACTATGTTATTCATAAGCATGGGCACCTTCACCTGTCTGTGATTATCAAACAAAGCTACTCTTTTCAACACTGAAACACAGAGAAGATGGGTTTTACCTTGCAAACAAACAAACCCTTCTGAAATCTGTTTCTTAATAGTGGTCAGTTTCCCATAATTGGACGCTATCGCTAGCTGCGGATTCATATGTGGAAAAGTGCCCTCTCTTCATAGATTCTAAGACTGGAAGGGACCTCGAGAGGTCATCGAGTCCAGTCCCCTTCCCTCATGGCAGGACCAAATACTGTCTAGACCATCCCTGATAGACATTTATCTAACCTACTCTTAAATATCTCCAGAGATGGAGATTCCACAACCTCCCTAGGCAATTTATTCCAGTGTTTAACCACCCTGACAGTTAGGAACTTTTTCCTAATGTCCAACCTAAACATCCCTTGCTGCAGTTTAAGCCCAGTGCTTCTTGTTCTCTCCTTAGAGGCTAAGATGAACAAGTTTTCTCCCTCTTCCTTCTAACACATGTTTAGATACCTGAAAACTGCTATCATGTCCCCTCTCAGTCTTCTCTTTTCCAAACTAAACAAACCCAATTCTTTCAGCCTTCCTTCATAGATCATGTTCTCTAGACCTTTAATCATTCTTGTTGCTCTTCTCTGGACCCTCTCCAATTTCTCCACATCTTTCTTGAAATGCGGTGCCCAGAACTGGACACAATACTCCAGCTAAGGCCTAACCAGTGCAGAATAGAGCGGAAGAATGACTTCTCATGTCTTGCTCACAACACACCTGTAATGCGTCCCAGAATCATGTTTGCTTTTTTTGCAACAGCATCACACTGTTGACTCATATTTAGCTTGTGGTCCACTATAACCCCTAGATTCCTTTCTGCCGTACTCCTTCCTAGACAGTCTCTTCCCATTCTGTATGTGTGAAACTGATTGTTCCTTCTTAAGTGGAGCACTTTGCATTTGTCTTTATTAAACTTCTTTATTAAATTTTATTTTCTGCACTAGTGCTGCTGTTGCAGAAAAGAAAGATTACCCTACTACTTAATGGTAGGGTGTAGGGTGTACCTGGCCCTTCGTGGACTTCTGCTGAAGGCCTTAAGGTCCTACTATACCTTGCCCCAGAAAGGAGCGGTGAAGATGTGTCCTCCAGGCCTGCCTAGAAAGACTGCACAGAAGCAGCCTGTCAGGCCTTGCAGTTCCTTTTATTGGAGCCGGAGGCTTGAGCCACTGAAGACCTGGCTAGCAAGGTCAGCAACCAATTGTATTGTATCATGGAATAGGTTTGAGTGTCAGCCATCCAAAAGCATTGTCTGTACATCAAAGCCAAAACAAGCTGGCAAAGCTGGGTGTGCAATGAAAATCAAAATTAGATTTGGTTAGCATATGACCTCTAATAGGGTACCCTCCTCCCCCCCCACACACACAAAAAGACTATTATTTCATTCAGTGCTTTTCTATGGTTGCAATATTTAATTTCAGCATACTGCATAATAAAAGGTTGTGCAACCCTCCCCTCCCAATCCACATAGCTGCACGATAAAGGCTACACATTCTTAAATGCGTCATTTTAATTGAGATGTTAAGGAAATACATATACCTTTAGATCACACAAGCGCTTATTTCTAAGGCACCTGCAACTGAAAGCTTGGGAGAACAAACCTAGAAGATCTGCTGTTTATTCGCATAATTAGAAGGGAAATATTGCTCAGGTGCAGATTCCCAAGCAGTTCAGATTTTATAGCCAGGGCCAGCTCCAGGCACCAGCTTAACAAGCAGGTGCTTGGAACGGCCAAGGGAGAGGGGCGGCACCAGCGGCAATTCGGGGGCGGCAGGTCCCTCACTCCCTCTAGGAGCGAAGGACCTGTCTCTGCTGATCGCAGCTTCCCCCCCCCCCCCCCAATTGCCGCCGCCGGTCGCGATTGCGACTTTTTTTTTTTTTTTGGGCTTGGGGCGGCAGAAATGCTGGAGCCGACCCTGTTTATAGCTCTTTCAAAATACCTTCTTTCATTGCTGGTCAGACCCTCAAGTGTGGTTATAGCTCAAGCTACTCAAATGCTAGAATAGCATATTAAAAGAATGTCAGGATACTACTCAAACATTATTTCAGCAATTTTCAGTTTATAAAGCTGAGGGAATATTTCAGACTTATTCAACAAATATTGTGAACCTTTCAGAGAATATATTAGTCCAATCATTTCCCCACCACCACCACCCCAATTATCCCTTAAACTCAAAGGATGATCCTCCAAACAAGATTAGTTCCAATGGTTTAAAATAAATAAATAAATAAATCAGGAAATCCAAAGGAGTTTAACTCCTGGCCTTAGTACAACACGATCCTGTAAACTAGATACTGTAACAATTCTGATAATCAAATTAAAGCCATGGGCATCAGTCTTTAAGTAAGGATGAAACAGATTATCAATTTAGTCTGATTAAGATTCTGCTGTTGAGACTTTGATGGTAACTCTACAATGGCTCAACATCATTTTCCTAGAATCAGTATATCTAGGATTGCTTTATTTTGTAGATCCGTTAGTAGGGCTAAGGTGAGTTCTAATTCTAACAGGATTCTATTGAACTGTTACTTTTTCATTTGCCATTAATGCTTCACTCAGCAATTGTCAGCAAATATCCTGTGTTTCTCTTGCACACAGACTTCCTATGGAGAGTTAAAGAGGCAACATACTGTGAGGATTTTATTGATGCATGAAACATTTTTCCTTTATTTTAAAATTCAATCCTAAACTTCAATTCTATCTATAAAACAAGACCAAACATGGGCAGCCAACAGAATATAGAGTGCAGGCAAATAAATTATTTTAATCTCAAACACTTTGTTGTAGAAGGGTGGGTGCATTAGATAGGGAGAGAGCACATCAATAGCAAAGGTTATTTTTGACACACAGAGGTTTACATTTTCCCAGACGTTGCACAGGCAATGAGAGAAAACATTAGGCTTTGCTGCATTTGTGTAACTGATTCTTGTTGGCATCGTTTTTCCTAACAATTTTGAGTACTTGATTGAGTTGGGAATATCGAAAATGCCATAGTAGATTAGACCAGTGGTCCATTTAGCTCAGCGTTGTGTCTGTGTGAGTGACCAGTAGCAGATGCTTCAGAGACAAGAGTAAGAACCCTGTAGCAGGCAATAATAGAATAACTTGTCAACAGAGGAAGTTTCTTCCTATTATCAGTTAGCGGATTCCTTATCCCCTTAAACATGAGAGTTTGAAAAACAGAAAAGTATTCATTTAACCTATGTAATTTAAATTTGGATGGTCTCATTATCCATAATAAATGTCTAATCCTTTTAAAAAAAAAAATCCTACTAAGCTCTTGCCCTCAATGATATAATGACAGAGTTCCACGGGTTCATTATGTGTTGTCTGAAAAAAATCTTGTTAGTTTAAAATTAGTTTAATTGAATTCCCCCTTATTCTTATATTCTTAAACACAATTCATATTTTGTATTCTTCTATAATCTCTCTATTTATTAATTTATTTAAACTACATGTACTTACAAGCTTTTCAGTCTCTCCTCACATGAAAGTTCTGCAAGCCCCTAATAAATTGTCATCCATCTCTGAACTCTCTTTATTACTAATACACCATTTTAGAGAAAGGGTGACCAAATATCACCCAGGCAAGAGAGCCTACTATTAGTGTAAATAATGGCTTTATAATATTTTCAGCATTATTTTCTATCCCATCATCTCTATAGCTATCCTTTTGATTGGCTCTTTGACTGAGATTGCACAACAAACATGTTTTTAACTGACACCTAGCCCTTTTTCCTGGGTGGTCACATTACACAGTTACTTTAAAACATATCAATGCATATGAGTAGTTTCAATCAGTCTTTTCACTATGTTTCCTTTCATTTTTCCTCATTGTTGAATTTGCCATCATGACACCCATTCAGTTAATTTTGTTAGGTCCTTCTGAAGTCTTCTGTAATGTTGACTTACCTATATTACCTTACCATAATTTTGTCTCAATGCACATTTTGCCACTTTACTGTCCACCTAGTTTTTCAAATAATTAACATATGAAATATCACTGATGCTAATACAGAACAACAGGGAATATCATCATTAATCTTTCACTATATTGAAAAATTGGCCTAGTCTTTGTTTTCCGACTCTTATCCAGTTTCTAATCCTTGACAGAACATTACCTCTTACCTAATGATTACTTAGTTACCTTGGTAGCTTCTTGGGAGGGCTGTGTCAAAGCTCTGTTAAGAAGGTCCAAACAAATTCTACCTTTAGTAGACATTTACCTTTATCCACTATCTTGTTAACATGATCAAAGAATTTTAACAGATTAGAGCGGCATGATTTTCCTATACAACAATTGTGCTGGTTTTCATAGATCCCACAGCCAGAAAAAAACATTGTGATTATCTAGGCTAATCTCCTATATAACACAGGCCATAGAACCTCCCCAAAATAATTTCTAGAGCAGTTCTTTTCGAAAAACATCCAATCTTGATTGAAAAACTGTCAGCAGGGGAGAATCCACTACGATTGTTCCAATGGTTAATTAAGTACCCTCACTGTTTAAAATTTACACTTTATTTCCACTATGACCTTGTCTAGCTTCAACTTCCAGCTGTTGGACTGTCATACCTTACACCTTTCTTTACTAGACCGAAGAGCTCATTACCAAATATGTGTTCCCTATTAGGTACTTATAAACTGTGATTAAGCTCACTCCTTAACCCCTGTGTTCAACTAAACAGATTGAGCTCCTTGAGTGAATCACCATAAGGCATGTTTTCTAGTCCTTTAGATTTATCCCTATCCTATCACATTCACCTAGATGTTTAACCATTCTTATATTTAATCATCAGGTGAAATATCAACAAAATTTGATCTGACACAGACAACTGAAAATAATTTTTAAAAAGAGCAAAAAATGTCTCCATTATAAAACACATTAACTGGCTGATATATATACATATATATTTTCCTATATATAGATAATAAAGATGGAGATGCATTTATTTCTGATATAATTCCATCAGTGAAGTAGCAAGGGTGGATTTTGCCGATTATTTTGCCCATTTTTGAATTTATCATCTGATATACTTGTTTGCAAGTCATAGTGCAAATCAGAGTAGGATCTCTGATGCCCTCTAAGGACCCAATCTTTTCTTTACCTCACATGAAGAGCGTCACTGATTTCAAATGGGAATACTCACATTAATAGGTGTTTGCAAGACAGAGGGCTAGACAGAGAGCGTTTTTGGAATAACACTGAGTGGGAGTTACAAATACACATGTAGGAAAGCAAGAGAGAACTGTTAAACTGTAAGGCTCACCATCCAGTTTTTGAACAATAAATCACAGTTCTCCCCCAGACTCCTCCAGTCCAAACGTATTCAAATAAAACTCAACATAGAAAACAGCTAATGTTCTCCAGAAGCAAAGGTTAAAAATTGAAAAAACACTGACTTTTTTTTGCTATTACTCAAACAAATCACTACTCTGATGCAGAGAAGTCCACATAACCTGTTGCCTCTGGAGTTGCTATGCTATCTAATATACTGTATCAATAGCAGAACTGTCCAGAACAAAAATGCGTACTATACCAGCATACTTCAAATATGCTTATTTCTGAATGATATACTGAGTAAAATATAACCGGTTCAGGTGATGGTTTAATAATCTAGTCTCTTATTCTCTAGGCAATAACTTTCTGAAGTCCACTCTGATGAGAGGAAAAAAGTTTTTACTTTATTTACTATTTGAATCCCATTCAACAACTAACATTACTTAGAACATCTAATTGAATAAAATAGGCTCTAACATATATTTGGGGGAAAATACTAAACGTAAGATTTTTAGGAATCAGATGAATATTTTAATTTCAGTGGGTCTTTTATTTTTTTAAACCACTTAGGATGCAGTCAACTTATGCCCATTTCAAGCCCTGTGGTTAGTGGCCATTACAGCTCTGCCTCTCCTACAGTTTCAAAGTGTTGGGTTTTTTTAAATAAGATCAATATATTCCTTATTTTTACAAAATACAGATTGTGTGTCAGCTTCCTGAAAAAAAACTATTCAGAGAATGAGCACAGTAACATCAGAATAAGACAGTCTCACAAATGTCACAATTAACGTCCAAAACATCATGTGTCACTGTTTGTTTTTCAGGCTTCTCAAAACATATTTTATACACAGGGTCACTGTTTTGGTTGTTTGTTTAATTAAAATGACAACCCAGCATACACAGGATTTCTTTCAGCTCCACAGCTTTGCATTTTCACACTCAGTTCAGAAAAAGCAGAAAGTCATTACTGTATTTTACTCCCCCACCAACAGAAAAAAAAAATCTGTATTTAACAGATTGTTTTATGGTCCATTTTTGTCAATTGTGACAGTTTTCCCAACAGCTTTTCAATTTCTGAGAGTTAAAAATGCAACCTAAGTAAAGGCAGTTTACTTACATGAAGTCATGCTTAACAGAATTACATCTGGAATCCACCGATGATTTTTCAGGAGTCTGATATATATTAAGCAACCATATTTCAGCAAGTCACCAGAGGACATTATCTAAGCATTAACTTATTTGCCTAAATATATATGGATTTTTTTTAATTTAAAATCTATATCCTATCTAGTACCTTAATTTGGATCTCTTCTATTCTTAGGGAGATGGTATGAATATTACAGATTTAAGCTTCTATACCACACTGATAGCTGCAGATTAAAATTAATGTTATTCCTGTTTTAAAGGCAGTATACTAGAGAACTTAAAAAAATCCACTTGTCTCCAACTCATGAAAAGCTCAAGCCAATTTCTGTAGAAGCTAAGATATTTAAAAACAAAAAACAAAAAAACCAACAACACCCACTAGATCTTACAGCTGAAAAGATAACTTTCCAAATGTGAACTGATGCAGTGCTGTCTTTTCGAGTCTGCAGCCAGCCCTAATGCCTGACACTGCTCATATCTTTCCCAAGCAGCAGAGTAAAACTGGCAAAACAAATTGGCTTGTCTAAACTACCGTGCAGGTAGTTCTCTTTGATACGCAACTTCAGCTACATGAATAGTGTAGCTGAAGTCGACGTACTTAGATCTACTTACCACAGTGTCTTCACTGCAGTAATTCGACAGCTGATGCTCTCCTGTCAACTCCACTTCCGATAAATCGACCACTGAGCGCTCTCCCGTCGACTCCGGTACTCCTTCAGAACGAGGAGCGCATCCATACTAGACACAATAACTCGACCCACGCTGGATCGATCACTGCCTGCCGATCCAGCGGGTACTGTAGACAAGCCCACAGGTCATTTCCACAGAACTATTCAAAAACCCCAAGAGCACTGGTGAAACTCACAAGATACATCTCAATTTCACTCTGCTGCTGTCTGGGAAAGCTAGGTGAGGCAGGCACTGAAACTACTCATGGGAAAAAGAGGATTTGAAAAAAAAGTCATGGGGAAGGGTATGGTAGTGGAGACAAATCCTCAATTCCTCTCTCAACAGCTGAGAGTTGCAATAGTGAAGACACTATCTCCCACCATTCCAGCACCCAGATGAAAGTCCTCTCTCCTCCCTAAAGCAATCAGGAGACTACTGGGCAGAAGAGGAGCAAAGAGAAATGAAAGATCCTTCTCCTTTACAGCAAACATAGGAGATAGTGTGGTGGAAGAGACACTTCAAACTCATCAGGCATCTAGTAGGCAGAAGCTGACATAAAAGATGGAATCTTGGAGCAGGGTCAGCACTCTGATAGAAAGTCCAGTATTACCTCATTTCCCAGCAACTTGATGTAGATTTCTTACCAGGCACCCTTCAATCTTGTGAGTCCCCTATCTGTATGTGCATTAGCCAGCGATTAAGAAGCCTGTTTTTCAAACTAGAAGATATTTCAAGCCCTGTGATATTGTCTTTGGTTCAGCGACTGATAGCTACAGGGCATTCCTGAAATTAATATAATAAATACAGCAAACTGAACTGCTTTGAGCTACTTCTTCAACTGGCAAAACTTACTTGTATGCTTGTAATAAATTCATATTACATGCATACACCAAAAAAGGGGGGGGGGAAATCTATGCATGGAATACAACTTGGCCCACCTATGCATATGCAGTATAGTAATATTGTCTTTAACATCTTAGGGCCATTTTTTGCCTCTGGATGCCTGCATGCAATTACACATTCAAATCAAAACAGACGACCATCCTGGCCTGTTCAGGCTCCAAGACAGTTATCTCCGAAATGTACTCCAGCATGTAGGGTTTCACACCAGAAACACCAGAGCACAGCAAAAAGGCTGCCAGATCTGCTGGGCCTCTTCTGTCACCAGCTTTAACAAGAAGGGTAAAGATGGCTTGACAAGGTGTAAAGAAGATTTGGCCATCAAGAGTAGTGTCACCTATGTGCAGCTACCCAAAACACCATGCACATTTACATCAGTGAAGAAAATATACATGCATTCATTATGTTTTTCACTCATTCGCAATCTCGCTCACCAGGTTCTCCCCCCCCCCCCAAAAAAAAACTGGACACCTGATCCCTCAAGGAACCAAGCATCCTCAACTGCTTCTCATGAAAGCTGAAGGTATTCGGTACTGTGATGTTTTGGGGATCATTCAGACCAGTAAGGAGTTCCATAACCTTGGGGTGCCTTAATGCTATACTGCTGATTGTCACAGGTACCTCACAGAATCAGGCCACCATCAAGTCACTCCCTTCTCACTGACGACTACACACATGCCAAGTGGAAATCCAAACTATCTGTTCAGCTCAAAAAAAAAAAAAAAAAAGCACTAAGTAAAATGTGAACAATTTCCCAGAGAGTGGCTAAATGGATTTCCATTGTTTATTATTTTTAAAGTTCATTTTGGGGCTGAGAAAAAGATAAGATATTTCCACCAGAGATAATTTAGGGACACAGAGGATGCGTTCAGCTACTGACACCAGGGGTTTAAAGTAAAAGCACTTAATGATAACTAGGCTAACACCAATATAACTCAAATATACCTAACAATTCCAAACACTTTACTTTGATAGTGCAAGGCCAAATAGATGAAAATGTCCTGAATTTATATTTCAGTGGCAAAAAGTCAGTTTATGACCGTTAAGACTTCATTACTTACCACATCATCATGACTACCACTATAGCTCTTTGGGGTAAAAAAACAAAAACAATAACAAGCAAATCTCCACTCCTCCACCCTCCGCTGTTCATAAGCTTTAGAACAGTGGCTCTCAAACTTTTTTACTAGTGACCCCTTTCACATAGCAAGTCTCTGAGTGCGACCCCCATATAAATTAAAAACACTTTTTTATATATTTAACACCATTATAAATGCTGGAGGCAAAACGGGGTTTGGGGTGGAGGTTGACAGCTTGCGACCTCCCATGTAATAACCTCGCGACCCCCTGAGGGGTCCCGACCCCCAGCTTGAGAACCCCTGCTTCAGAAGAATCTCACATTACTACACAAAATTAGATACTGAAATAGTATTACTTTGGTCAAATGAAAGCTTAATAAGATTGATATTTTACATTGCTGAGCATATAAGAGATAATGGGCAATAGCTCTGTAAAAAGTTCACAAGATCTTTGCTTCTTACATTATCTGCTACACAATTCAAGCAGGGTTTTCAGCCCATTAAAACAATACTGTGGGTCTATTTCCTGATGTGAGCTTTTCACATCTCTAAAACACCATACAAAAAAGCTCTCTTTGACTTGCAACATTCTATTCAAGGTTGGGGTGGTTTTTGTTTTGTTTTTTACTCTGTTCTGGGGTTTCTGAGAAGTTGTTTTTAAAGTATTTTATTTTAAACATGTTATATTTAAAAGCTGTCCTAAAAAGAAACATTTACCTACGGCTTCTTTAAAGTTACCAAGAGCCGATTTTCCTTATAAAGACAAACTTTGTTTTGCTGTCAGCCAAAAGGTATTTTCTCTGAGAGCCTCGCAGTATTTCTTGTTACTGTCTTTGTTATTTTAAAAGGGTGGCGGTAGGAAAAGGGAGTGTGAAGAGAAATTAAACACACACTCAATGTGACAATTTGCTTCTAAAAACAAACTTGGAGATAATCATCCATTTTTGATTAAGCAATGGCATGAGCAATCCATGATCCCTCTATTGATTAATATTAAAGTAGAAAAGTGGCAAAATCCCTGAAAATAGTAAACTACATAGTTGTGAGTTGACTCCACTGTACAGTCTATTGTGGGGAAAACTGGAACTTCTCAAGACATAACTAAACCTGTGCTCCTAAGTGAAAACATTAAGACAAATAGAGAAAGTAATCTGTTTGCTATAGTGGATTTAATAATACTGTATATGATAAAGATGATTTGTGAGCTATTCATAAGCAAAAGAAGGTAACTATAATAGGGCTTAGTAGACCATATCAAAGTGATTACATTTAAACATGTCTGCTAGAAAGTTGCATTTATTTGAAGTGCCACAGCAAGTGGATATTCTAGACATTACACATGATTAGTGCAAGAAACCTCTGGAAATGTTTATTGTCAAATAAAGTAAACATCTAAGAGAGAAAAATAAAGTTATTGTATTTTACAAATGGTTCTTACACCCGAATTACTCTCACATAATTCATAATAAAACAGAGTCAAAACTGAGTTAGTTTTCTATTTTTTACTGTTGGAGACTGTGGTAAATATTTATTTAACATTTTTGTTTAGATAAAATAAATAAAGTACATTTGTTGTAAAATATGCCTCAAGGATATAGGCTGTCAGGCATTTTTCTAGCAAATGTCGTAAACAGCCACAAAGAGATGTAATCAAACCATTTCCAGAAACAAACTAGACACCCACACCATATGGTTAGATGCCATCACTTAGAAAATACTTAACTGCTTATCCAGCAAGGGACCTGAAAGAAAGCCTTTGGTATAACAGTATAAGCTTTAGCTGGCCACAGTTCACCAAGTCATTTTTAATACTAATGGAAAAGAAGATATAACACCATTTGCCACTTATTTCCACCTAGGTTTCCCTTTTCACCACTGGGCAAGTGTCATACGGACTCCAAATATGCTCAATTACACTCAGTCCATTGAAAAAGTCTTCTGCTGTGTAAAGTTAAGTCTCAAAAACTCAGAAAACAATTTCAAGTACAAAATTAAGTTTTAATGGTGTCTATCTGGAATCCCTTATTGTTTATGCTATAAATATGTTTCTGTTCATCTCCTTAGATATATTTTTTTTCTTTTCAGAGCTTATGGAGAAAAACTTTTCTAGACAAAAATACACATCAATTCCAATTCAAACACCAGTTTTTACAAAAAAAAAAAAAAAAAAAAAAAAAAAGGTTAAACTAAATAAAAAAAATATCAAAGGACAGAAGAAATGGGGTATAAAACTTCTTGATCACTTCAATGTAGTAGTAGCAAAGATGGGAAAAGCTAAGATGACAACTTAACTACTGCAGGCCCCTTCTTAAAAAGCACACTCAATACATTAGGCAAGAAGCTTTTCCCTATACCCAACAGAACTAAAAATATGCTTATTTCAGAAAGATGAACTCCTTTTAAAGGACCAGTGAAAGTTTAATACGATTAATGCCCTCTTTCAACAAACCAAAAAAAGTTCAGAAATCCCTGTTTATAATTGATGCTAGATGCTTCTCCAGCCTGGGCTAACCTAGACTTTAAATAACACACACACCACCGCAGTATTTAGAGCCAGCCCAGCAACAGCTAGCTATACTGTTGGCCAAGTTAAAAAAAAAAAATCTTCAGCGTAAAAACCTCAAGATTTGACATTAATATAGTGAAACTTTGAAACAAGCCTTGCCTTGCTCTAAAGACTCCTCTGATTCTATCCCCCTTCTACTGAACAGAGATAAATAAAGCCGACCAGAGTGCTGAAAACTAAAATAAAGTGTTACTAAGGCAGATTAAAGTGATATTTCGAGCACAAATAAGGGGGAAGAAAATTGGAATTTGGGTAGGGGCTACCGAACTCTTCAAAATTCACGTAGTTCCCACTTCCCTAATTTGTGGGAAACATTCAGCCGCCCTGATATACATCCAAAGGAGCGAGCAAAAAGTTTGTAGCAACTCGCAACGCTTCACTCCGTCTTACGACTCCTTTTTCTAGTATCTGCTCAACCAACCAACCAATAAATAAAAATCCCCCGCAAGTTTGCTGTACCCTGACTGCTTGGTTTTCCTTCTTCCTCAGCCCCCGGACTCCTGGATTTTCCCTGGGATTGTGAAGATCTGTCGCGCTCCTTACCTGCTCCCTAGGTATGCAGGGCAGGGAGGTCCTCCGATGAGACTTGTTGCTGCAGCTGGACATCTCGGGAGAGATCATGGAGCTGGACCTCCTCCTCCTCTTAAACACCGGGACCTCTTCCTTGGCCAGCTGGGCACCAGAGACCTCTCTATGCTGCGCCGCCCCGGAATGGGGCAAGAGCTGATCCGCGTACCTGGCCAGCAGGATGCCCAGTAGCCCGAACAAGTAAGCCAGGTAGGGTCTCCAGGCTACCTTGATCCTCTCTAAGGAGACGAGGGACGTGGTCCTGACCGCACTAGTCAAGGCGATCATGAGGACGCCCTGCCTCAGCTTCAGCACCAGCCATGTCACAGTGGCCAGGCAGCTCAGCACCACCCCCGTGGCGGTGAAAGAAAGCAAGTGATCCTCCCCTACCGCAAACCCAATCTGGACAATCGCTTCCCCCCCGCAGCAGGCGGCCAGGAGCAAGGCGGCTGTGTGCAGGCGGACCCCGGAGCGCAGCAAGTACAAGCCCATCCAGAAGAAGACACACATGAGGCTGAAGAGCAAAGCGATGGGATGCAGCCAAGGAGTCAGCTGGAAGCTGCTGCTGCTGCTACTGGGGAGCCCTGCTGGGGGCAACGGCAAACCACCCGCTTCTCCTCCTCCAGCTGTTGCGGCTGCTGCTTCCTCCTCCGCCGCCACTACCTCCTTCTCCTCCAGATTGCAGCCGATCTCCCCCCGGACCAACCTGACCACCAGAGCCAGCAAGAAGGACAGGGATCCGGCGCAGAGAGCCGAGGAAAGTTTCCGGGAGCTCCAGATTTTCTGCAGCACCAGGTCTCCCCAGCAGAGCTGGCAGGTTGAGTCTTCCTTTTGCCCCAGCTGAGAGCCCGGCTGCTGCTGTTTCCCATCCGAATAACAATACCCATTGCAATCGGATCCTATACCTGCTGCTGGGCTTTTCTCCTCGCCAATGCTCCGGTTAGACTTGCCCCTGACACTGGCAGAGTCGCTGGTCAGAGCCATAGTTTCCCTCTTCCCCCCCCCACACACAACGAGGCAACCCCCTCCCCTCCCCAGCAAAGAGAGAGAGAAATCCTCTCAAGTTCCTCCAGAGGTTGCAAAAATTAATATCTATCACTGGGTGCAAACAGAGAAGCGCAGGAGGGGCAAGGCTAGGAAGAGTCTGCAAAGTTAAAGCCTCTCATTTTGTAGGGAGATCAGCCTCCCTCTCCTGTCCCCTGTTCAAAGAGCCTGTCGCCCTGGTTATAGGCTCTCCCTCCGAGATCGCTGCAGGTTAAAAAAAAAATCCACGGGGTTGTCGGACGGGGTGGAAGAACAGAAAGAAGCCGCAGGACAAAGTCAGCAGCGCTGGTTCATTTCTAGGCCATCATTGCTCCCCCGCACTCCTGCTGCTCGGGAAGGAGGTGCGGGGGGCGGGGGGGAGCGGGATGGAGCTGCGTGCGGGCAGCTGCAGCAGGGACTTTCTGCCCGCTTTCGTCTTCTTCCTGCTGCTCTCTCGCGCGCTCACTCTTCCCTTCTCCTCCGGCGATCCTTCCCGGCGCTGCCAGAAGCCGTGGCTCGCCATTCCCCATGGCTGGGGGGAGGAAGAGTCCTGTTCATTGCAGATCTTGGGGAGGGAAGGGTGTGTGTGGGGGGGGGACGACAAAAATAAAAGGCAAGCGGGGGGAGGGAGGGGGAGGTGAAGAAGTTGCTAAGTCCTGCCGGGAAGAGACGCAGATCCGCAGGAGGGAGGCTGCTCGGAACAGCTTTGCCCCTGTTTAAAGGTTCTTGGGGCGCTCTGCGATTTTTGCCACCCAACTTCAAATGAGGCGAGTCCCCCCCTTAAAGAAGCGAGGATGGGAAGGACGAGGGGAGATAAACAAGCAGGAGGCGGCTGCCGGTGTTTGCAGTTCAGCTTGTACAACTGCCCGGGAAACGCTGCCCCGCTCCCTCTGCTCCCCCTCCTCCCGGAGGAGGCGCTGCTGCGGGCAGCTCCCCAGCCCAGGGCCACGCAGCGAGCGGAGCACGCACACAGCAGCTGCCGCGCGGAGGGAGCCCCTTGCTCCTCAGCCCCGGGGACGCGGGGTCAGATGAGCCGCGCGGGCTGCTACCTCCTCGCTGCTGTGCCGGGGCGGGAGCGCATGGCACCAACCCGCCGGGCGGCTTTGCAGAAGCTGAGGCGCTGGAGGTGCCAACCAGCAGAGAATTGGCTGCCACCGGCTGTTAGCAATAAAGCCATAAATCTGAGTGACAGGGAGGGGGCAATTACACGGCAGTAAAAAAGTCACCATCGTTTAGCGAGATTAATTTTTACTTCAGTGTGTAGAGACAAGCCCAGCCTGGCCCACCACAGCTAACTGCCTTGGGGAAGTTCAGCCCCAAAAGCCAGGTTGTGCCACTCCCATCCCCCTTTATCTGGGCCGACCCAAAACATCAGATCCAGTCAGGCTTTGAGAGGCTAGTCCCATCTTTGTCTTACTGCAATGCAGTTTGCTCCACCGAGGGTCCAATGGCCTAAATCCTCTTTTTCTAAACTAACTGCACCTTCAATTAAACCAGGGGAACCCTGCCAATAGACTCTGCCCTCTGAGAGAGCATTTGCTACAATTCTTAGGGGGCTGAAACAATTAGGCCCAGATTCTGTAAAGACTTAATTGGGAGCATACTTAATAGGCCTGATGAGTAAAGTTACACACAGGTTTAAATCTTTGCAAGATCAGGGCCTTAGCTCTCAAAGCCACAGGACCAGGTAAATTGCATATAGTAATAATATATTTAGCACACTGCACACCATAATACAAACCCCAGAGAAACATTCAGCAGGGAAACATTTAGAGCCAGGAAATGAAGAGATTAGAGAAAAGAATTTCCCTACTCCTCCCCCAGCAAATAAATCAGTGATTTAAGACGTAAAACAGATTCACAGTGGTGTATTTATTTGAGGATAGATCTGGGTTTTTAATACCATGCCTCTCACCATAATGTCTGAGTTTAATGGGTTGAAAGGGTAGCTCCAGTGTAATGTGTTTTCTATGACCAGAAACATGGCATATGAACTGAGGTTGGTTTTAAATAATAGTTTTCCAGGCTAGATAATATGTAATCTGTATTTGTCGTTTTTGTGTTTGAAGTTTGGTCAGAAAACCTGAATATTGTCAGTAAAGTTTGGTTTTGAGGGTTGGATTGGTTACAAGGAATTTCATAGGGGTTTTGTTGTTTTTGTTTGTTTATTTTACGGTTAGGAGTCCGAACGCTGAATAGCTGACACAGTTTGCAATTTATTGTTGACAAGGGCTGTTGGGGGAGCAGGGAGTCTTACATCTATGTAGAGCCCCACTGAAAATATCACTAGGCTCCCCACCAGACATGAAGGTCCACGCAGAGGGTTTGATTGCAGGACCAGGGTCAATAGAACAAATAGGGCCTATATGCCTTTCACCTCTACTCATTTAAAAGAGATAGGCCTCTTAATGATTTGTTAGTTAAAAAAAATTCAGTGAGTCAAAATGCATAGAGTCTTCACATAGTTCAATCACATATAACTAGTATTTCAATGATAGACAACAGCACACACAGCTCAGACCCATTACACCTTTGATCTTATCCTCCACACTGAGCATCATTCATTTTAAACCCCACTTTACCTCAGCTTTGTTACTTTAGAGATTATTAAAAAAAAGCTGTAGCAAATAAATTATTTTCAAACTTCCCTACTACTAATTTTTGTTTTTTCCCTATTTAAACATCTGTCACATACATTGGGGAAAGCATATGTCCTTAATACTACCTTCCCCTGATACAGAGATAATTCAGGTTATTTGAAAAGTAATGGCACTCTCTAGTTGGACAAACTCAGGTTTAATGTTTAAGGGAATTGCAGTGGAATCCACAAAGGGCCTTAGGTGTTGCAATGCTGAGCATTGTGGTGCCTAACATTTAGATGCCTAGAAAATCACAGGAATAACACTGTGATCCACCAAGCTAAATTAAGTACCTTAAGAACCCCTATACAATGAATGGGGAGAGATAGACACCTAAGATTGCGATCCACCAATGCCAGTAGGCTAGGCAAGGAGCTGCCAAAGTCAACCAATGGGAGATGGTAAGCCCTGCCCCTCTCTGAAAGTTAGGTACCTCAATCCAGGCTGCAGGGAGGTGCCTGGCTCTCCTTGCTGTCCATGAACTGGGGGAAGATGGGTGCTTGGCTTCCTAAATTGCATGCAAGGGCCGAAGCAAAATAGTCCCAGGTGGAACGAGGGAGCCCTCCCTTTAGCCTAGTGTGCTCACCCAAGCTGTGGGAGACCCTCATTCTCCTGAGGGGGAAGACAGGGATTTGAATCAGGCTCTGCTCTCTCTCAGGTTAGTGCCCTAACCCCTAGGCTACAGCATCATTCTATTTCTTGGGGTGGCCCAATTAATATTTAAGTATTCTGTTGTTTAATTAAAGTCGATCAACTTCAAGAGAGCTTGAGGGAGACCATATCAGAATATTATGTAGTTTAGTGGTTAGATTACATTCCTGAGATCCCACTTCAATTCCCTTCCCCTCCAGAGGAGGCAGGATTTGAGCTGGGTGTGTGTGTCTCTCCCACATCCTGGATGAATAGTCTGTCCCCTAGCCTAAAGATTATAAGGGAGGTCCCTTTCCCACCCACTCCCTGCTGTTTTGTGTGAACCTCCCTGAGGAGCCCAAAATCCGGTAGGTGGCCTCTGAGCACAGTCCCCAGATTACCCCCCCCCCATGCAATTTAGACGGCCAAACACCTATCTTTCCCATTTTGTGAATTGCTCTGGGTCTTAAGCCAGAAATAGACATCCGGATGCCTATCACAACGCTGTAGTGCAGGTGCTCAGGCAGGAGATAGCCACCCATGCACCTAGAATGAAGCTGCAGTGTGTGCACCCTCAGAGGAAAAAAATTAGGCACAGAGTGGGTTTAGATGCCTATAGAGTTAGACAGCAGCCGAGTGGGAGTTTTATAGATTGCAGTGGTGCCTAAAAAGTGACTTAGGCACCTAAATACCTCTATGGATAATACCCTTGGTGCTTTTTAATAACACCTCCTATTGCAATGGTTTTGTTTCTAGTAGCATGGTTTCTGGCTGATTTTGTTTCAGGGCAGTTTTAAACACACTAAGTCCTTGACCATGCATTGAGCTCTGCAAGGGTGGGACCCTGAACCTGCATGAAGCCCTAACAGCTAAATGGGCATCACTGAAGAAGGAAACTATTGCACCAAAGATGACTTTTTTGTAGTATTATGTGAAACAAAATAAGACCAATCCAAAATTAACACCTGTCAGCTTCTGTTATGAAGAGTGTGCAGAAACCTAATGTAGCCTTTGATTACTTTGTCTTGGTAGGTTAATTTCCACTTCAGGGTCTTCTTGATGACAGAAGAGCTATTAATAATAGTCCAAGCATTGGGTGTGAAAATACCTAGACTTCCTAGAACCACAGCTGAGAATCAGAGTGGTAAGCTCAACCAATCAGCCATCCAAGATACCATAGATAAATTGAATTGCATGCATTTTACTCTTGAGGGGGGTGTCTTTTAGATGAGACATTGAGAATTGTAGCTTGTCTGCAGTGTGACATGTGTTTTAATAGTAGGCTATCTTTGGTCAAAAGTATTTCCTCTCCATTGTTCTATAGTAAATTGGATGTTTACTACTCACTTCTCCACAGATGGATACATTTAAGGTGTGTTTTTCTGTTTGATTTGTAAAGGGCTTTTGAGTGAAAGTCAGTATTAGTTTGATTTCCAGAGACTCCGAGCACCTGCAGCTCCCAGTGAAATCAATGAGATGCAGAGATACTCAGCACATCAAGAGTCAGGCTGTATGCAAATCAGATTAAAATCTTAGAAGAATAAGATGCATATGATTCCTTTGGACCACTTATGTCGGCATTTCTATTAGTGCGCTTCATCTCACTGACTCAAAATTCAAAATGATCTGGACAAATTGGAGAAATGGTCTGAGTTAAACAGGATGAAGTTTAACAAAGACAAATGCAAAGTGCTCCACTTAGGAAGAAAAAATCAGTTTCACACATACAGAATGGGAAGAGACTGTCTAGGAAGGAGTACGGCAGAAAGGGATCTAGGAGTTATAGTGGACCACAAGCTAAATATGAGTCAACAGTGTGATGCTGTTGCAAAAAAAGCAAACATGATTCTGGGATGTATTAACAGGTGTGTTGTGAGCAAGACACGAGAAGTCATTCTTCCGCTCTACTCTGCTCTGGTTAGGCCTCAGCTGGAGTATTGTGTCCAGTTCTGGGCACCGCATTTTAAAAAAGATGTGGAGAAATTGGAGCGGGTCCAGAGAAGAGCAACAAGAATGATTAAAGGTCTTGAGAACATGACCTATGAAGGAAGGCGGAAAGAATTGGGTTTGTTTAGTTTGGAAAAGAGAAGACTGAGAGGGGACATGATAGCAGTTTTCAGGTATTTAAAAGGGTGTCATAAGGAGGAGGGAGAAAACTTGTTCACCTTAGCCTCTAAGGATAGAACCAGAAGCAATGGGTTTAAACTGCAGCAAGGGAGGTCTAGGTTGGACATTAGGAAAAAGTTCCTAACTGTCAGGGTGGTTAAACACTGGAATAAATTGCCTAGGGAGGTTGTGGAATCTCCATCTCTGGAGATATTTAAGAGTAGGTTAGATAAATGTCTATCAGGGATGGTCTAGACAGTATTTGGTCCTGCCATGCGGGCAGGGGACTGGACTCGATGACCTCTCGAGGTCCCTTCCAGTCATTGAATCTATGACTGACACAAGAGGTCAACCAGAGCGGTCTTTAGCCAGGAATAAATGTTCTCCTGGTTCCATTGGTAGATAGAGTTGCGACTGTCATGACATGTGCAGGAACAAGCTGCCGAACGACCAGAATTCCTCACAATGGGTGGAGAAATTCCAGGAAGCTAGAGCCCAATCCTGCATGGTGCTGGCCATTTTCAGATCCCGTTAAAGTAAGTGGGAATTGAGGAAGCTCAGCACCTTCCAGAACTAGCCCCTCAGCATCAACATGCATTAATAGTGACCAAGGGAAGAGGAAATCATCTAATGTAGCTCAGGTTATCATAGCAAAAAAATAATCTCGAGTGAGTATTTGATAGTTTAATTCTGAAGAACTCTCCTTTTTCCTCTTGTGATTCGAATGATAGATCAAAACTATTATTTGTTCCTTTTAAAATAGGATGAACAGGGAAATGCTGCTATAATGTCAGGGCCGGCTCTGGCTTTTTTGCCGCCCCAGGCAAAAAAGCTTCCAGCTGCCCCCGCCCCCCCCCCCCCAGCGTGGAAGGGGAGGGCGGCCGGAGCCCCGGGGGGAGGGCAGTGAGCCCCGGCCGGGGCTCCGCTCTCCCCGGCAGCGAGTCCCGGTCGGGGCTCCGCTCTCCCCGGCGGCGAGCCCGCCGCGGCTCCGCTGTCCCTGGCGTCCAGAGCGCCGGGGGGAGGGCGGCGAGCCCGCCGCGGCTCCGCTGTCCCCGGCGTCCAGAGCGCCAGGGGGAGGGCGGCGAGCCCGCCGCGGCTCCGCTGTCCCCGGCGTCCAGAGCGCCGGGGGGAGGGCGGCGAGCCCCGGCCGGGGCTCCACTGTCCCCCCGGCGGCCAGAGCGCCGGGGGGAGGGCGGCGAGCCACGGCTGCGCTGTCCCCGGCAGCCAGAGCGCTAGGTGGAGGGCGGCGAGTCCCGGCCGGGGCTCCGCTCTCCCTGGCGGCCAGAGCGCCGGGGGGAGGGCGGCGAGCCCGCCCAGGGCTCCGCTCTCCCCGGCGGCCAGAGTGCCGGGGGGAGGGCGGCGAGCCCGCCGCGGCTCCGCTCTCCCCGGCGGCCAGAGCCGGAGCACCACGCCGCCCCCCTCCAGGAGCCGCCCCAAGCACAAGCTTGGTGGGCTGGTGCCTGGAGCCGGCCCTGTATAATGTATTAAACCAAAAACAGAAGGGAGGACTATGGTCCTGGGTTATAGTTTAAAAACCCCTGAGATGGGAGAAGATGCTATGCAACAGTCTCAGGGAAAAGCTGCTCCCTTGGATATTAACAACTAGGGAACCATGACTAGAGGAATCTGCCAAGGTAAATAAAGCAATCTTGAAAAGGTTTTATTAGCAATATAATATCTAGATATAAACAAAGGTAAAACAATTTAGGAACCTTGAAAAGACAATAAATGATCCAGTTAGCAAATAAACTGATATTAATTGGTCAACCAAATGGAGAACTAGTATTTCAAGTTACAAATGTGCAGGAACAATATCAGGCATTGATTTAATAAGTTAACACATGGGAGAAGGTGATAAATACTGTGGTTAAAGTAACATATCAACCCATTTCAAATAAGAACTAGAGAGTAATCTTCCATGTAGGAAATTCAGAGTTCTCAGTTTATGAAGAAACTGGTACAGGAAGTCTCATGGGTAACATAAGAGGAGGATATGAAACACAGCACAGATGATGGTCAAGCAAAGCTAAGTGTAAAAGATTTTCAGATGAAAAAATATTAATTCTAGAGCTGACAGATCAAGAGCTATATATAAAGAAGCTGTGGAATGACACTATCTTCCACTACTAGAGACACGTCTGCAATGATTCTCCACATCAGAGTTCCTTTCCCCTTACTAGTTAAATAAGGAGAAAGTTTGTCTATTAGATAATACACTTTTTCCTCCAGTAAAGATGACGACTAAGGCCAGGTCTACACTAAACAGTTAGCCCAGCTACATCGCTTGGGGGTGTGAAAAATCCATACTTCATTGAGTAATCTATTTAAGCCGACCTAACTGCTGGTGTAGACAGTGCTAGGTTGATGGAAAAAATCTTCTGTCAACCTAGCACTGTCTACACTGGCAGTTAGGTCAGCTTAAATTTTTCCATCAACCTAGCTGTCACTTCTCAGGGAGGTGAATTAGCTATAGCAATGGGAGAACCCCTCCCATCACTATAGTGAATGTCTGCACTGAAGCACTACAGTAGCGCAGCTGCAGCGCTGAGTTATGCCGCTGTAGCAGTTTAGGTGTAGACACAGCCAAAGATTTATGCAATTAAAGAGTGAATTTTGTAGAAAGAGCAGCATTGTGTGAATTCCAGACCATGACAGCCCAGTGAGAACTAGACCCACCAACACAATGGAGTTTTTGACCAAACACCAGAATAGTGGCGTCCTTTAGCTAATTCTCAACAGAATAGTTGTCAAGATTCCACAGCTCAAAGCTTAAACATGCCACCAAGTTAAAACCCACAGCTACTTAGGCCAGGCTCATTCCTCTACTGGTGGTTTATATTTCCCACCTCTGGGGAACCAGGTGAATACTATTAAATAAAATGTCCACATGTCCCCAAGGAATTCCTCCTGTCTCTTTTAACATAATAGGTGATGGAAGTTTTCATCATCATAGTAATACAATAAAAGTAAGGATTCAGATTGTGGAGAAATTGCTTGTTGCTGATTGTTACGATCAGTCTGAGATGGGAGAAGACTCTACAGCAGAGACATCAGGGCAGGGCCGGCTCCAGGCACCAACCTGACAAGCAGGTGCTTGGGGTGGCCGCTCCGGAGAGGAGCGGCACGTCCAGGTATTCAGCGGCAATTCGGCAGACAGTCCCTCACTCCCGCTCGTAGCGAAGGATCTCCTGACGAATTGCCGCCGCAGATCGCGATAGCGGCATTTTTTTTTTTTTTTTTTTTGGCTGCTTGGGGCGGCCAAAACCCTGGAGCTGGCCCTGCATCAGGGCAGACTGAAAAAAATTCCACACCAAATGGTTTTGGAGATTAGAATGGGACAGAGGGACAACAGAGAATGCTTCTGTTTTACCACTCTTTATTCCAATTATAGCAAGAATACCCATGACACTAAGGAACTATGTCTGAGATGATTACTTGTGTATTTTTGTAATTTGCTTTCTTCTTTTAATTAAAATTTTTTTCACCTTCTTATGACTTTGGTCAAATATTTGTTGTAAGCTGGGAAACACAATGTGACTATGATTTTATAACTGGATCTGCAGGAATTTGTTAATTAAGATAACATTTGCTTACCTTCTGACATCAGTCTATTTATAGAGTATTAAGAATGATACTGCTCTGGGTTTCTATAGCACTGTCCATGTGAGGCCCTCAAAGCGCTTTACAAACATATATGAATGAACTCTCACAATGCCCCTGTAGCACTTCAGTGTAGACGCTAGCTACACCAGCGGAGGGATTCTCCCCAGGATATCAGTAATCCATCTCCATGAGGCAATACCTAGTCAACAGAAAATTTTTCCATTCACCTAGTACTATCTATATGGGGACTTAGGTCAGCTTACCTATGTCACTCAGGGGGTTGGCTTTTTCACACCCTCTGAGCGACATAGCTGGGTCTATTTAGTTTTCTAGTGCAGATCTGCCCTGCGCCATCAAACTTTAGATGATAAATTTTGTCATACAACCCACCGGTCATCAAGGCACCGAGCTAGCAAAGCAGTTAAGCACATGTGTAACTTTAAGCACAAGTGTCCCATTGACTTTTGTGACATTTCACTGTGAATAACACATGAAATACAATTTAAATGTCAAAGTTTAGATGATACATTTGTCATATAAGCCATTGGACATTAAGGTCACGAGCTAGCAAAGCACTTAAGCACGTGAGCAGTCTCATTGACTTTATTGATATTTCACAATGAGCACTGCATCAAATGCAGCTGTCACATTAATTTAGTGTTTCTAACATTTTCAGCAGTGAAATAATTACCAGTATTGACATTATTATTGCACCATTATTCATTTCATTCATTACCAATATATAACAGTATTTCAGGCTGCCTCCAGACTCAGGATATCCCCACTGTATACGTTTCATTTGGTTCACATTTTCAAGGTTTTCTTCACAACCATGAGGGCTAGGTACATAATTAAAAAAAAAAATGAAATCCTGGATTGTGGAACAGCCATTTGATGACAAATACTTCCATCAGATTAATTCAGTAATGAAAATATCCATTGACTTTCATTGTGAAGTAGATAGAAAACATTATGATTAGTATATTAATAAAAAAATCTACACGTTAATAAACCTTAAAATAGACTGTGCCTCAGATTTTGCTAAAATCTCCAAGTGAGTTAGTTTTCCAATCTCCAAAAATCCAAAATATATTTGCTAGAGGAATTTTAAGAAAGTATACACTCGCCATTTCAAAATGCTTATAATTAATAAATTAAGTAACAGATTTACTTGTAAATTCTTAGAAAAGATATTCTGTAACCCAAGACTAAGTTTGGTAAATTTGGGGAAGCCATGATATGGGTGTGGTCCTGCAATGATCAAAATGTTTATGTATCCCTGTGCTCAGGCAGATCCCCAACAAAGTTAATGGAGGCCTACCCAGAAGGAGCAGCTTGCAGGATCAGGGTTACAGTATTCATGTAAAACACATCGGATTATTCCCTAGTTTAAATGCAAATCTTTATGTAATTTTAACTATGGAGTAGCCACAGAACCTTTGTAATTAATGAATAATTGTAAACATGATTAAAATGCAATCTCTAATAGAATGTGATTATTTAACACTATCTATTAAAGGGCAGCTAGTTCTAATGCAATAGAGAGGTCACAATTGGATTGCTTTTCACTGGAAGGTCAGACTTTATGTCAAGCTACCATATTCTGGGTTACCAGTTCCATGGAAAATGATTATCAGCTCCTGTTTATGGCATTTAAGAGACGGGACTTGTTCTGCTTTTCCTCTTGACTTGCAAAGGAATTCTTAGTCATAGTGCAAGGAGAGCTGTGAAGAATTAAGAAGCCTAAAACAGGAGATGTTATAAACACTTCAAGAAGAATCTACCCACATAGGGCCAAATACAGCAATTCCATTGAAATCAATTACCTGAATTTGGCCTATAGGGACTGTCACTGTAGCAAACATTATTAAAAGTAGGGTGCATTTTTAAATCCTTAGAAATTTATTGTTGTTAATACACCTCTACCCCGATATAACGCTGTCCTCGGGAGCCAAAAAATCTTACCGCATTATAGGTGAAACCGCGTTATATCGAACTTGCTTTGATCCTCTGGAGCGCACAGCCCCGACCCCCCCAGAGCGCTGCTTTACCGCATTATATCCGAATTTGTGTTATATCCAAATTCGTGTTATATCAGGGTAGAAGTGTATTTGATTTTCTGTATTTTCGGTGTAGAAACAACACTAGATACTCAGGTAAATACAATAGTTAATAATCATGGGCATTCTGTTTTTACCTGCCAACCTAAACTATTAATATTTGAAAGACTGACCCAGAAAATCTTATTTACTAATGCAAAATTAGCATTGGCTAATTATGCCAAAAATACACATTACACAAACAAGTTCAGAAAGAATAACTTAAAGCATTGACACTTGTACTATAGATCTTTGAAAAGTATGAATCCTCAAAGTTGTGATTAGTGTGTATTATTCAATTATTTTTGGAGGAAAATGTTCGAATCACTCCAGAGGTGTATTTTTTTTTACTAATAAAGACATAATTTTAAATTATTTTGATATTTTTTGCTCAAATAAAAAAATATGAGGTATTTTAAAATAAATTTGACAATTGTTTTATCATATAGCTGGGCTAGGGATTACCACTTATGCACCTAGGTTGTATTTTTATGAATATTTAATATATCCAGTGTTCAAAACCACTTAAATTAACAGATCACTAAAGCCCCTATCCTGTAAACATGTACATGCATAACTTTAAGTCAAGGCTCTACTCATATGAGTAAAGTTATACACACATCTACAGAATGGGGCCAGACTTCAACTCCACTCAAAGAATCAATTTTAACTACCCTACCTTTGTCAGATTGATACTTATGTTCCTGATCCAGTCCCTCTGCAAACAGTTTTATAACACTAAAAATAAAATACTGCATGTAAACAACTGTAAGGTCACAAACCGATCAATGCAAGGAAATTCAAAGCTAAGGCTCAAACTGCTTCTTTAACATAAACCTGTTGAGTGACAGCACTGAAAAATGACCCTGAAAACCATGTGATGTTTACTAACATGTGGTATGGTACTTTATGCCAGTTTCATCTTATCATGTGTTATGAAGATCACTTTTGAAATAAATGTTATCAGACAACTGTGATTATTTTAAAATATTTGCATATGTACATTGGGTTTTATAATTAGTTTGCTGGGTATGGTTATTTATAAACATTTGCAGCTCACTGCCAGGACACCCTTGGGAATGAAATGTATATTTCAAGGTATCTGTTTCTAGTAATTCAAATAAAATACATGGTAGTTAACTAGGAGTGTGAATGCAGGCTGAAGGTAACAGCTTGAAGTAGCATGGTTCCAGCACTGAGAAGGCCAACATAAATGACCAAATGTCCCCAAATAAAGCTGTGCTAAGAGTGAACAAACTGCTCACTGAATCTGCAAATGACTAATTCATCCTACTGCAATAACTCCTCATTTAGTCCATGATGCACAAAAACAACATTACAAACTCACCAATGACTGCATCTTTGGGCACCTAATACCTTTTAAAATGCGGCCCTTAGCCTAAATCTCACTGAAAGTCACTTTTGTAAATGGGACTTAGGTGATTTAGAAAATTTTACTCTAAGTTTTGTAAGTCTTACACTTCCTGATGGTTTTAATCAGTCTCTTATATGCAGAGAATATATACATATATCTAAGTTGGTCTAACTGATGGTCTAATTTTCCTTGACACCAATTCTAGACACATTTATTTAAATATCAAATATGTCATAGATTTGAATAGCGTTATCCCTTTTCAAAAACTAGCATTTTACATTGGCAGCTTCCACTCTAGATATGTTTTCAAATGTAACTTTGATCCAAAGTAGATGTTATATAATATATTAATATTCCTGTAGTAGTAACACATTTTATTATAATATTCACAGAGATCATAACTAAATTGTAGGGCTCACTCCTGTCTATGAGGTGTTGAACTCCCACAATTATTAATGACTGTAATGTGTCTCTGAACTTCAGTGTCTCTGAAACGTTTTTACTTGCGACCCCTTTCACATAGCAAGCCTCTTAGTGCGACCTCCCTTATCAATTAAAAACACTTTTTAATATATTTAACACCATTATAAATGCTAGAGGCAAAGCGGGGTTAGAGGCTGACAGCTCACGACCACCCATCTAATAACTTCCTGACTCCCTGAGGGGTCCCGACCCCCAGTTTGAGAACCCCTGCTGTAATGGGAGTTATGGGCATCCAGCAACTCACAGGAGTGCTCAGCTTCTTGCAGAATCAAGCCCATATGGAGCCAAATTCAGATCTGGTGCAAGCGGGTGAAATTCCATTAAAGTCAGCTGCAATACATGCCATTTGAATTTGGCTCAGGCAGCCATTCATGTAGCTCCATGGACATGGGAATTTTTAAACTTTAATTCCCTACCTGTTCATGCTGTTTACTATTCACGCTCCCTGCTGTAATTCACTTCCTAGTTTCATACAGCATCCATGTGGGAAGTGGCTGAGGAAGATTTGTACATGCCAGTGTGACATTTCCAGTATGACAGCAAGACCTGCTACTGCTTGAGCTAAAGAGCCAAGGCTTTGTAGCTGAGGACTGTAGCAGCTCATATCCTCTGTGAATCAGCAAAAGGGGAACCTGCAATATATACTCACTTGTGGGTCACATCTGCACATTCGGGCAGCCTTGAACAGGACAGTGAATGGGAGCAGCCTTCACAAGCCTGGGTGACTAATCTCAGCAGCCCTGTGAAGAGAAGGGGCACTTATGCTGATTGAGGTCACTGATTATCCAGGGAATGTGTGGAATGTTCATAGGATGATTTCTCTGGGGTTGTCATGTTAGGGGTAGGGGGACAAAGGTGGCTGGCTGGTGATGGAAGACCAGGGGGAGAAGGTAAAGTGAGTGGCTGAGAAACTAGGGCTATGTTGAGGAATGGTAAAAAATGGATTAGGATTGACATTTTGGGGTAGGGTAAAACAGTCAGGGTGCAGAAAGGAAGCATTTCAAAGTTGGGGAAGGAGGATTTTGACTTTGTATTTAGGAACCCATCTGAATATTGCTGTATCTTCATTACCTGTATTGTTAGGAACCATCTTGTTACTCAGGCTGAGGCATGAGATATCGTCAGTGCTCTCAGTGGAGTCTGTTAAGCATTGCTCCAGTTTAGATTCCCATTGTAGATATCTGGGCCATCAAAAGAATGGGCATTCATGGTCTGTTCACATATTTGGTGGTAGAATCAACCTTTGCTCAGCAGAATTATGGACAGAAGCATTTGGGTCATTCAAAATAAATTTATAAACAGATCAATCAGTTAAAAATTAAAGATTATTCCATATAGGAAATTAATACAATCTATTTTAAGATCACAGAAATAAAATACAATTCAGTTATGGTTATGGGCACTTTAGCTAGATTATACAAACAGATCAGATGACACAGATGTATCCATTCTTAACACATTTTGGTGTGCTAATGTATTGCAGTATGTGATATTTTGTAATTTATGAACTGCATTAGTCAGGCATGACGTAGAGAGCTAAGAATGGAGCAGAGGCTGTAATCTTAGTGATGGGGCAGTCCAAAAGCCTAGATAAAATTTAAATTGTAAAGTTTGTTTACATAGCAGACTTATGTAAGTGTAACATCATTTATTACCATTAATGTACAACTACCATTAATATACAACCTGTTGATTAATTTCCTGTTTTTAATGGTATGTGTCATAACTATAAAGGGAAGGGTAACAGCCCTCCTGTGTACAATACTATAAAATCCCTCCTGGCCAGAGACTCCAAAATCCTTTTACCTGTAAAGGGTTAAGAAGCTCAGGTAACCTGGCTGACACCTGACCCAAAGGACCAATAAGGGGACAAGATACTTTCAAATCGGGGGGGGGGCTTTTGTTGTGCTCTTTGTTTTGGTGGTTGTTCGCTCTTGGGACTAAGAGGGACCAGACATCAATCCAGGCTCTCCAAATCTTTCTGAACAAGTGTCTCATATTTCAAACTTGTAAGTAAATAGCCAGGCAAGGCGTGTTAGTTTTATCTTTGTTTTCTCAACTTGTAAATGTACTTTTTACTAGGGTGTTTACCTCTGTTTGCTGTAACTTTGAACCTAAGGCTGGGGGGGGGGTCCTCTGGGCTCTTTAAGTTTGATTACCCTGTAAAGTTATTTCCCATCCTGATTTTACAGAGATGATTTTTACCTTTTTCTTTAATTAAAAGCCTTCTTTTTAAGAACCTGATTGATTTTTCCTTGTTTTTAGATCCAAGGGGGTTGGATCTTGATCCACCAGGAGTTGGTGAGAGGAAGGAGGGGGGGATGGTTAATTTCTCCTTGTTTTAAGATCCAAGGGGTTTGGATCTGTATTCACCAGGGAATTGGTGAAGAGTCTCTCAAGGCTACCCAGGGAAGGGAATTAGCACTTTGGGAGTGGTGGCAGCGGACCAGATCTAAGCTGGTAGTTAAGCTTAGAAGTTTCATGCAGGCCCCCACATTTGTACCCTAAAGTTCAGAGTGGGGAAGCAGCCTTGACAGTATGGTTACAAAAATTCTCTGGGAAACTATTTAAAATGTTCCTGTGCAAAACGCAGAATCGGGCAGCTCCAGGGAGTTGGGGGTCCAGGAAGTAAGTTGTCCCAAGAACTGGCCACCCAGGGAGTCAGTTGCTCTAGGAAGGGGAAACTGGTTGCTGTGGGAACTGCAGAGTCCAGGGAGCCAGTTAACCAGGGTAGCCCTGGGACTCAGCTACCCCAGGAGTTGACAAGGCCTAGGGAACTGGGCAGACTGGAGACCCAGCTGTCTCACAAATCAGGCAACCTGGAAGCTCTTCGATGACTTTCAAAATGAAACATTTAGGTTTTTTGTAATGATTTTTTTCTGAATTTCCCCTTTGTGGGAAATTTAGAAATTTATATTTTCTTTCTGAATGGTAACCTTTTATTATTTTTTTAATGTTGGGGTTTTCTGCATAATGGAAATTCTGAGTTTAACCCTAATAAACACAACCCCCTTGGATGACAATTCTCCATTTATAACTACTTGTTGAGATCCATCAGTTAGCCAGTGTTTAACTCATTTAATATGGGCTACACTGATTTTGTATGTATGCAACTAAATTAGTGGCTTGATTTTCAGATGTACTGAATAACCAAAGCTCTCATTGAGGTCTGCCTCAGTGTGGATTTAGGTGTATAATTTTAGTTTCCCAGATTTGCAATCTTTGTCCTTAGTCTCAACCCTCTGAGGTGTACAAGTACTATTACTATTATTTCATGGTTACTGCCATTTTACAGATAAGGTACTTTCTCAGTATAAATTGATATATATTATAAAACATGTGTTAAGCATTTTTTAAGATACCCAGGTGAACATATCCACTACAGTCCTGTGTTCTTGGAGAGACTACAGCTCATTTTCCAGCACCTGCAATGAGGTTGGAATGGAAGCATAATTATTATTACTGATTTTCTAAAATAGATGTGCCAAGAATGGAGAAATTTCATCTTTGATTGGTTGGCTTCTGGGAGCAGGAAAACAGAAAGAGGAAATGTCCCTGTTTGCGCTGGCATATGCCATGCAATCCTTGTCCAGTACATGCCAGGCCTCTGTTGTTGGAAGCCTGCAGCAGTTGTGCAGTTTGTCTGTGGTTACTACCACAGGCCAACCAAGTACATGGCCAAATACAGAATGCATGGGGAAAGCTAAAGCATATTAATGGAAATGTGCTGATCAAAAAGGCATGTGTACAAATCAATAAAGACTGAATTTTATATTAGAGAGACAAAGTGTGTGAGGTAATATCTTTTATTGGACCAGCTTCTGTTAGTGAGAGAGAGAACCACAGAAGAGCTCTGTGTGGCTCAAAAGCATCTTTCTCACCAACAGAAGCAGGTCAAATAAAAGATGTTACCTCACTCATCTTGTCTCTCTAATATCCTGGGACTGACATGTCTACAACTACACTGGATTTTATATAACATATTGCCTTGATGCCTCATTGCTTTTGGGGGGGGGGGAGAAATGGGTGGAGCTGCTAGGGTTTGGTTGGTCAGACTTTTCTTATGCATTATAATTTTTTACAAAAACATTTAAAATTGATTTACATGTACGAAAATATTGTAAGGACACCGTCCAGAAGATTTTTTTTAAATAGGATTAACATTTTTCCTTTTAAGCAAACAGAACTAAATAAAGGTAGTGCTCTGTTTATTAAGTGATCAAAGCTTGGCCATATTTTCTTCAGTGTTGGAAACATCACTTTTCATTTCCTCTCTATGTATAATGCAATGCCAGTAAGACAGCTGCATTTATGATTTAGACTAAGAATTTGCTGCCTCAAGTCAAGACAGCAGCCTCATTCTTAAAAAATCAAGGGATTTTCTATATTTTTATTGATACATTTTAAAGACTTTTGCCAGCTCTCCTCTTACTTTAATTTTTTCTCACAGCAGTAACTTGGATACACAAGTCAGTTTAATAATAATAATAAAAATAAACAAACAATCCATGTCAGCTACTTCCAATCCCTCTTTCATTAATTCATGCAAAACTGTCAACATGTCGGCAGACTGTTGATTATGGCTTCAGAGATGGAGAGAGGCCCCCACCGTAACTTACACAGTTATGGGGCCTAAATTACAGCTGTTTCCTGGGGCTGCTTTATGGGCTGCAGTGCAGCCTGGAATCTCCACAGGCTGCAGCCCTGCTCCCCAACACACCTCTTCGCTCCTAGCACACCACTTACACTAGGCTTGTGAGGGAGTCCTTAGAGGACAGCCTTACAGCTGACTTCCACGGAGCCTGCAACAGAGGAATCCCCTCACAGCCCAAGGTGGGGATTCTAAGACCTCTTTTCTGCAGCTCCAGCCCTCTGACCAGGTCAGTCACTAATGCCACCCCATCAAAAGCTGAGTCCAAACTCCCCCATTCTGGGAAGGCTGGTTATGTTCAGAGGAGCAGCCGGTGGGAAGAAATGCCATGGGTTTGGAAGGAACTGATAACACTAAAGAAAGAGGCCATCCTCACCTAACTCTTCACCCCTATCAAAATCCCAAGTGCATGGTGTTAAGGGAAGAAGGAGGATGCCAGGTAGGCTCAATCCCTCTCCCTCTGATGTAGTTTGGGTCAAAACTTTTTTGGACTCTTTTAATCCATTCCTTTTTAAATAAATGAAAGGGGCAATATGACCTTAGTTAAGGTGTGTAAATTACTCTGAGATCCTCTTTCACATATTTCTCTAATTTATTATTCTTCTCATTGCCATTATGGAAGATTTTAAAAAGGCATAAAGTGTTTTCACTGTATAGCTTCATTTACCTTCTCTCTCTCTCTCTCTCTCTCTCTCTCAGGTGGTCAATTTTACCATCACTGGCAGCTCTCACTCTCAAGAACACAAAGCTATGGGATTTCAGACTCAAAAAGATTTTTATCAGATTTGAGCACACATCAGGTAATTAAAAGATGGCTACACATTTCATCTGCTAACTCGTGGCCAGGCATTCTGAACAGATTAGTCAATCAGCTTAAATCCTCATACCGTGTTGATGCACAGGTTTTGAGACTAACACACACTCTGGTGGTTCACAAATAGGAACGGTACCAGAAACTTCTTTGATGATTGAGCCAGAAGGAGCTCTGCTATACCTCCTTTAGCTGTTCGAAATCATGGTTGTATCTGGTGATAGCAAGACACTTTTTTGCAGACACCCCAGATATTAGCATATTAATAGCTGTAACTAAACTGAGAGTTAAACAGACACAAATTGGGGTTCTGTCTTGCGAATTATCCATGCATAAAACTCCCAATGACTTCAGTGGCAATAGCGGCACATTCAGAATTGGGCCTATGATGCTGACTAGAGCTGTGCCAACCCTGTATAATAAAACCCAGAACTAGGTGGCTTGAAACACAGTTTGTCAGAAACTCAGCACTTGAATTAGGTTTGCTGAGATTCACAAATGTTTTGCCAACTTTAACTTCACATAACATGTTATTTAGTTCTAGCTTGTTAAAATTCCACTAATTAGCCCAACTACATGTAAAGGGACTGTTGGCCCCATACTCAAACTCAGTAGGGTTTTTTTTTGTTGGCTAACTCCCAGTACCAAAAGAAAAGAGAAGGGTCGATGGGAAATCAGGACCCTGAGACTGACAGTTCCCAGGAGCAACGGGGAGAGGCCAATGCTCCAGGTCAGCCTGATTGACAGGATGAGCAGACTAATGAGGGAGTCAGGAGGCCAGAGCCTTCATGTGAGCTGGAATTGCCTGGAACAGAGTGGGGCCGAGCTAAGGAAAGAGCAGAGGCCTGAGCTGAGCTGGGGAGCAGGGCCACACCCTCCAGAGAGAACCAGAGAAGCAGCCCGGTGGGGGGAGAGGAATCTATGCTGGAAGCAGGGCTGCAGCAACAAAAACCACAGAAGCAGCCCAGGGTGCAGACCTGTGCTAGGAGAACTGCAGCAACCAGAGCCAGAGGGGCCAATAAAAGCAGTCCAGGGGGCTAGAAGCAGAGCAGCAGCAGTTGGGGATGGAGTTGGGGTTGGAGCTGGAGCAGTCCAGAACTGAGTGTGTTGAACAGCTGGGGAGAGCAAGGGAGCCCAGGGCAGAGGGTCCAGCGCAGGGAGATGCCCCCAGCAAAGAGGCCTGCAAGGGCCTTGAAGTGGGATCATAACCCCGATGGGGGGGCTGACACTGGGAAGAAGGGTCCTGCCACCTAGAGCCTGAGAGCGTGTGGCCAATGTCAGAGCAAGTGTCTGACCTGCAGCACAGCCAGGGCCTGAGGAGGCGGCCTGGGACATGTGAGGAACAGACTGTAAACTTCCCTTACATTCCTGCGACAGCTGGTTGTGATGTCCCTGTGCCACAGAGTGGGGTTACATGCTTTCCTTTAACTTTTCCCATTTCTTCCTTATTTTTAAAAATTGGTTGCTGTTTAATAAATTGTATTTCCTTTGAATTGTATGTAATGATCAGCGGGTCAGAGAAGTGTCCGGTGCGGCACAGGCACTGACTTTCCATTGTGCTGGGAGTGCTTGACCCCTGGGTCTGCCCCAGGCCCCACCCCTTCCTCCAAGGCCACACCCTGCCCCACCTCTTCCCACCCTCCCCTCCATCGCTGCCCCGCCTCTTCCCACCCCATTCTGCTCGCTCCTCCCCCCTCCTGTATGCCACGAAACAGCTGATTGTGGTGGGTGGGAGGCACAGGGAGGGAGGGGGAAGCTCTGATTGGCAGGGCCCACCAGTGGGCAGGAGATGCTGGAGGGAGGGGGAAGTGCTGATAGGAGGGCTGCTGGTGGGTGCTCAGCACCCCCCATTTTTTCCCCATGGGTCTTTCAGCCCTGAAGCACCCATGGAGTCAGCACCTATGCGGCGCGGAGAGTGCACCCTGGAGCGAGGACACCCCAGCCCCTATCCTAAGTGACCACAACAAGGTTGGGGTCAAGCCCCCCAGTAATCAATGGGTCCAGCCTTGTTGGGGTTACGAGGACTCTGCCACACTGGGGAGTGGAAGGGGAGTACTCGAGGTCAGGCAGGCCTCTCGGTAAAGGAAGTGGGATCAAAAACTCAGATCCTTTTGTTAGCCCATTTCACTGGGATAATGTATAAGCCAGAAAAGTTCCCAGACCCCCCAATAGCCAGATCATTCCCCCACTTACATGTACCTTTAAAATAAGACTGAATAATGTTTTTTTCCCTTGTTAACGGTTTTGAATTTCTTTAGTGTAGTTGGTTTTGGTACAGTGTGAGCAGCAGTTCTAGCCACTACTGTACAGTGCAGCACTGAATTTCAGTCCATTTCTGACTTTATGAGGCTCAGTGTTAAAATAGGTATTGAGACTGTTGCCAGGCCATCCATCATCCTTACGCCTGAACTGGCATTTTGGGAAAAACGTACCCATCTGGCTAAGGGCTTTTGGTGGAGATGAAATAGCTTCTGAAAGTAGCCAGAAGTGGAGTGGAAAGCAAGAGAAGATGGAAAGAAGCAGATGTGTTAGGGAATTCAAAACACAGGAGGTGACAAGAGAGAAGTGAAGAGAGAACTTAGGAAGGGGTGGCACAAAAAAGGAGGGAATAATGAGTGAAGAATGCAACAGGAGAAGCAGAATTTAAAATAAGTGAAGAAGAATTCCTACTTCATAAATACCGTGCAAAATGGAATGCAAGTAAGGGGCGGGGCTATCAGGAAGGCCAGGGCTTTATAAAGCAGTGAGCAAGCGACCAGGGAGCTTTGCGAACCGGGGCCACTAACAGGGAGTTTCAAGAGGGAGTCTGGAAGGGGAGTGGGAAGGGGGCAAGGTACACTTGCCATTCTTTAAAACCTTTAAACTAAACTATAATCAAAACTTCTTGATTTAAACAAAAACCCTGTCATTAACCTAGGTAGCTGTAGGAGAAAATACAGGCAGAAGCCCAGCAGCAGAGTGGGGGCGATCTTATTTATTGCGCTCAGTGTAGCATGTATGATTACCTGCCCGGTGGGCGGGCGGCGTATGTGTGCATTCGGTGCAAGGAGCTCCTGGACCTCAGAGATCACATACGGGCTTTGGAGGCCAGGGTGGTGGAACTGGAGGAGCTAAGGAAGGCAGAGAGGTATGTTGATGAGGCTTTCTGGGACACTGTAGATTTGTCCCAACTCCGGTCGGACAGCCCCTGTGCTGTTAAGGAGGATGAAAGGCTCAGGGAAGGAGAGCAGTCAACAGGAGCAGAGGGAAACCTTCCCATAGTTGGGACTCTCCTTCCAGATGAAATCCCTGCAAGCTGCATGGACACTTTTCAAAGACACCATAATAGAGGCCCAACTTAAATGTATACCCCAAATTAAAACACACAGTAAAAGAACTAATAAAGAGCCACTGTGGCTTAACAACCATGTAAAAGAAGCAGTGAGAGATAAAAAGGCATCTTTAAAAAAAAAAAAGTGGAAGTCAAATCCCAGTGAGGTAAATAGAAAGGAGCATAAAAACTGCCAAATTAAGTGTAAAAATGTAATAAGAAAAGCCAAAAAGGAGTTTGAAGAACAGCTAGCAAAAAACTCCAAAAGTAATAAAATGTTTTTTAAGTATATCAGAAGCAGGAAGCCTGCTAAACAACCAGTGGGGCCCCTGGGTGGATCGAGATACAAAAGGAGCACTTAAAGACGTTAAAGTCATTGCGGAGAAATTAAATGAATTCTTTGCTTCAGACTTCACGGCTGAGAATGTTAGGGAGATTCCCAAACCTGAGCCGTCCTTTGTAGGTGACAAATCTGAGGAATTGTCACAGATTGAAGTGTCACTAGAGGAGGTTTTTGAATTAATTGATAAACTTAACAGTAACAAGTCATCAGGACCAGATGGCATTCACCCAAGAGTTCTGAAAGAACTCAAATGTGAAATTGCAGAACTATTAACTATGGTTTGTAATCTGTCCTTTAAATCGGCTTCTGTACCCAATGAATGGAAGATAGCTAAAGTAACGGCAATATTTAAAAATGGCTCTAGGGCTGATCCCAGCAATTACAGACCAGTCAGTATAACATCAGTACTGGGCAAATTAGTTGAAACAATAGTAAAGAATAAAATTGTTAGACATATAGAAGAACATAAATTGTTGGGCAAAAGTCAACATGGTTTCTGTAAAGGGAAATCATGTCTTACTAATCTATTAGAGTTCTTTGAAGGGGTCAACAAACATATGGGCAAGTGTACTTAGATTTCCAGAAAGCCTTTGACAAGGTCCCTCACCAAAGGCTCTTACATAAATTAAGTTGTCATGAGATAAGAGGGAAGATCCTTTTATGGATTGAGAACTGGTTAAAAGACGGGGAACAAAGGGTAGGAATAAATGGCAAATTTTCAGAATGGAGAGGGGTAACTGGTGGTGTTCCCCAAAGGTCAGTCCTAGGACCAATCCTATTCAACTTATTAATAAATGATCTGGAGAAAGGGGTAAACAGTGAGGTGGCAAAGTTTGCAGACGATACTAAACTGCTCAAGAAAGTTAAGACCAAAGCAGACTGTGAAGAACTTCAAAAAGATCTCACAAAACTAAGTGATTGGGCAACAAAATGGCAAATGAAATGTAATGTGGATAAATGTAAAGTAATGCACATTGGAAAAAATAACCCCAACTATATAAACAATATGATGGGGGTTAATTTAGCTACAACTAATCAGGAAAGAGATCTTGGAGTCATTATGAATAATTCTCTGAAGACATCCACGCAGTGGGCAGCGGCAGTCAAAAAAGCAAACAGGATGTTAGGAATCATTCAAAAAGGGATAGAGAATAAGACAGAGAATATCTTATTGCCCATATATAAATCCATGGTACACCCACATCTTGAATACTGCGTACAGATGTGGTCTCCGCATCTCAAAAAAGATATACTGGCATTAGAAAAGGTTCAGAGAAGGGTAACTAAAATGATTAGGGGTTTGGAACGGGTCCCATATGAGGAGAGATTAAAGAGGCTAGGACTTTTCAGCTTGGAAAAGAGGAGACTAAGGTGGGATATGATAGAGATATATAAAATCATGAGTAGCGTGGAGAAAGTGAATAAGGAAAAGTTATTTACTTGTTCCCATAATATAAGAACTAGGGGCAACCAAATGAAATTAATGGGCAGCAGGTTTAAAACAAATAAAAGGAAGTTCTTCTTCACACAGCGCACCGTCAACTTGTGGAACTCCTTGCCTGAGGAGCTTGTGAAGGCTAGGACTATAACAGGATTTAAAAGAGAACTAGATAAATTAATGGAGGTTAAAGTCCATTAATGGCTATTAGCCAGGATGGGTAAGGAATGGTGTCCCTAGCCTCTGTTTGTCAGCGGGTGGAGATGGATCACTTGATCATTACCTGTTAGGTTCATTCCCTCTGGGACACCTGGCATTGGTCACTGTCGGTAGACAGTATACTGGGCTGGATGGACCTTTGGTCTAACCCAGTATGGCCATTCTTATGTTCTTAAGGGATCCTTTTACTATCAAAGATTTGATTGCCATCTTAACTAATAAAGGAGATAGTTGGTTCTTGGTAAAGTGTTCCAATATATCTGTTGATTTTACTTTTCAATAAGCATATGGATTAGCTGGAAATAGATTGGTACTGGTGATTCAGTAGGTGACCCTCTTCCCTTTGCGTTGGTACTGAACCAATGCCTCAGCATGGGGTTAGAGGCTGGATGAAACCTAAAACCAAGATCCAGATCACTTGTAGTCATTAAAAATCCTAGAAATGTAGGACTGGAAGGGACTGCAATTAATCATCTAGTCTAGTTGCTTGCACTGAGGCAGGACTGAGTATTAAGACCATCCCTGACAGGTGTTTGTCTAACCTGCTCTTAAGAACCTCTAGTGACAGAGACTCCACAACCTCCCCAGGTAATTTGTTCGAGTGCTTAACTACCCTTACAGTTAGGAAGATTTTCCTAATGTCTAACCTAAATCTCCCTTGCTGCAAATTAAGCCCATTACTTCTTGTCCTGTCCTCAGTGATCAAGGAGAACAATTTATCACCTTCCTCTTTATAGCAACAGTTTACATACTTGGACTGTTATCGTTTCCCCCTCTACAGACAAAACAAACCCAATTTTTTCAATCTTTCCTCATAGGTCATGGTTTCTAGACCTTTAATCATTTTTGTTGCTCTACTCTGGACTTTCTCCAATTTGTCCATAAGCTTCTCAAAGTTTGGTGCCCAGAATTAGATACAATGCTCCAGTTGAGGCCTTATGAGTGCTGAGTTAAGTGGGAAAATTACTTTTATGTCTTGCTTACAACACTCCTGCTAATACATCCCAGAATGATGTTCACTTTTTTTTTTGCAACAGTGTTACATTGTTGACTCATATTTAGTTTGTGTTCCACTATGACCCCCAGATCCTTTTCTGCAGAACTCCTTCCGAGGCAGTCATTTCCCATTTTGTATTTGTGCAATTGATTATTCCTTACTAAGTATTGTACTCTGCATTTGTCCTTAATTAATTTTATCCCAGTTATTTCAGACCATTTCTCCAGTTTGTCAAGATCATTTTGAACTCTAATCCTGTCCTCCAAAGCACTTGCAACTCTTTCTAGCTTGGTATCAACTGCAAACTTTATAAGCGTATTCTTTATGCCATTATCCAAACCATTTATGAAGATATTGAACATAACCAGATCCAGGACAGAGCCTTGTGAAACCCCACTTGACTATGAACCATTGATAACTACACTACGAGTATAGTTTGCCAACTAGTTGCTCACTCGCTTTATAGTAGGTTTGTCTAGGCTATATTTCCATGGTTTGCTTATGAGACGGTCATCTGAGACAGTAACAAAAGCCTAACTAAAGTCGAGATACATCGCATCTATTATCCCACATCTATCTTATCTACAGGGCTTGTTACCCAGTCAAAGAACACTATTAGGTTAGTTTGACATGATTTGTTCTTGACAAATTCATGTTGTCTGTTACTTATCACTTTATTATCTTGTAGGTGCTTACAAATTGTTGTTTGATTATTTGCTCCATTATCTTTCTGGGTACTGAAGTTGGAACGGATGGGTGCCAGTATTTCTGCCTGAGTTGGAGCGGGAGCCAGTACTAACAGATCTGTCCTCCTTCACATCTTTGCTTTGTGATTGGAAGATTTACATGGACCTAATTCTTTAGGGTCCACACAAGGACTCACTTGACTTGGACCAATTTTTTTCTGGAGAGGCAGAAATGACAGGGATCTGTCATTATGCCTATGTTCATGTCCCTACTCTTCAGAGGGTTTCTTAGACTTAATAGTTTTGGTCTCTGGTCCAGAGTTCGTGATTAGAGGGGTGCTGCTCACCCTCTAAGGCCACTGTACGGGGTTGGGGGGGGGTCCCCTGGCCTGGGCCCACCTGGGGTCCTGTAGCTCTCCCTATGAAATGTTTCCGCAGGTGGAGCTCTCATCCATTGCAGGTTCGAGGAGGGAAGAAGTGACAAATACTGCACTTGGTGGCAATCTGAGCTTCCCCAAGGCAATGAAGAGAGTGCTGGTATCTGGCACTAATGGAGAAGGAGCAGGGGTAAGAAATACAATTTCTTAGCAGGGGGGAGGGATAGCTCAGTGGTTTGAGCATTGGCCTGCTAAACCCAGGTTTGTGAGTCCAATCATTTAGGGAACTGGGGTAAAAATCTGTCTGGGGATTGGTCCTGCTTTGAGCAGGGGGTTGGACTAGATGACCCCCTGAGGTCCCTTCCAACCCTGATATTCTATGAAACCCTGGGACTCTAGACATAGTCTTTTTCCATGGCAAGAAACTCCCTGAGGCAAGGAGAATTAAACTAACTATCAATACTAAAAGTCTAAAAACATTAAGAATACTAAAATACTAAAAGTATGTGCATTATACTGTACATAGATTTACAGATTAGAAGATAGATGAAGATTGTTTTGGACACAGAGGATTCTGACACAGGTCATGCGGCAGTAAGAAGGAACTGGAGCGGCCTCGGTCCACACTGCCCTTTATGCCCTCAGTTTGGAGCATGAGGAGAACAACTGTGCATTTGCAGACCAATGGATGCTGTCAAGCTGTATGGATTGGCTCACGACCGTGAGTGCCAACCTCAGAGCAGACTGTTAAGAAGCAGGGCACAAGCCCTAAACTGGTTGTGTGTTCTATACTTAGATTTCACCAACCAAGTATCAAGTGTTAACTCCTCAGGCACTACAACAGTGTGTTGGCCACGCTTCCCGCAGCTCCCATTGGCCAGGAACGGTGAACTGCAGCCATTAAGGGAGCTGCATGGGGGTCGTGCCTGCGGACAGTCAACGTAAACAAAATGTCTCCCGGCCCGCAAGCAGATTATTCTGATGGGCCACGCGCCGAAGATTGCCGACCCCTGTTATAGAGCAAACACTTAAAGATTACCTTATAATATAGGATACAGATATTATAATTGAGATTAATGCATGAAGCAATTTACAACCATTTCATAAAGTCTAAACACTAAACACATTTTTATAAATCTAGTACCTATTTTAACAACACAGGTTTCCAGCTACGCATTTGTGAGTGTTCAGGGAGGCCTCAGGGCTTTGGCATGAGCTGGAACCTGCTCTGCCAGCATCACAGACAATACTTGCTAGAAATCTCCAATCTCAGGTACATGGAATGCATGAATACATATAAGAATACACATAAGAACCAGCGTTCGAAGAACTTGGCCATTACATTTTGTTCCTTTTTTCCTCACCATTTCCATGTTTTGTCTCTTTAGATTGTAATCACTTCATGGCAGCATTGTGACAGTGTCTTTTTACATTATGTCTTTTTACAATGCTTACTGCAATGAGATCCATATTTGAAAGGGGTCTTTAGGTGATACCACAGTACAAATGCAAATAATTATAGAACAGCTTTCTATTAAAACAGGGTACTGAGTAGCAGGAAAAGCAACATTTTCAATGGTATGTTGCTACCAACAGCAAATATACACATTCAAAGGTGCCATAGAAGCATAAGAGATGAGTGGAAAAAAACAACTGTTTTGGTTTTCAGGGGTTCGAACAAACCTTTGCATGAGGTTCATATCCTCACCTCTCCATTGAGCTGTGGGTATCAAGCAAGCCTAAAGCCAAAGTTACATGCCTTTCAGGCTGTTGTGTTTCTGATTTCACATTGCAAGCATGAGGCATGCATAGGTTTAATGGACAACCATAGTTTGACACAGGTTTGCTACAGAGATTTCTAAACTAAGCTCTCAATTTAATTTACGCTGTTTCAACTTTTGTAATGAAATCTGAAACCAGTCAAATTTCAGAATAGCAACTGGCACAGATCCAAATAGCCTTTCAGGAACAGATTGGTATTTCAGTTTTTACCTGTTAAGATTCAAAAAGTGAAAGAGCACTTAAAAGGAAGACTACAGTTAGCCAGTACAGACAGGGCTGCTACAGCTGTGGATATTAACTTTAAAACCACGTGAGATAAGATGTTACACTAGTCGCCCATTAAATGTCAGCTTGCACCAAATGATACCACATTATCATCACATTTATTTCCTACTCTACGTATGGGGAAAACTGCAAAGGGATCCATTGGCTAGAAGGGCCAGCTTGTGTGGAATATTTTTGCAGGATTGGAGACTAAATCAGTAAGTGACCTCTACATTATTTTTAAAAGTCATCATTATTTCAGCTCTTAAAGCAATAGCTTTCTTTTGTTTATATAAAAAGAATGAGATTCGGCTAAATCAGTCTGCAAAAGAAATCAAAACATTTTCCTAATTATTTAATATGCTTTGTTGAGCCATGGTCCAGCACCATTAGATTCAGATATACATGGCATGTAGATTCAGATATACTGGCCTGATTAAGTCTAACAGGAGTCTAAACAGCCCTGAGAATGCTCAGGAATGACAGTTGGGATAACAGATGAATTTGTGCCAGATCTTTTATGTGCCCATATACTGTTCTATTTTTTCTGGTTCAGAATATTTGCCAAGATCAAATTCCCAGACCTTCTCAGTGCCTGAGCAAATATTGTTAAAGCCAGATTTGGAGCCTTCATAAAATACCGACACAGCTTGTTCTTTTATACATATCTACTGGGAAACAGATAGGATCAGACAGCGGGTCGCGAACGAAGAGTGGCTTGCTGTGCCTTGTGCCATTCTGAAGCTGCACATATCACAAAAACTAGGAAATAGTGAGACTGAATCTTATCAGTGACCCATTGGAGTTATTTCGTTTTGATGAAGGCCTGCGGTCCTTCAGTTAAATGAATATTTTATCTGTCCTGAAATGAGTGTTATGCCAGATGGAAACAGATTTGGTCTGTGTTATTTTGTTCATAGACATCTGATGGCGTGCCAATAGAGCAGAGCATGTAAAAGTTATAATAGGCCATTTTTTCCACAGAATGAATACAATTACACATCAAAATATGCTTAAATTAAAAGAGGCTGCAAGGTTTGCCTCTGGGGTTAGCCCATCTGCCATTACGTACTTTAGAAAAGCCTTAAACCAAAAGGACTTTGGGCAAAATTTTAAAAGTACTTCAGACACTTAGGAGCCACATTGACTTTAAATGAGAAAATTTTGAACATTTTATCCCTGGTCTCAGAATGAGCGCCCAACAGTATTTTTGAAAACCAGAAAATTTCACCCAGTCCTGCAAATCCTTTCAAAGAGGCTTTTTCTATCCAGTTAGGTGGGTTTTTTCTTCCACAGGAAATTAGTTAACAGTTCATTACATTCTTAATGGACTGCAGGTTGGGAGAATAGAGGTAATAAAATAGAATTTATTTTGTATGAGATAAAAAATGAAAACACAGAGTCTATTCTTGCTGACCGCAAAAGATCTAAAACAGAGGTTCCCAAAGTGGGCGATACCGCCCCCTGGGGGGCGCTGGAACGATCCAGGGGGGCAGTAGTAGCCTCGGGTGCAACTGGGGGGCGTTGAATAAAAATAAGGGGGCGGTGGAAGCATAAAGAAAGAATATAAGAAAATTTTGAAAAAACGTTCGTACATGTTTCATCTGTTGTGTAACATAGAGTTAAAGTTGTACTGATTACTTTCTTTTCCAAATAAATTCACAAATTATAACCGATCAGGTGTCAAGTCCGCCAACAGCTCTTAACAAGCAAGCGTTGGCAGGCGAGTGTGTCGCGCGTTGTCGGGAAGTCCAGCATGCATCGGCAGGAATATGTGTGTGTAATGACTTGTTTACAATACGATACTATAAATAGGCGACATGTATGAAATCTAATTTAGATTGTTTCTTAATTGTGTAAAAAGCAGTTAACAATAGTGCAATAAGTATTTAAAATTTTTTATTCATATTCAATACCTTCGATCTTTACGGATTACGGATCACATACAAAGCAAATTGTATTATTGTTGTTTCAATAAAACAGCAATTTACATGTGAGTATTTTTATACATTTTCTTACATATCTACCGTACGTTTCTGTGTCTCTAGTGCTTACTAATAATAAAATCATAGCAGGCTTGTGTCGGTACAGTACTATTTGAAGTGTACAGTCAATCTTTTTGTCATATTTTTTATTACAATATTAACAAAAACGGGAATGAAATCGTAAAAAAACAACTATTAACATTTATTTATATCTATCGAATCATCTGTGTTAATTGGTAAATAAGGCGTGTGTTAATAAGGAACAATTATTTAAATAAGGGCAAACTAAATTAAAACTATTAACTGATTTTTAATTGCATATTGATTATTTTTTAATTAATTATTTCTTGATAAATTTAGTTTGATATTTGACAATTTAATATCAAATACATATATCTAATGCTGAGCAAAGAAAAAACCCAGTTTATTAGTTTCATTAGTATTTTAGTTTGGTTGTCTTTTGCCATCTTACGCAAAAACCACTGTATACCTTATGTCATGGGTGATATTCTAATAACACATCTTTCTTTACTATATTGTAGGACGTAGGTAGAAATATAGATACATAAAAGAACGCAAATTTGTCACTGCATCTTTCTGTTTGTTCGCTTAAAGAAGGTAGATTTCCAGGGGGGCGCTAAGTAATTTTTTTTCTGAAAAGGGGGCGGTAGGCCAAATAAGTTTGGGAACCTCTGATCTAAAAGGTTCATCCTAGAGATTCCTTTCTAGCAATCTAAAAATATCTCAATGGCTAGCCCCAGTAGCAGCCAGGAGAGGATTCTGCCATCTTCCTCTTCACCCTTATTCCACTTTCCTGCAAACAGAGACTCAGAATAGACCCCAGCAGCAGCAGCAGACAGTGCCAGGAGCATTTCAAGGTTCTCTATAGTCTGTTCCCTCCTCCTCCCCTGCCCCCCCCCCTTTTTAAGGGCACAATGCTTCAATTTAAATGGTTTTGTTCTTTCCTCTGGCCTGGTGCCTCAAAACACAACCCTGATGTACCAGGACTTCATCATCTAGAGGTGAGGTCACAGCAAATCTCTTTCAAACATTCTTATAGGTGGTCTAATGACAGAGCATGTGGGCGAGGGCGCACCCTTGTGGGCTTCCAGCTGACACATCAAACCACTTGATTTTGGCACTGAAACAGTGGATTTTCCTGCAGATCAGTTACAGACTAAGCTGTGAAAATATCCCATAAATACCTTTCAAGTTAAAAAAAAAAATCTACAAAATCTAAGATGAAAACACACAGCTCCAGAAAAGCAGGATCAGTCTTGGAAGACAGTCAAGAAAGCGGAGGGGGGGAGAGGGAGGAGGAGAAATCTGACATGGCTACTAGAATAATACAAGAATTTACTCAATTTAACAAGCATTATGGAAGCAAAATTTTCCACATCAATGGAATATCAGGGTGGATGGCTTTCAAGATCGGATGCAAAGGAGTTACAAACAGAGAGCCAACTCAGACATTGGCAGAGGCAATGGTGAAACTACTTCAAAACAAGATGACCTATCTAGAGATGTGAGCTGAAGATACAGAGAAAGGCAATGAACCCATTCGTAAAATAAGGTAGTCCTCAGTGTGAACTGGGGTGGCTAAATGTGACTGAGACTTGCCACTGTTGAGGGTATATCACCAGACAAGACTTCCTGAGCTATCAACAATATATCTCCATTAATTATTCGGAGCTGTCTGACCTCCAATATATCTAAATCTCTCACCCAAAGCACAAAAATCAGCTTATGAGAGAAAGAGAATTCACCTCCACATAAAACAGCACAAAAGATTTTCAAGTTTCCTTAAGAGAACATAATGATATCACAAAAGAAAGACTGGGTACTGCTGCACCCTGCACATCCAATTAAAGAGGGATGGCTTGCCTCCTTTGCAAGAATATCCCACTCTCAGGTGATACAACTGTGGCTGAAGCTAAAGGTCATTATCTCCTGTTCTCCAGAACATCTTTTGTATAGTATCTGGAACCAATGCTTAAATTATAATGAAAGATGTGCCAGGGCACATGCAGTTAGGTGCCAGCGCTCAAGCAATTTTTTTTAACATTCATAACTGATGCAGAAAGCCCAAAGTGCCGGTGCTATATATTGCCAAGCCTAGAGGTGCTGGGGCTCAGATCTGGTAAGCCCTGGCACAAATGAAGTACTGTCTGGAACATATGTAGTCCACCAGATGATTCCATAAAGTTTTTACTCAGACTGCTCACTACACTTAAGTTATTGATAGTGTTCATAATGGGATGGAATTTTTATACAATACTGAATCCACATATAAAAGTCCCCCCCCCCCCCCAAAAAAAACCAAGTTAATAAAAAGGTTAAGGTTCTAAAACCTCTTGATGCAGAGAAACAGTGGGTGTATTCGGGGCAAATATATTTGGTATAAGTTTACACCTGAATGGTATATTAGATAAGTTTATAAAATGCTGTATCCAAATATCCTGAGCTTCATAAAATCGATACCAACTGCAGCACCAGTTGCTTGGTAATATGATTATCCTTACATTTTATCACTCTACTACATGATGAAGAATGCAAATAATTTTTGAAGGAGTGTTATTTAAGATTTTTTTTTCCATATTTGACCAGTAATCCAAGTCCCAAAATAATTTACACATGGGAGTCCACATCAAAGGAAAAATGTATGTATGTACTCACACAGCACATAACAATGTAAAATTGTGTCTGCCCATTATAATACCTTTGACATTAACCACTCTGATTATTTTGAATACTGGTTTCCAAAATAAAATGAGATATGGGGAAACATGATATCTCTGTTGGGTATTTGTATACAAATAAACCTTTTCAGATGTATGGTCCATTTTGCTCTTATTTTTTGTATATAAAATGGATGTCAGTTCAGCTATTGACCAAAAAACAAACCAGTTCAAAACAAAAATCATCTATACTCATTCCAGCCTGTCAAATATTTTCAACATTAATCCCCTGATCCTGGCAATACCCACATATGTCAGTAACTTTACACAACGTGGATAGGCCCATTGAACCGAACAGGACTACACATGTGAGTAAAGTTAAGCATGTATGGAGGGAGGTGTTTGAAGAATTGGGATTGAACAGCCCAATCCATAAGAGTCTTTCCACTGAGTTCAGAGAGTGTTGGATTTGGCCCTGTCTGAAATAGTAGTGGCAAGGCTGTATTTTTAACCAAATGGACTGAATTGCATTGAAGACTTACATTATTAGTACACTAGCTCTGCTTTAGAAATCAAACCTGGCTAGAATGAATGAGAAAATGAATTACTGACTCCAATCTGGCCAAATGTTTTTGCCTATTGTGACAGACCCAGACCAGTGGAGTACAGGAGTCTGGTAGAGGGCAAATATACTGGTCACTGGATGAGTAATTTTCTGTTCCCTGAGTGACCAGAGCAAGGGCTGCACTAGAGTAATCAGGAACCTGCTAGAACCAGTTAAGGCAGGCAGGCTAATTAGGACCCCTGGAGTCAATTAAGAAGAAGATGCTAGAATCAATTAAGGCAGGCTAATCAGGGCACCTGAGCTTTAAAAAGGAGCTCACTTCAGTTTGTGGTGAGAGTGTGAGGAGCTGGGAGCAAGAGGCGCAAGGAGCGGAGAGGGTGTGCTGCTGGAGGACTGAGGAGCACAAGTGTTATCAGACACTAGGAGGAAGGTCCTGTGGTGAGAATAAGAAAGGTGTTTGGAGGAGGCCATGGGGAAGTAGCCCAGGGAGTTGTAGCTGTCATGCAGCTGTTACAAGAGGCACTATAGACAGCTGCAGTCCACAGGGCCCTCCCTGGGCTGGAACCCGGAGTAGAGGGCAGGCCCGGGTTCCCTCCCAATTGACCTGGACTGTGGGTTCTTCCAGAGGGGAAGGTCTCTGGGCTGTTCCCCAACCCACATGGTGAATCTCTGCGGCAAGAAAATCCGCCAATAAGCGCAGGACCCACCAAGATAGAGGAGGAATGTTGTCACACTGTATATATCTTACAATCATACTTTATCAGTAGTGTTGGCCTGTCATTTCCACAGTCAGCTGTTATATGTTTGACTTTTTGATCAGCATGAAGTGTTTAATTAAAGGTTCCCGAAGCCCATTTTGAAGATATGAATAGATTTATACTTCAATCATGTCAATCATGGACACTAGAGTTTTCTTCTAAATTAAATAAAATTCTGTGGGGACATTATTGAGTTCTGCTCCTTTCTATATTTTAAAGCTTTAATTGCTTCAGTTGTTTCTTTGATAGTCTAAGCTTTTACAGACAGAACTTGATTTGCAGGAGTTTCTCAAAGATAATTTTGAGCTTCATCTTTTGGGTATCCAAAGGAGGAAATTCTAATTAATTATGCTTCCCCTCAACACTTGGCCTGGATATGGGGGTGAAGAGGGTTCCCAACAGTGATCAAAAGTCCAACTGTTGATTTTAAATTTGTTTATAGGGAGGGGCTAGTTTAACCATAACTAGCTCTCTTGGGAAAGAGCTGTTCCCTTGGTAACTTCACAGGATGTTTTTGGCTATTCCTTCTCAGAGAGTGGCCAAGAACTGATGTGAAAACAAGAAGATGCAAAGTAACTAGCAGAGCTATAACAATGTTAAAAATAGCAGATGTACATGTATAATATAGCCAGCAGAGAGAAGCTCAAGCAACAATGTTCAGATTCAGATACACCGTGCCAAAACGTCATAGCTCTTTGGACCTGGGGTTTGATTCAGGCTTATGTCTGGTAAACAGGTATATGTTGAATAACCAAGCCCTTTATTAATATAGGTCTGAAGTATGTGCTTAATGCTTTTGCTGAATAGGGATGGGGTTGCTCATGTGCTTAAAGTTATGCATGGTCAAGAGTGCTTTGCTGAATCAGGACTTTTGAAATTAACATTACAAAGTAGGAAGAAAATATGAAAAATAAAATTGAATGACATGAAAAATACACTGTTCACAAAACATACATATATATAATTACACTTTATAATTTACTTTTTTTTGGTAGTTGTCATTGCAGTTTAGTGTGCGTGTCACCCAGGTTTTTCCATTAGTCTACAAAGATTATTTGTATCTGTGTTTTCCTGTAACAGTCTTTTGCAATACTGATTTTTTACTAAAAATCAATGAACATCATATGAAAAAAAATAAAGGGGCTGAACTAAGACATTCAGTCAATGAAGAATGGATAATTAAACTGCGTAAGTGCCATAAGAAAGAAAAAACAACTACTTGTTAAAAAACTACATTGAGACTCTGGAAGAATAAAAGCTGGCTATTGCCTGCTTAACAGCTGATATCCAGCTTGGCTGTTTATCAATATATGTCAAGTAGCCTTCAGAAATGGATACATTTTTTATGATACATGGGCTTGATAGATCACTTATATATGAAGAGATTTCATCAGCAGCTTCCAGTAAGGACAGCCTTATAACACCTTAACAACCTTATAACACTCCTTTGGGTCACTGAGGGGCATCTACTGCAGTCTGAGTGCTGCTAAATCCACAGGGCAACCCTGCCCACATAAATGGGAGTCTTCTCAATACTAAATTAAGCCCAAGAGTCTGCCTGTATGTGAAGGAGATGGAGATTACTGGCTTACCACTCTCCAAGTCTTTTCAGTATAGTCCCTGATTCATTACCCCTGGGAAGAGTGAAGTGTTGCAGCACAGAACTTTTAACAGCTCACCTTGGGGCTCTGTTGAATCTTTCTGGCCCACCCAGTATACCAGGGTTTGCTGTCTCCTAGTAAGCATGGGAAATTGGTGCATGAACTTCTTGAGGGTAGTTTCTCTGAAGTTCGGCAGGAGTTCTTCTTGGAAGTTGTAGAGCTACTGTCTTCTGTCTCTACCCAACACTTCCTACTTTTAAACCCTTATTTCTACCCTGACATGATTGACAGGGCTGGAGGAGCGCAGCTCTTTAAACCCTTTGTCATGGTGTGGGGTTTATACACCCTATCACAATCCCCTAAATATTAGTCCTAAAACACCTACAAAATGACATTTGATGAGAGAGTTTGGGAAGCTTTGAAGTCTTCTAGAACTGAGAAGTCTTTAAGGAACTATGGCAATCCAGGAAAGTTCTATTGAATTTTAGGGAGATGGTAGCTCAAATTAGGCATGTGAAATTCCCACTGAAGTAAATGAAAATTTCATCAATTTACACTAGGCCTGAATATGGTCCCCTAACTCCAAAAATGGTGACACACTTCTACGACTGGAATACTCTCTCCAATAGTGAACAAAACTGTCATTTCATTGGTATTCAAAATAAAGAACATCACAAAAAATGGCAATCACTGGCCAGTTTCCCTTCTCAGTGCAGTTGATAAAGTACTACTGAAAACTTTAGCCAATTGCTTAAATATAGGACTCTAATTTTAACAGGCATTTATCAGTCAGACAACAGGTATAAGCAGCGGGCACATGAAGATATTTATGATATGGGATGAGATAATCAAGATATGAAGTAGAATCCATGTCCACCTCCCATGATGTCAAACATCTTTGAAAAGGGTGAACATTTTATTAATATTATTTTAGAAAAATATAGTTCTGGTCTCAGATTTAGACAGTCTCACCTTGTATAACGGTGATCCAGAGAGGTGATGCCAAATTCTGTTCTTGGTTAGACCAATGCCTTTTCTTTATATGAAAGGATCTAACTACATGGTTGTGCTTGACTCTTTTGCTAATATCAGTGGTAGTGGAGTCATTATCAATAGCACTTAGGGGAAAAATCTATTCTAGAAGTTAGGCACAAGATGCCTAAAATTAGTTTATATGCTAATGCTTATAATTATTGTTGGTTAAAGATCTAAATATCTCCATGCTGATCACAACAGTAGTTACAAATCATTCTGGTAAAACAGAACTGATGTTTACAGCTGGTAGGAAATTATTTTTCCCTCATGAAAAACTTCAACAAAAATGAAAACTTTCTCTTTTATTGTTAGCAGAAAGACTTTGTTATTGCCCATTCTTGGAAAAAAACTTCCTCTCCAAGGGGATTGTGATAAGCAGTAAAATATCCACTGTCCTTGTAGTGGAAAAGCTTTCACACCAAGTGTGTCTACAAGATAAGTGCCATAAAGAGGATAAGTATTTATAAATTTGGTCATCCTTCTTTTGTGTACTCGGAGGAGGAGTGCTCCCCTGCCAACAAGCCAGAATCTTTGACTATTAACCTGACCCTGAATAAGAAATGAGCAAAGTATAATGTGGTATGTTGACATTTTATTGTAACTTTGCCTTAATAAACAGTTTTTAAAAAAGAAATTACTTATGTATTTATATTTTTTCATAGAATTTTGGGGGTGTTGACAAATGGACATTTTCCCATAAATACTTCCATTCAGTTGAAAATCCAATTTTCTGTCAAAAAATTTTGGGGGGGCAGGGGAGGACAGACATTTTTCTACCAGCTCTACCAATTTTGTGAAAATAGCACAACTATTACATAAGCTATCAAAAAGGGACAAAAGCTAAGCTAACCACTGGAACCAACAACGAAGCGCCAACAAGCTTCTAATCAGTTAATAATTCTCACACACACTCCAGTGTTAGCATATCCCAACTGTAATTTACCATTCAAATGATGTACGGATGCCAGTAATTCAAGGATTATGCACAGTCCTTGCACAAGAACAACAAGGAATTGAATGTGTAATTGCATTTGTTAGTCAAGGTTTGAAAGGTTAGAAAGAAACACTGACGCTCCTTTAAATTTGGATGGTAGGACTGTCCCCACGAAATTCAATAGTTATTTGGTTTATGCTATTATTACAGTCCTTTTACTGATAGAAACCTATTAAGCCACCTTAATTCTACTAATCACAGTGGGAGCCAAGAGGGCTTCCCAGCTGTCATGGTGATGGGAGTGGTATAAGGGTCTTTCTCAATCTTTTTATATGAATGAGTTAGATTAACAAATTACACATTCAACATCATATTCTATTTAAGTAGGAAATATGCTAGTATTGATGGGGGGAGAGAAAACGATGAGCAAAGGGAATTTGAAATGTCTCCCCCCCCCCACACACACACACACATTGTCTCAGTAGGACAAGGAAACTGATATGACAAGAGGAGCATCCTTGGTTCTAGAGGAACATATTCATTAGACATAGATCCAGGCCTTGAGTCCATTGAGACTATGGAAAAGACATTCCATGAAATGAGAACAAAGAGCAGCAACGTAGGTTATTAAGCTCTTATTGTGGAATTTTATGAGCTGAGAACAGGAAAAGGGTCTGGAAAACCATTAGTCCCTAGATGCATCCCATTCAGTATTTATCCCATTTAGCAGTAAATAATGGATACTTAAAAGATTAATTATAAGGAAACATTAAAAACTTTTTAAGTGTGTGTGTGTGTGTATAGTCTTATTGTGTGATGCCCTTGTAAGGGAGGTGGTCATATTAAAGGGGAGATACACTTTGTGAAAATCACAAGGGCACTTCCAAGAGTAAATCACACCCTTTGGGAGAAGAAGGAAGTCAGCTGTGTATGTGTTGTGTTCAAACACGTTTGTTTTACAGTTTTGATTTCCCCATTGTCTGAGAACTTACAAGCTTGGTAGCCTCTTAAAAAGAGAATCTGGCCTTCCATTGTTATGTCTATTGCCAAGTTCTCTCATACAATTATAACATTTATTTTCAGCAGGTGAGAAAAATCTACCAACTAGTAGAGCTGAGCGATTTCCCCCCTTCCCTCCCACCCCCAGTGAATAGTTTTTTCGCGTAAGCAGTTTTGGGTCAGCTGAAACTGTTTCTGAATATTCTGGTTGAATTTGGCAAGTAGCTTTGGATGGAAAAAAAATGGGCAGAAAACTTCTGAAGAAGTTGAAATGTTTCATTTGACCGGAATTCCCCCCCCTTTTCATGAGAACAACCAATAAATTGTCATTTCAAAATGGGAGGAGGCTTGGGAAATGAGATTTTTTTTTTGGTTCAGTCATCAAACTGAAAAATCCATTATTTGTCCAGCTCTATCAATTAATGGTAAAAAAAAAATGCATTCAGACAATCATATTGCCTGCCTTGGTTCCATATACTGTAGTTATACCCAGGCTACATGAGATCATTTCAGCATAGGGCTAAGGCCATAAGTCATTTTTTACAGTGGTTGTGAAGCAGGATTGGATGAAAACTTTTTTTTTTTAAACAGTTTTATCCGAAGGAAGTTCAACTGTACTGCTTAAGTACATCCCTTCTGTATATATTGTACTTACAGGATACAGTGCTACACATTTTTGTGTGGAGACAGACTCTTGTTTACAGGATACAGTGCAAAGAGCTAAGCTACAATAATGACCACATTAAAATTAACAGTGAATTACAACACAAGTGTTTTGATTCCAACATACTGGGAGCCAAATTCTAGCTCCATTCTAAACATACATCCTCATTGAAGTAAATGGGGTTACATACATGAACTAAGAATAAAATCTGGCCCTACAGGTGCAGCATACACAAAAAAGCTCCTCAGTTTGTCGTGTACCAGCTAGAGATGGGGGGGGGGAATTATTCTCATTTCTGGGCAAAAAGGGAAAGAAGGAATCACTGAGTTTGTGAAGAGACAAAATGCAAAGCAATGACCTGCTACATGGGTAATTTTGCAGATTGGACTAACTCTACAGACAAAGCTCCCCATGAAACCATGGGTACAACATCTTAAGAATAAATAGTTGTGATGTAAGCCTTGTTTTGTTGGAAACACAGCATTTCAGGATGAAAAGCTGTTTTTAATCTGAAAGCTGCATAAGTCAAACTCATCTAACTAAGGGGGTTAAAAAAAAAACTTTCCCTGGGGGCAGGTTATTCCATAACTGCCTATAGCACTGTTTCTTGCACCTTCCTCTGAAACATCTGGCAATGGCTACTGTCAGAGGCAGGACGCTGGATTGGATGGACAGCATGTCTGGCATCTGACAGTGGCTGTTGCCAGATGTTTGAGAGGAGGTGCATTCCTGTTTCTAAAATCCCACCCAAAGTAAATTCACTATAAAAAACAAACTGCATTTAATGTCAAAAATGGGGAAGTTTCACCCTCAACTTAAATTACTCACAAACCAAAAATTGCTAGTTTTGCACGACTCTGGTGCCAGCTACAAAATACCCTATTGCTACTTAATTCTATCAACGTGCAGCAGGAGAATTCATGCTGTTTGTAGTTACCGTAATAATTACTTACTCCTGCGGAAAAGCAGCTGTGTACTGGCACTCAGACCCCTTGTCACTTGCTGCTGCTCACTGGTGTTAGCACACAATGTGACAGGGTCATGGTACAAAGTGAAGCTGCCTCATTAGCATCTCTTAACTGAAAAAGGATAAGACTTAAAATGAATCCATCTGTTTTCAGTATTGCTTTGTTTATGCTTTCTAATGTCGGGTTTTTGGCAGTCCCAGCCACTATTTATTCATCACTGTTGTCACATATCCATTCATCTAGCCACAGAATTTTGAATAGGAGTATTCACTTACTTAGGCAAAATCCCCTTTGGATATTTGCTTGCATCCCTGGATATAAGTGCCAAGCATTTATTTGCAAGTAAAATCTTTAAAAGGGGTCATGTGAAGGTGAGGGGGTTGGGAGAGAAAAGGAAAAGGAACAAGGCAAATTTGAGGGGAGATTGATGGATTCTGAATTGCAGTCTATGACAGCGGGTTTCAACTTTTCCTGTACCATGACCACCCTTTTAAATGCTGGGCTCACTTTCATTCCATCTAGACTGGATGCCCCCGCCCACGGGGAAGAACATGACCCCCTGGTACCAATCTTTATGGTAGTAGTTCTCATTCAGCCACCTACAAAGCTTTTCCTTATGATCTACAGAAATGGAGGTTGCTTATCTGTAACTGGAGACTCTTCAAGATGCGTGATCCCTCTCTGTATTCCACACCTGGATATGCCTGTGCTCTATGCACCTGAGGTGAGATTTGTAGCAAGTTGAGTCTGTTGGTCCACATCTGATCTTCTTGTGTTCTGATCTGAGGGTGTAAGATGCGGCGCAGAACGACACCTCTCCAGTTCCTGTTCATACCACAAATCCAGTCATGATCCACAGCAGAGAGGAAGGAGGGCGAATAGTGGAATACAGATAGGGACCACACATCTCAAAAAACCTGCCAATTACAGGTAAGTAACCTCCATTTCTTCTTCGAGTGCTGATCCCTGTTTGTATTCCACATGTGGGTGATTGGTAAGAAGTATTCAAATAGGAGTGGGGTGCAAGGATTCAGATGGTAAAGAAGTCTGGACACTGCTGTCCCAGCAGCTGCATTTGTAGAAGAAGCCCGGACACCGGGCTTCATGAAGGGGTGGATAGATTGCCAAGTAGTCACCTTACAAATGTCCAGTATAAGTACATCTCAGTGATGCTGCTGAAGTCACCTGTACTCTGGTGAAATGGGCTCTCACCCATTTCAGGCAGATATGCATGTGCTAACTGATACCGAAGGAGGATACAACCAGAAATCCTCTTAGAGAGTCTCTGGGAGGATAATGCTTGTCCTCATGTTCATTTTACTATAACAGATAGTCTAGGAATTTTTCTAATTGGTTTTGTACTCTGCACATAGAACACCAAAGCTCGTCTGACGTTAAGAGAGTGAAGTCTCCTCTCTTCCTCTAATGCGTGAGAGTTAGGAAATAATAACGGTAAGTGAATAGGTTGATTCACATGAAATTCAGAAATAACCTTAGGGATTTCGAATGGAAGTGAAGGGTAACCCAATGAAATATGGTGCATGGATCTGCCATAAGGGCTTCCAGTTCGCTCACCTTTCTAGCTGATGTTATGGCAACTAGGAAGGCAACCTTCTTGGAGAGAGAAGACATGGAACAGGTTGCCAGTATTTGAAAGGGAGGTCTAGTAAGCATGGAAATTATAAGATTAAGGTCCACTGTGGTGTTGATTTCATTATCAGTGGGAAGGCTCTAATGAGGTCTTTCAGCAATCTGACTGTTACTGGCTGAGAAAAAATAGTATAGACTTCAACTGGAGGATGGAAGGTGCTGATTGCTGCGAGCTAATAGAAAGGCCCAACTTCTTAAGATTAAAGATATAGTTTAGAATAGAAGGAATACCCACAGACACTGAAGACAAATGGTTCTGTTGTGCCCAGGTGGAGAAACATCTCCATTTAACCAGATAGTGTTCTCTGGTGGAATCCTTTTTGCTTTGACTGAGAAGGGATTGAATGGTGTCTGAACATGAATGCTCTAGGTCTGATATCCATCCAAATACCAGGCTGTGAGGTGGAAGGACTCTGTATTGGGGGTCTGGCCTTCCTAGTCACCTGAGTTAATAGATCCGGGAAGGATTTGCTGAAGGGCTGTGTCAAGGCTCCTTCCCCACTCTGAACTTTAGGGTATAGATGTGGGGGCCTGCATGAAAACTTCTAAGCTTAACTACCAGCTTAGATCTGGTCCGCTGCCACCACTCCCAATGTGCTAATTCCCTTCCCTGGGTAGCCTTGAGAGACTCTTCACCAATTCCCTGGTGAATACAGATCCAAACCTCTTGGATCTTAAAACAAGGAGAAATTAACCATCCCCCTTCCTTTCTCCCACCAACTCCTGGTGGATCAAGATCCAATCCCCTTGGATCTAAAAACAAGGAAAATCAATCAGGTTCTTAAAAAGAAGGCTTTTAATTAAAGAAAAAGATAAAAATCATCTCTTTAAAATCAGGATGGAAAATAACTTTACAGGGTAATCAAACTTAAAGAGCCCAGAGGAATCCCCTCTAGCCTTAGGTTCAAAGTTACAGCAAACAGAGGTAAACACCCTAGTAAAAGGTACATTTACAAGTTGAGAAAACAAAGATAAAACTAACACGCCTTGCCTGGCTGTTTACTTACAAGTTTGAAATATGAGAGACTTGTTCAGAAAGATTTGGAGAGCCTGGATTGATGTCTGGTCCCTCTTAGTCCCAAGAGCGAACAACCACCAAAACAAAGAGCACAAACAAAAAGCCTCCCCCCCCCAAGATTTGAAAGTATCTTGTCCCCTTATTGGTCCTTTGGGTCAGGTGTCAGCCAGGTTACCTGAGCTTCTTAACCCTTTACAGGTAAGAGGATTTTGGAGTCTCTGGCCAGGAGGGATTTTATAGTATTGTATACAGGAGGGCTGTTACCCTTCCCTTTATAGTTATGACAGGCTGGGAGCCAGAATTACCTGGGCCAGTTGGGTGCAATGAGAATGACTTGAGCTTTGTTCTGGCAAAGCTTTTGCAGGACCTGTGGTAGTAGTGGAATGGGGGGAAAGGCACATCTGAGGTGGTCTGTCCAGGATAGTAGAAGGGCATCACCCTGGGAATCCCAGCCCAGAGCTGCTTGGGAGCAATATAGTGAGTTTCTTGTTTGTCTAGGAGACAAACAGGTTCCAAGATGGCATCCGCAATAAGGGAAAATCTCCTTCAGCACAGAATTATGTATTTCCCATTCATAGTCTGGAGAAGTGCCTGCTGAGATTGTCCACCAGAAAATTCTATGCACCTGGTACTTATGTCCCTGAAAGTGCTATGTCATTCCTGAGCACCAGTTCTGTAAGTTGTCTGCCTCTACACACAGAGAAAGAGATTTTGCTCTACTCTGTTTAGATAAACTACAGTCATCCTATTGTCTGACATTATCTGGATATAGTGAGCCTGAATAAGTAGAAGAAAGTCATTGCAAGATAGACAGTATGCTTTCAACTCTATATGCAGCCTGGCTTCTTGAGAGGTTCAGGAGCATTGTGCAGTATGACTGCCCATGTGGGCTCCCCATCCTGTGAGGGGTGTGTCCATGATAATGGTTGTGTTGGGTGTGGATGTAATAAAAGGTACTCCCAGATGACCTTGTTCTGGGTTCATCCACTAGGCAACAGATGCTGTGACCTTGGTGGGAACTGTTACGCTGGACTTCATGTTGTCCCTGTCTGCTGAGTAAATGGACTGGCACCAGGCTGGTAGACTATGAAGGTAGAGCCTGGCAAAAGGTGTTTCATAAGTACATGATGCCAACATCTGAAGAAGACCTGTCTTATCAAGTCATTCATTGTCTCGAGTCTCTCCATAGGGAAGTAGGCCCTTGCTGCAATTGAGTCTAGGGTTGCTCCTGTAAAGCCTATGGTCTTCGTGGGAGTCAGAGTGGACTTTTCTTTGTTGACACAGATTCCCAAGGAAGCTTGTGGATGGAGCAGGAATAGGGTCACCGAGTAGACCTCCTCGCTGGATATGTCCATTAGGAGTCAGTTGTCCAGATACAGAAAAACAGTGTAGATGTTTTCTCTTATCTGGGCCACTACTACTGAGAAGACCTTTTGGAAGGCCCTCAGCAATGAAGCCAGTTCAAATGGGAGTACTCTGAACTGGTCATACTTCTGTCCTACCATAAATCTGAGGAAACTTTTGCGGGGTGGATGAATGTCTACACGAAAGTATGTGTTTTCCATTCCAAGAGCTGTGAACTGCATGCCCTCCTCGAGAGGGGACTATTGATGCCAATGCGACCATGTGGAAATTTGACTTTTGAATCAAGACGTTCAGTTCGCATAGATCGAGAATTGGACTCCACCCTGTTTTTTTGGAAACTAAGAAATATGAGTAAAATCCTTTCCCATGATGTTGAAGTAGCACTTGCTCTATAGCCCTTCACTGAAGAGAGTTGAGATCCTGAAAGAGGATTTTCTTGTGGGAGTGGTCCCTGAAAAGGGGCCAGGAAGAGAGAATGTGATGGGGAGGTCAGACAGACAAACTTGATCATATTGCACCCACTTGTCCACTGTTATTGCCCTCCAGTTGTTAGTGAAATGTGTGAGAAGGCTACCAAAAGTTTGAAGGGCAGGGTAGGATGGGATCAATAGAGGAACATAGTTCTCTAACATCTCATCAAAGAAACCCATCGGTGGTGGGTGGGTTTGAGCAGCAGTAGTAGAGTTGGAGGAAGGATGGTATGCACGTAGGTCTTTGTACCCTCTGGCATTTGTGTAGTGGGTGCTGGTGATAGAACAACTGAGTGGGCAGTTTTAGACCTCTTTGTGGTATTTCTTCTTTGGAGCTGGAGTATACATACCCGGGGAATCGAGGGATGTTCTGGAGTCTTTGAGTGAGTGAAAGGACTTGTCAGTTTTTTCATTGCACAAGTTAGCCTTGTCAAAAAGTAGGTCCTCAATGATATTTTGTACCTCCACAGGGAACCCCCAGGGGAGGAGCCAAGACTTGTATCTAATGACCATTGTTGTAGCTATCCATCTAGAAGCAGTATCAGCAGCATCCACTGCAGCCTAAAGAGATATTTTAGCCTGCCCACAACAATGAGGGCTTGGAACTAGGCCCTGTCCTCGGAGGAAATTTCTTCTTAAAGTTCAAAAATTTGGAGTAGTTGGTGAAATCATACTTTGCTAACAAGGCCTGGTAGCTAGCAATTGAAACTGAATGTTGGTGAAAGAAAATACCTTCTTCCCTATGAGGTTAAGATGTTTAAGCACTATTGTCCATGGGCGTTGCCTGGGGATGCTGTAGTCTAAATCTCTCAGTAGCTGCTTCACTACCAGGGAGTTGGGTGCTGTGTGTGTAAGCAGGAACTCTGCTCTCTTTGCTGGTACTCAATAAAACTTCTCAAACCCCCCCCCCTTTTTTTTTTAAGAGTGGGGGTGCAGGAAGCATGAATATGTCAAACTACCCTGATTGGTTACATAATGGCCTTGTTTACTGGAACGGCTACACGGCTAGGACCAGAAGGCCGAAGTATGTCCAGGATCCTACATTGAGTATTCTGGACCACCTCAAGTTGGATCTGGAGTACAGGAGCTCTTGATACTGCCTGTGGTCATCAGGTAAGGGGGCAAAGATCGGGCAACTGCCTCTTCTGACAAGGAGCAGAATACACCCATTGGAACAGTCGGTCCCAGCAGATCTGACTTAATTTCTTCTTCCTGGTTCTGCCACAGCACAGGGTGCTAGACTTGATGACTTCTCCAGGTCCCTTCCAGCCTTACATTTCTGATTCCTCATACCCCAATGGAGTGGGCTGGTGTTGGCTACGAGAGGCTAGGTGGAATTCATGCATGGATCCAGGGTTTCTAGCATAGGTATGCCATGGACCCCAAATAATGCCAGTATGAAGGGTTGACCAGTCGTGGAGGACTCCATGGCACTGGGGTACCACCAGTTCCCTGGATAGTCATATCTGGGAGGAGGAGGGATCCCAGTTTTTTGAGAGTCTCTGTAGCCTCCCTATGTGGACATGATGTTTTGTGGTGAGCCTCTGACTCAGCCAAAGAGAAGGTAGGGTCCAGTTCAACTGGCAGAGCTCTGGCTGGATGGGATAGGCAAGCTTTCCTGTCTTCTCAAGGTGGTTTCTTCCTCCAGTGTCAGTATTTCTCCGAGTAGGGTCAGACCCAAAAGAAAAGGTGATTGTGGTTAAGATAAGGTAAAGATGTCCTCTGGGGAGGTTTTGGTCCACTCCAGCATCTGGGGTGTTCTGGTGGTTGGGACTGATGGATCTGGCACTGGTTATGGGGAATGGTGGTTCTTTGCAGGAGTGAGTGCCAGAGCAGAGTATAACCTGGAACTCCAAGATGGTGTCAGTGCATGCCAATCCTAGCTCTTATGTGTTGGTATTGAAGTTTGTGCCAACGGACCTTTACTCCTTTGAACCATATCTTCATGTTCAGGAGGTGTGAGCAGACCTAAATCCTTAGGATATGGGTGTGAGGACACACCCAATTTGGATGGAGTTGTAGAGGAATCTTTTCATCTAGGACTATATCTACACTAGCACTTTTGTCAGTAAAACTTTTGTCAGTCAAGGGCGTGAAAAAACACACCCCTGACTGACATATGTTTCACTGACAAAAGCACCAGTGTGGAAAGCGCTATGTCAGCAGGAGAGGCTGTTACAACAACATAGCTACTGCCACTTGTTGGGGGTGGTTTAATTATGCCAATGGGAGAGCTCTCTCCTGCCAGCATAGAATGGCTACACAGGAGACCTCACAGCAGCAGTGGTACAGCTGTGCTGCTGTAAGGTCTGTAGTGTAGACATAGCCTTGGAGCAGATTTGGAAGAAGATCTGTCCTTGTGAGAGTGCCCCTTCCTCTAGGGAGAAGCCCTTGGTAAAAATCCTTTGACTTAACAGCTTCACCTTCGGCTCCTGAGCTAGTGCTTGGAGGGGTACTGCCCACTGACTGAGGTCTCTGTACAAGGGGATCTCCTCAGGCTGGGCCCGACTCACAGATCTCACAGCCTTCTTCATGATATGCATCTGTCACGCTGTCTGGAGTGGTTCCGAACTGTGAGTGAGCCTCAGGGCAGACTGTCAAAAACAGGGCAGATACCCCAAACTGGTAGTGTGTTCTATAATTAGATTTTACCAACTCAGTAACAAATATGAACTCCTGGATCACTGAATTAGTCTAACCACAGACAGTCCTCTTGCCACCCAGAAAAGCTGGACTTCGTCATAAATGGTCACTTACACCAAAAATCACAAAATATTCAGGTTGTTTCTAGTCCCAAGAGACCAATCACTTACTCCAAGTCAATTGGTACCCTAGCTCTTACCCCGAAGACAATGCCTGTAGCCAATCCTGTAATAAACTATCTAATGGTTTATTAATTCGGAAAAAGAAATGAGAGTTATTTACAGGTTAAAACAAGCAAGCATATACACACATGAGCTGCTATCCATGGTTCATAAATAAGACAGAGATGTTGTAATCTGTCAATTCAAAATGTGTTTCTAGGCAGACCTAGGAGTAACCCATTTGGATCTCTGCTTAGGTTTAGTGTCTCTCGCCCTGTGAGAGTTCAAACAGAAAAGAGATAACCATTTCTTCTTGTGAGCATTTTTATATGACCTCCCCCCAGGACTCAGACAGATGAGGCGAGGGCTCCTGCACGTAACTTCTTCATGGGTGGATGAGGTAATCAACAAAGCTTATTATCCTAGATGATTCATTAAGTCTTGATAATCCTTCTTGGTGGGTGCGGGGGACCATTCTTCCTATCTGAGTTCACAAGTTCAGAGCAGGCATTTTTACAATTATAAAACATATTTTGCCATGTAGCATGGAATACAGATATGACCAGTGAGATTAATGCATGCCGCAACTTAAAAGTATTTCAGAGAGACTAAACACTAAACAATCTTATAAAAGAGTAACACTTTTGAATAAAACTAACATACAGGGAAACTGGCTTGGTTTCCAGCTATGAGTTTGTCCGTTCTTAGCTAACGCCTATGGCGTTGGCCAGAGCTGGTACTTGGTTTACCAGCATCACAGTGCCTTTAGTCAACACTCTTGTCCCTCGCAGGTTCAGGGAGAGAAGGAGTGAGAAATGCTGCACTTAACAGATGTGAACTTCCTCAAGACCCTAAAGGTAACATGAGTGCTCATCATTCACAGAAAAGGAGTGGGGGCAAGAGATGCAGTTCTTAAATTCTGAGATTCTAGGCATTGTCCTGGTGCATAGGGAGAGACTCCCTGAGGCAGAGAGAACTAAACTACATGAACTAGACTAAATACACTAAACCTAACACTAAGAATAATAAATAAACTATTTAAAATTTTTTTACAGGTTCTGAAGAATAAACACGGAGCTATCTTTAGACCCGGAGGATTCCGACTCAGTCCATGTGGTGGTGAGAAGGAACTGGAAAGACGTAGTTCTGCACCGTCCATAATACCCTCAGATCAGAGCATGAAGAGATCAAATGTGCAGGTGTTGATCAACGGAAAATATTTGCTACAAATCTTCAGTGTCAGGTGCATGTAATACACATAGGGACTGGAACTCCAAGAATGAAACATTTCAAGAAACAAACACTGGGGGGCAGGGGATTAGGAAAGGAAGTGGATCTGTGAGATTATTTCCCTCTTGCAAAATGGGCCACACAATGAAAAAGTTTGGAAACCATTGCTGTTTGTCACTTGGAAGCACTGCAAAGGCAAGTGAGGTGGAAGTAAGTGAAAGATGCATATTGGACTGGTACTATATGATCTCCTGTATTCTCTCAACAGATGTAAAGAGTAGTGTGAGCGGGCTAGCAAGGGAAGCCTCTGTGTGCAGCCCTAATTGACGAAGGGACCTTCTGAAGGATGGCTCAAAGGGGAAATTATTGCATAGAGCTTCAGTAAATTCCCCAACAGGGGTAGAAGACTGGCTATCATTCACAGTCATCAACATATTTGTCTCCTTCCTAACAGAACAGGTTGCTCAGTTAGTTAAAACAGAGAATATGCCAGATCAGCTGGTACTGGTAAGACTGCAGCTAAAATACTGCAGTCACTCTGAGCTTTTCATTACCAGAAATGAGCACATAAATGAAGAAGTTCAGAGAAGAACAATCAATAAGCATCTGGAGGGATCCACTAATGTAGAAAGATTAAAAAAAAACAAAAACACACACACAAAAAACACAAATTCTGTGGTTTTTAATCAAGCAAAACTCACCATGGCTTCAATGGGAATTTTTGTCTGATTAAAGACTGAAGCCTTTGGGCTTAAATATTAATGTATTTGTACCTTTCTGGCACCTATCTTCAGCTCTTTTCAACTCACATCATTTAACCCCTCCCCTCCAAACACTTTAGTAATTTCTAGTTCAAAAATTCATCAGATAGCCAGTCACAGAGTTCTGCAGTTAATAGACCCCATTTCTTCCCCCCCAAAAAACTACTAAACCTCAAGATTCTGATACTCCACTGCATTACATCAGCTACACACTAGCATAAACCCATTGTACAACATATTTAGGCTACAACCACACTGGTGAGAAATAATTAGTAATGCTATTAGCAATGCTAAATGGGAATTAATATATAAAGGATATATTATTTAGGTAATATATGCATAAAAATATATAGAGATTTTTTTGGGGGGGGGGGGAGGAAGAATGCTCCCTATTTGTTTTAATTTATGATATTATAAAAATAAAGTTTTACTTTTGCATCTTTCCATCTGAATCACATATGGAAATTTCAGGTAATTTCAATGCTTTTACACTGGTGTAAAAGAGGTATAATGTCATGGAGATGCAGAATTGACATCTCCAACGTATACCCTCCTAAATATCTACAGCTGGAGCAAATGAGAGCTAAGCAGGATATGATAAATGCACTCATATTAGATGGTTGAAAGGATCAAGAGTGAAGGCCACTGCTTACCTTTGTACACAGAGGTATAACTAGGAGAAATGGGATGAATTTAAGTAACAGAACATCTAGGCTGAATATCAGGATAAATTACTTAACAGTTACACCTAAGCTGTGAAAGAGCATCTGTGGGAGAATGGTTGGAAGTCCATAGCTTGGGCAATAGAAATGCAGCCTGGTCATAGAACTGGAAAATAATGCGGTAAATAATCTTGTCTTTGCTGTGGAGATGGCCTACATGACCTACCTTCATTCTATACCAGAAAATGAAAGATTGCAGAAACAAAACTTTATTTTTAAGAAATCATAAATAAAAACATAAAAGCAGCACAAGAAAAGTCGTTTTATTATATTTATATAAACTTTGTCCAGGATTCTGTCGCTTTTGGACCCCTCATCCCTCTCCATTGTGGAGGGATTTGATCATATCATTTCCCTTGAGCAGTTCCCATCATCTATCCCTATGGGAGTGGTGGGAAGGCTAATACAGAGCTGATCTTAATCACACTCCCAAAAATATTTAAAGATTTCTCCTTGCAATAGCTGAGAAATGGCTCCCTTTAAACTGGAGAGGCTCCAGCTGCCCACTTTGTCTTTGTCCTTCTGGAAGACAGTTGACATAAAAATGTCACTTCCACCCTGTCCTTCTACCCAACACCTCCCAATATTTTGTGACCATTTCTTGAAATAGGAGCTTTTAAGGTTCATTTCTATTTTATATTTCAAAATGTGTCCATATTTACAGTAGCATCTGATAAAATACTGTAATTAGTTGCCTTTTGCTTTTTATTTATCTTCAAAAAATTGTATTACTAAATGCAATAAAAAATAGCAGCATAAATACAATATTAAGGTTGCAAGGTCAAGAACTCAATAGTCAAAAAAATTCCAGAAATAAAAGGTGCTTTGGCATTGTTAAATGGGCCATGCCAGAGAGCCTGTATTTTTAGCTAATTGTAAATACTATGGAAAAAATGGTAATTAGAGAAATAGAAAATACTGTTGCCCCTTTTGGCCTGAGAGCTTAGCCAAAATTCAGGGCCTTGCAGGATTGTTTCTGTTGGGATGAGAAAACAGTCACCTGAATCAAGTTTATTCTTGGTGTAATCTTGTTTATTGACAAAATATGTACACAAAGTCCTGTTTCCATCAACACAGTAGAAACAAAAGGCAGTTACCTTGCTCAGAAATCCCCAGTTCTGCCCCAGAAGCCCTGTCTCTTTGCTTCCTCTCAGAGCCCCACTTACTCCTCCTCCTGGCTTTCTGTCTCTAACCTAGCCTGCTGCTGATATCCTAGACCCTGTGTTTGCAATCAGGGAAATGCCTCAGGTTTCGCTCTGACCTGCCATGTGACCTAGTCAGTGCCTTGGTAGTGGTAGCCCCACAGTACCCAGTTGCTTTCAATACATAAAAGGGGCTTGGCTGCTCCTTCTCTTAAACCTGCAAGGGTATGTCTACACTGCAAAAAAAGACCCACAGCAGTGAGTCTTAGAGCCCAAATCAACTGACATGGGATAGAGATACTGGGCTAAAAATAGCAGCACAGACATTGAGGCTCAGGGTGGAGCCTGGGCTCTGAAACCCAGTGAGGGGGGCTCCAGCCCGAGCCTGAACATCTACACTGCTATTTTGAGCCCCAAAGCATGAGCCCGAGTCAGCTGAGCCAGGCTCTGAGATTCCCTGCTGCGGGTCTTTTCTTGCAATGTAGACATACCCTAAAAGTGCTGGGCCCACCCACTGGCTTTAATGAGGTCTGGGATTGTCTCTGGATCTAATAAGACTCCCCTGCTGGCGGCCATTAGCACCTTTTAGCATAACAACACTGCATATGTGCAATCTGCCTGAATTAATGTTGCTAGATCAACTTCAATGTTTGGTATTTCTTGACTTTTGAATGCTTGATCTTGCAACATTAACATTGTATCAGCAATCTTTTTTTTTTTTCTCTTCAAGTTAATATCTTACCCTTGTTTAGATTAAACACATTAGGAAATTTGGAAGTCATCACACTGCATGCTTTACAAGACCTTCTGGCTTAAATTGAAGCCAATTTCCTTTAAACCAACTTCCTGCGCACTTAACTATACATATAAGGGCTTAGTTAGGTATGCCTCTGTGGACTTACAGAAATTCTCTCTTACACATGTTCTGTACACAAGTTTCAGACCTTTTATCTTTACTAAATGAAACAGGGTTCTTGGGTGTGGTTGATGTTGGTTTGTTTTGTTTTTGCTCAAACCAAGCAAATGCAATTATGGCCATGCTGAGTTGAAAAGCTCTGCACATTTTGTTACAGTCCTTTCTAAACAAACTAGTGGTCTTCAATCAAATTAATTTTTTTTAGGGCTGGCAAGTGATTTAAAAAATTAATCAATTAATCACACTGTTAAATGGTATTCTATTATTGTTTGTTTAAATATTTTTGGATGTTTTCTACATTTTCAAATATATTGATTTCAGTTACAACATAATACAAAAAGTGTACAGCGCTTACTTTATATTTATTTTTGATTACAAATATTTTCACTGTAAAAAACAAAAGAAATAGTATATTTCAATTCACCCAATACAAGTACTGTACTGCAATCTCTTTATAATGAAAGTTGAACTTACAAATGTAGAATTATGCACAAAAAATAACTGCCTTCAAAAATAAATCAATGTAAAACTTTAGAGCCTACAAGTCCACTCAGTCCTACTACTTCTTCAGCCAATTGCCAAGATAAAAAGTTTGTTTACTTTTACGGGAGATCCTGCTGACTGCTTCTTATTTACAATGTCAGCTGAGAGTGAGAACAGGTGCTCGCATGGCACTTTTGAAGCCGGTGTTGCAAGGTATTTACGTGCCAGATATGCTAAACATTCATATGCCTCTTCTTGCTTCGGCCACCATTCCAGAGGACATGCTTCCATGCGGATGATGCTCATTAAAAAGATACTGCATTAATTAAATTTGTGACTGAACTAGGGTGACCAGACATCCCGATAATATCGGGACCGTCCCAATATTTCAGGGTTTGTCCTGTGTCCCGACTGATCTTTGGTCTGGACGCAATTTGTCCCAATATCCGCCGGCAGCGGATTTTTTTTTTTGCTCCGCCAGCGGGACTGACTCGGCTTTTTTTTTTTTCTTCACCCATGTGTCCCGATATTTTGTTTCCCTCATCTGGTCACCCTAGACTGAACTCCTTGTGGGAGAATTGTATGTCTCCTGTTCTGTTTTACCCACATTCTGACGCATATTTCATGTTATAGCAGTCTCGGATGATGACCCAGCACATGTTCATTTTAAGAACACTTTCATAGCAGATTTGACAAAACACAAAGAAGGTACCAATGTGAGCTTTCTAAGGATAGATAGAGCACTTGACCCAACGTTTAAGAATCTGAAGTATCTTCCAAAATCTGAGAGGGATGAGGTGTGAAGAATGCTTTCAGATGTCTTAAAAGAGCAACACTCCGATGCGGAAACTACAGAACCCGAACCACCAAATAAGAGAATCAACCTTCTGCTGGTGGCATCTGACTCAGAAGATTGAAATGAACATGCGTTGGTCAGCTCTGCTTTGGATCGTTATCGAGCAGAACCCGTAATCAGCATGAATGCATATATAATAGAATGGTGGTTGAAGCATGAAGGGACATATGAATCTTTAGCGCATCTGGCACATAAATATATTGCGATGTCAGCTACAACAGTGCCATGCGAATTCCTGTTTGCACTCTCAGGTGGCATTGTAAATAAAAAGCAGTCAGCAGGATCTCCCGTAAAAGTAAACAAACTTATTTATCTTAGCAATTGGCTGAAGAAGAAGTAGGACTGAGTGGACTTGTAGGCGCTAAGGTTTTACATTGTTTTGTTTTTGAGTGCAGTTATGTAACCAAAAAAATCTACATTTGTTAGTTACACTTTCACGATAAAGAGATTTCACTACAGTACTTGTCTGAGGTGAACTGAAAAATACTTTCTTTTGTTTATAATTTTTACAGTGCAAATATTTGTAATGAAAATAATAAAGTGAGTTTAACAGTGCGATTAATCACAATTATTTTTTTTAAATCACAGTTAATTTTTGGAGTTAATTGCGTGAGTTAGCTGCGATTAATTGACAGGCCCCATTTTTTTTTTTTTTTTACAAATGGGAAACTCTCCTTTCCCTCCTCCACCCTCCTCATTCCTGCCAAACTCAAACATGTCTGGGAGGATCTTATTTGCACTTTTCAAAAACACTCCCCCCTTTGTGCAGACACAAGACATGGAAAATTTCAGCCCAAATGATCAATGTTCTGAAAAGTTCAAAGTATGTAAAATAAATAAAGAAATAAAAAGGGCTATAATTGAAGCCACCAGATATCAACTAGGATGTTACAACAACTGCAAGTTGTCAGATCCTTACACATCATCCTCCAACACTTCAGCGGTGAACCTTGCACCCATGATGAAGTCAATGATTTTCTCTGTGGGTACAGGGATGTGTGTGGATCCATTTGCAGGACAGGCACCTAAGTAATCCAATATAACTAGACAGATATAGCATCAGCATGAGAGGAATTCATTAAAGAAAAAATTATGATGTTTTATACATGTTTTTCTTATCATTGCATCTAACTACAAAGTAGATTAAACACTTCAGGCTAAATTCTGTCTTCAGTTACACCTGGGCAAGCCCTGGTGCTAAACAAACAAAAATGGTGTCTTAAATATAAATGAATAATATATACATGGACTGACCATCTTGCCAGTCTAACTATGTAGATTAGGACACAGCAAATGAGCTCACTGTTAGAATGAAGAGAAATTGAAAAGTTTTCAAAAGGTACTGAGAAGTTCTATTTTTATGTTAAAAACTAGTTTATGAATAGTTAAACTTCTGTTAAATTAACAACTCTTTAAAAAAAATCTAGATTATTGATTAGTGTATGACATTGATGGTTTTATGGCTCAAAATATTTTACTGGGCGTATATTAGGTTTAGACTTATTTTCTGTTTAGGTTAACATAATAGTAGACATCAAAATGGGTAAACCTGTTAGACCAACAAGCAATTATAGCAACCAACCCAGTTAATGGAAAGTAATTGAATTCTTATTTCCTTATCCCTCAAAAGTACCAACTTCCCCTTGACAAAATTAACTCATATTCTCATTACACAGTCACATGGTTATCATTGAAACTTGAGACAGTTGTTGTGAGATGAAGTGTTTTCAATTATTAGCAGCTATTAGAGCTGTAACATTACAAGAAAATTTAAACCTAACCACCATTATATTGCTTATAGACAAGGAAATGAAGTAATGGCTTGAGCACAGGACCAGTTACCTGGAAGTCCTGAGTTCTAATCCAGGTTCTGATTCACTCTGTGGTCTTGGCAAGTCAGAACCTCTGTGTTCCACCTTCCTACCTGTGAAATGTAGATAGTTCTACTTATCTCCTTCAGGAGTGTGGTGAGGTTTGTCATTTAACGACCTTTGAAGATGTCTGCATAACAACACATTGTAGTTTTTGAGCCATCTGGTTCAGGTTTCCATTGTAAATGGAGAACTTCCACTCAGCCATTTTTTCCCCTAGAAAAAATAAAGGTATTGTATCTGCTGTAGCCAACATTTGCCTCCCTCAACTGATCATGACTTGTTTTCCCCCATCAAACCCTTAACCTATGGTCATGCTAGGTCTGATGGTGTGATTATTCTGGATCAGTCAAGGTTCTTCCAAAAAGAAGCCAAGCCTCTTCCTCACCATGTTGGGTTATTTTAGGATGTCAAGTGATTAAAACAATTAATCGTGATTAATCGCACTGTTAAACAATAATAGAACACCATTTATATAAATGTTTTTGGATGTTTTCCACATTTTCAAATATATTGATTTTAATTACAATACAGAATACAAAGTGTACAGTGCTCACTTTATATTCATTATTTATTATAAATATTTGCACTGTAAAATAAAAATAGCATTTTTCAATTCACTTAATACAAGTACTGTAGTACAATCTCTATTATGAAAGTTGAACTTACAAATGTGAAGTTATGTACAAAAATAACTGCATTCAAAAATAAAACAATGTAAAACTTTTAAGCCTACAAGTCCACTCTGTCCTACTTCTTGTTCACCCAATCACTCAAACAAACAAGTTTGTTTACAGGAGAGAATGCTGCCTGCTTCTTGTTTACAATGTCACCTGAAAGTGAGAACAGATGTTCACATGGCACTGTTGTAGCCGGTGTCGCAAGATATTTATGTGCCAGATGTGCTAAAGATTCATATGTCCCTTCATGCTTCAACCACCATTCCAGAGAACGTGTCCATGCTGATGATGGGTTCTGCTCAATAATGATCCAAAGCAGCGCAGACCAACGCATGTTCATTTTCATCATATGAATCAGATGTCACCAGCAGAAGGTTGATTTTCTTTTTTGGTGGTTCGGGTTCTGTAGTTTCCACATTGGAGTCTTGCTCTTTTAAGACTTCTGAAATCATGCTCCGCACACATCAGGGCCGACCTTAGGATTTATGGGGCCCTATGCAGTATTAAACTGGTGCCCCTATGCCCGAGGGCAGCCAAGGCTCGCATGTGTATTTTAGATAAGGGTGGTCTTTTGAAGGATTTATTTAAAAAACTATATGTCTGAAGATCCAAGCATTTAAGGCTAAAGATGAATACTCAGACTGTACATCTAAAAATCTATGCAAGGATTTTTTAGAGATGTGATTTTATCATCTTCAGCAACACACTTATGAAATATTTTTAAAGCAAATTTTAAATGACGATCCTGTAGACTAACATGTTTTGAGTAAATATTACAGTAATGCACAACTGTTTTTGTCAGTAAATTCGGAAACTGACGGTATATACGGGGGGGGGGGGGAGGGGGGGGTTGGCACATGCCTGTTAAATGGCTTCATTACCACTTGAATGGCTCTTTAACAGTTTCAGTGTTGTGCTAATAGGTCTGGCAGGCTGGAAGGCTTGTTCACTTTTAAGTACTAGATCCCCTCCGGAGGAAGACTCACCAGGCTGCAGCAGCCTGTTGTGGTGGGAGCCTGCAGGAAGGGTCAGAACAGGGATAGGAAGAGGCAGGATGGTGGACACTAAGACCCATGGTGGTGCCCCAAATTTTCTGGGTCCCTATGCAGCCACGTATGCTGCGTATGCCTAAGGACGTCCCTGCAGCCAATCTCTCTCAGATTTTGGAAGGCACTTCAATTCTTAAATCTTGGGTCGAGTGCTGTAGCTATCTTTAGAAATCTCACATTGGTACCTTTTTTTTGTTTTGTCAAATCTACAGTGAAAGCGTTCTTAAAAGGAACAACATGCTGGATCATCATCCGAGACTGCTATAAAATGAAATATATGCAGAATGTGGGTAAAACACCGAGCAGGAGACATACAATTCCCCTCCCCACCCCCAAGGAGTTCAGTCACAAATTTAATTAACGCATTATTTTTGTAACGAGCGTCATCAGCACAGAAGCATGTCCTCTGGAATAGTGGCGAAAGCATGAAGGGGCATACGAATGTTTAGCATATCTGGCATACAAATACCTTGCAATGCTGGCTACAAAAGTCCCATGCGAACGTCTGTTCTCACTTTCAGATGACTTTGTAAATAAGTGAGCAGCATTATATCCCATAAATGTAAACAAACTTGTTTCTCTTAGCGATTGGCTGCACAAGAAGTAGGACTGAGTGGGTTTGTAGCCTCTAACATTTTACATAGTTTTGTTTTTGAGTGCAGTTACGTAACAACAACAAAATCTACATTTGTAAATTGCGCTTTCATGATAAAGAAATTGCACTACGGTACTTCTATGAGGTAAATTGAAAAATATAAAACACTATTTCTTTTATAATTTTTATAGTGCAAATATTTGTAATAAAAGTAATATAAAGTGAGCACTGTACACTTAGTATTTTGTGTTGTAATTTAAATCAATATTTTTGAAAATATAGAAAAACATCCAAAATATTTAATAAATTTCAATTGGTATTCTGTTGTTTAACTGTGATAAAAACTGCAATTAATTGTGAATACTTTTTAAAATCACGATTACTTTTTTTTTAGTTGATCGCATGAGTTAACTGCCGTTAATTGATAGCCCTACTTATTTTATTTTAGAAGAAGCTTGTCACATTTTGTTTCAAGACAATATGGGTAATAGTGTCCTTTTCTTTCTTGTTAAAATACAGTACAATATAGTTTGGGCTGGATTGTGCCCTCCAGGAGGGAGTGCAAAGAGCTAGAGCTCCTGGGGGCCATGTGTCCAAGGCATGGTCAGCACAGATCAGAGTGGAGTGTATTACATTTATCTGTGGCCCCCATCACTGTAGCATCTGATTACCTCACAATCTTTATAGCTTGCCTCACAACACTTCTGCATGGTAGGGAAGTGATATTATGCCCATTTTATAGATGGGGAACTGAGACAGAATCATACAGGAAACCTGTGGTGGAACAGGGAATTGAATGTGGGTCTCCCATGGACCTGGCTAGCAATTTAATCACTTGACCCTCCCATACAGAATCTGGTTACCCACCTTGTGTAGGATAAATACTGCAGATCAGTGGAAGGGGTGGGCATTGCCTAGCTAAGGCAGCAATCGCCTGGAAAAGTCCTTGTCCTCATTAGGTAAAATTCAACCCTCTGTAGAGGGCCCAGCACAATGTCTATGCACCAAACAAGTCCCACTTAGACTTTCAGTACAGGCCAGAAATTGGGATTTTGTCCTGCTCCCCATGCAAAGGTTCAGGATTATCAAATTCCCTTGTTCTATTTCCCCTTTGCACCCCCACATAATGCCAGACACCATCTGATTCTTAATAGTTATATTAAAAAACTATGTAATTATTAAGAGATTAAGTGTAGCTGCTAGAATAGGTCTGTGTAATCATATCTAATATCAATCTACTTCATGCTTCTAATCGGTGACATAGGTATTTATAAAGGACTGGTCACAGTATTTTTCTATAACTGAACTAAACAGTTTCTAGCTGATTTCTGGGTTCTTTTCATAATTAAAATGTGTTCAGAGTCTGCATGGGCTTCATATGGTATGATTCACTTACCTTATGGAGCAAATCCTGCTCAATTACTCCTTCAAGAAGTCCCACTTTGAAATCATAGGTACTAAGTGTATGTGTAAAGTCAGCAGAATATACTATGCATAATCCAAAGATCTTCTCAAGATACTCATAGGTAGTCAGTTGTCCTACTTTTGGAAGGATTGCCCTACTTTTTAGCAAAGCATTCTGCTGTCTGCCTCCCCTAAGGTAGGATAGCCAAATGTCCTACTTTTTGACATTAAATCCTACTTTTCTTTCCTCGGGAAAAATAACACAGAAAGTTACAACACAGAGAATATGCAGAATATTTTTCCAATGTACTTCTCAAAATTCATACCCTATAGACCTTTTGGATCTCTGAGCACTCATTTTTGCACTAGACAGCATTCAAAACTAGAATAGTTTTTACTTTGACAGTGTTTATGAATTCAAATAATGGCCTTAACTCTGGACCCTGCTCACTCAATTCAAAGTATTTTATAAAGATTACTTCATTAAATCTAACAACACTCATGTGAGGTAAATACATGTCAGACATTTTTGCAGCACAGGCAATTTTGGAGCTAGAGTTACCGTTTATTTCCAGACACCGTCCTTCTCGGGCAAAGTTGAGATACACCATCATGGGAAAGCTTCTACTCTCCCAACTATAGCTGTGCTGTTATAAAAAGAAGACCGTAGCCTCCACAGCTGTCAATCTGGCACCTTTTACAAGCATTAAAAGTCACAAAGAACAGCAGCAGCAAAAGAGATTGGAAAGTTTTACACAAAAACTAAATGAAGAGAAAACATCCTTCCAGCTGGGTTTTTCCAAGATCTCATTGTTCTAGTTTTTTTAAAAAATGCTTTAATAAGTTTAGTTTCCTTCATAAATCTGCTATGCAAATTTAAAGCAATTAAATTCATTTCTACATAACAAAAAGTGGTTTGGGCAGAATTCAGTAGTTTGTGTCTCTGCATTATGTTACGATATCTTAGAGGGCTGCTTTCCCCCCATTTATAGCAGCTTTTTGTAATCTGAAGAGGAATCGTTTTAAACTCTGGCATGAAACACCATGTGGTAGTATATGATAAGTCTTTAGATTTGGTGGCTACAGTTGTAGATTCTAAATGGAAGTATTTGAATTTTGTATGTGAGTATGTGTCTTCTTGTTTACATATTCTTTCCTTCCAACACATCTTCTTTCTGCAGCACAAATGCCTTAGCTGCACTGTATTCAGCATGGAGACCCTTCTCAGAGTACACAGTGGAACATAGGAATGATTGGAAATGCTTACCCAGCTGCAGATGAGAAACATGAAAATAGATTTTCCTTTTGACAACCACCAAAAGAAACAGGCCTAGAGACAAAACTGGCCCTCACTTAATCTTATGAATTTGAATTCAGTGGGTCAAATTCATACCTGATGTAATTCTGCTGACTTCAGTAAGATGGCCTAGGCATAAGTGAAGGCAAAATTGGGCCTGAATTTTAACACTAACTCTGCATTTCACATGAAGGAGTCCTTCTCCATCAACATGTTTGGTGTAACCATTAAAAAGAGAGCATTATGGATAGACTAGTTAACAGTGAAAGTAGCTTGCCAGCATCATTCGTGCCCTAACTTTGCCCACAACAATGAATTCCATTTGACATTTCATGTCAGATCTTAGCCAAGGTTAGAAATTTTCTGAAAAGTTTGGGGGCAAATCTGATATGACATTTGGGAGATAGGGAATTAAAAAACATTAGTGCTCTTTCACTTTCTCAAGATTTTCCATCTATTCTTGGCTCATCCCAGCTCCAGAATGGCTTGGCCAAATTTGTTTATTCTGTTTTCCTGAAGAGTGGAGTTTTTAGATTGATTTTGATGGGGAAGCTGGGTGTAGCACTATCTAGGTATTAAGCGTGCTTTTCATTTACATAATAAAGTCTTTGTGGCTAATGCATACGTTACAAATATACATCAGTTAGACGCACACATAATAATACTGGCATCCATTCATTGCAGACTTCACAAAGTGTGAGGAGCCCCAATAGCATTTTGTAATGTGTTCATGGCCGGATGCACACTAAATTCTGGATAGCCAAGATGTGGATGGCCCTGATTAAGGGAACGGGATATAGGGCTCCAGTGTGTCCAATCTGGAAGGAATGGAAGAGGGCAAACCATGGAGATGTCATTTCCCTGGTATGGGGAATGGGAGGGAGGAAGCCATGTGGGGTGGACAGCGGAATTACTGTAAGGAATGTAGCCCATCCCTACTCAGCTTGCAAGGTCACTGGGGATTTCTTAAACATTTTTCAAAATGTAAGGAAATTCCCAGGTGAAAAAAACAAAAATAAATTTTGTAGTAAATGTTTTAAAAGAAAACGTTTGCAATGTTTGTGTGTTGTTGGTCCTAGGATATTAGAGAGAAGTTGGGTGAGGCAATATCTTTTTCTTGAACCAACCCACTAACCCCCCTTTCTTGTTCTATGACTGCAGACTTGTTCACAGGCAACTTCACCTTGAATGGTCTCTTACAATATGTGTTAACTACCTACAGGAAACAATCTGTTCCACCTGGTATTTAGCTGTGACTCACTTTCCCAGACCTGAAGAAGACCTCTGTGTAGCTCAAAAGCTTGTTTCTTTCACTAACAGAAGTTGGTCTAATAAAAGACCCCCTTGTCTCTTTAAACGATTACAGTTTAAAATGAAGCTACAGTTTGGAAACATGAGGAATCCAAAGTTAAAGTTCCTTTGAAAAGGAATGAAAAGGAAGTTATGGAAATATTCAATCCAAGTCACACCACAAACTTCAACTCTGCCCGTATCTTTTTGCCCTCATGGACTACTAGTAATTTAGAGACATGTATTTAATTAGTCCACAATAAGTACAGGGCCTAGTCTAGAGTAGAACAGCTTTCCTGATGGTAAGGCAATAATTGCACTGTTGTTCACTATGGCTAGCTAGTTTTTTTTCTTATTAGCGTCCTCTTTGATACGTTAGTTACAAAATGCTCTGACTCTAATAAAATATGTAAAACCAAACCAAACCCATACACAGTAAACAGTAATAAACATTGTACCTAATGCTGCAATTTTCAAATGGAGTCTCAGGAGGCAATGTATCTAGTGCTTAGAGCAGAGGAGTGGACACGGGAATTCTGGATGCTGTTCTTGGCTTAGCCACTGACTCGCCACGTGACCATAGGCAAATCTCTTTAACCATTCTGCGCTTCAGTTTCTCCATCTGAAAAAAATGTATGCATGCCCTTTACTGCAGATATCTCAACAAAACGGTTCCTATACAGTCAGCATCATAGACCAAGGTGAGCTTGCTTGCAGGAATAATACAAACAAGATCAGATCAGCCTTTTTGCTTACGTCTGTTCATCAGTCTTAACCCCAGTGGTGAACATTGATCTTCAGTTCTAATTTCAACACACAGCTGCCTACATTTTTTAGCTCGGGCTCCGTTTCTATAGGTTCAATTTGCCACAGTAAAATTTGCATCCAGAAAATGAACTGTGAGATCAAAACTGAGTAAATGTACTTCTAATGACCTGATTTGCCAGGCTCTCTCAACAGCCAGTGCCAACTGCAGTTAAGGCTAGATAGTGTAAATTAGGACCTTCTAGCCCTTTCCACTCTCCACTGGACTCTGAGGGATCTACCTGAAACATGTTCACAACAGCCTTTTCTAAATCACATGGAATATCAGCAGCAATTGTGAGGAACCTTTACAACTCCTGACAGAAATATCCACTCAGCTCAGAAACAAGAGCTTTGAATTCTCCCCCCTCCCCGCCCCGAATTTTCTGTACTGCCATTGGTTGTTCTTCTCATGCATGCCACCTCTTTCCTACCACAGCAACACTTCAGTTGCCAACTTGCCCTGCACATTATGTTTCTCCTTGTCTGCCATTTCTACCTTTCCTACAGATTCCCCTTTCTTTACAAATGCCCCACCCTTACACCAATGCCCTTTTTTCTCCCCCATTCCCATCCTCCAAAAAAACCCAAACTAAGTTTTTCTGTCATATAACAGAAATAGTTTGTAATTTTTATATACACACAACACAGAAGTAACAAGATAGAGGGGCCAATCATCACCCTGGTCACTTTACTTACAATATCCATTTCCCCACATTCTTCAGCTATTTGCACTCTTTTTAGATTGCAAACATTTTCGAGCAGAAGCTTCCAATATGCTTATACTGCACTTAGCCATTTTTGGGTGCTATTATCAATAATCATCATCATATTTTTACCACAATTCAAACATGGGTGCAAAATTTACCGCTGGAATTTTTATGGCAACTCTTTTGAAAACTTGCTCTTAAATGAAGAACAACCAGTTAAAAAAAGAAGGGAATTCTATATGTGCTCCCATTTAATTCTGTCTGTCACTGGGGTAAGCACCAGGAAAATTAAGAATGCACATTTTGGCTAAATCCTGTCCCCCCTGCATTAAGCCCAGGCATCCAGGCTTAGCACAGGGTAGTCCAGGCCAGCTAGCAAAGAAAAGGGCTCATACTTCAATTTGGCATATAAAGTATACATGTTTATAACTCAGAAAATATTTGCATAAGTTAAATGAGACATGAGTTAATAACACTTTAAAAATGAACTAAAAATAAAGATTAATTCATCACTTTGAACATATGTTTAAATAGACAAGGTAGATAATGTGATACTTTTTATTGGAACAAGAATAATTTAGAATACACAACCTTTGGGGCCACATGGTCCCTTCTTCTGGATATATTAGTGTGTAAAGATTATGTGAATTATTCTTGGTATAATAAAAAGACAGGGCAGATAATGTCTGAGAACCTTTTGCTTGAGAACCAACACCAGCTACAAATATCTTTTGCGTATTGAGACTGATACTCATACTTTCCATTATTTTGTGTAAACCTCTGTGCTATTAAAACAAACCTTTAAAAAAAATGGCAGAGGAGTGTTCTAAGAGGTAATTTTACACCAGGATTCTGAGTTGCATATAAAAGGCTGGATCCTTCTGTCTTTTGGCAGGCAAAACTGAATACATTAATAGGGCTACTTACAGCGTAAGATACTATTCCATGTAAGGATGGAACAATAGTCCTACGAGTCCAAATCAACTCAGTGAGAGTCTTGAAGAGGAGACGAATCAGGCTATAAAGCCCACAACCTGAGGGCCTCATTGGCTTCAATAGTTTGCCTGAATAACAACTGAGCCAAAATTGAGTAAGCAGCTTAGGATTTGGTCTTGCGGAGGTTTCTGGGATATTTTTTAGCTTGACTTTGTGTTTTACTAGGTTGTGTTATTTTATACCATTTTATAGTTTTGTACATAAAATAAATAAATTAAATTTAAATAAAATAAAATCCAGTTGTGAAGCTATATTCAAGTTCTTGAAGGACACACAAATGGAGGTCCCTGCTCTTTAATTATGTCTGTCTGATATGTAAAGAATCATCTAAAGCCAACCCATAGGGCAATCAGGGATTTCTCTTTGCCAAGTACACTGTTACGAGTATGTACTGTATGGACTCTAAAAAGGGGTTGACAGCAGATCACATCAGGTTTCTTTCCTCACTGCCCAAGCTGCCGAGTAATCTCGCTGTGTGAGAATGTGACTGGGCTCATTACGATAATGTAGCCCTAAATGGCACGTAGCCAAGCCACGTGAGATTGTGGTAAAAAACAAATACTTCAGAGTGGGATGGGAAAGCCTGTGAGGAAAGATGAGCAGGAAGAGCTCTCATATAAAACCTGAGCCTGCAATGAGCATGGAGAGATGATGTGTGAATACCATGTCACGAGAAGAGCACCTGTTGTGTAAATCCTTTAGATTTATATCATATTGCTATTTTGTTTTCCAAATGTCTCACTGGCCGTTTGTTTGTCATTTTAATGCCCACACCTTTTCATGTAGTGTTTGCCTTTGTCAGGTGATCCAGAGCTTTCAGAAGCACCGTTTGACAAGGAACTGGCACCATGTTCACATAAAACGCAGGCTAAGAGGAAGAAAATGATGGCTCCCCAAACTGAAAGGTTATAACTCCTTGTTCTCATGATAAATAACATATTTCCTCTGAATGTTGCTCCTCCCAATGTTGGACCAACAGCAGCAGGGTATGCCAATAGTGAAGAGATGTATGCGTAAACCCTTACAGTACCTATATTCATGTTAAAGTGTTGTAACTGCAATTATACTATCTAAGGAGTAGGAACGTTCTATTATTGTCTTTATTTAGCTAGAGGGGATGGATTTTGGCCCAACCTACCGATGTGAAGCCTCGCCTCCTGGAAACATGAGTTCAACTCCCAACAGTCAATTCAATCATTTATTCTTCAAGTAGTAAATAAATGAGGCCACATTTACATCTGCGGGCACAGGGGAAGCCAATTAGCACCTGTGCAGAGGTAGCTGCACTGGACAGTGGACAGAATTAACTCCAAGAGAGGGCACCTTGAAAATTTGTTTGAGGATCCACAAGAATCCTGTCAACTGAAACCACATGGGCAAAGCACAGCTAGCCAAGTCTGGGCCAGAAAGACCAACTTTTGGGATGGTTACTGACCTCTCTCTGAGCATCTTTGATCACAGGTGTCTTTCATTACTATACTTCCACTCAATGCTTATCTGTTCTTTTCTCAGTGTAGCACCAAGGGCCTACAACCAGGACCAGTGCAACCCAAGAAAGTAAATCTTACTCTCAGGTTTCATTGAAGGTTTTTCCTGGTTTCCTTGGACAAATTTACCCTCATCCTATGGGTATAGTGTGTTGTTGGTCATGCCAGGAGCTGGTCAGAACACTTTTGCCAAAATGAAATTTCAGCAATTATGGTATTTGTTGAAGCTGAAACGTTTTGTGGAGAGGTTTCAGTTTCCATGAAACTTTCATTAGGAAGGTTTAGGATTGGGGCGCAAAGAGAAAGAGAGGGAGAGGGTGTTGTGAAAATAAATTCATGAATATTTGTGAAACACTTGAATACTCTAGTGATGAGCACCATTAAAAAAATCTATGAGGAAATTCATAGTTCTGTCTGCAGATCAGGATTTGAATAGTGCAGTAAATAAGGCCACACACTTAACAATAAGGTAACAATAAAATATTGAATAGCTGTTCATTCAGTGAGCACTGTCCACCCCGTGCACTGAATGAAGCAGGGATCATGTGGAAAAAATAGTATAGGATCAGGTATTTTGAGATTATATAATGCATACACAGAAGGTGACTGAATTAAGGTTGCACAGGCAACCTTAATCCTGGCATACCCTGATTTTGAGTGCTTGACTTTGCTTGCTTAATAATGTTCTTTTAACATAGATTTGTGAGTACACATTCTTAGGTTTTTAAAAAAGCAAACCAAAAAAAAAACAAATTACGTTATGTGGCAGGAAGGTTGGAACCCTTAGATTAGCCATACAGACCTCTGCCACTTATTAGAAGGCTGTTATCCTCTTATGTGGATCAACTCTAGAGAGGAACAGGAGAGGTTGCAGTGCAGAATTTTACTGACAGCAGAAGAATGGTGAGTCTTGGGAATTCTGGGTTCCATTCCAGACTCTGGAGGTGACTGTGCTGTAGTGGGACTCTTCTGAACATTGACCCCAACCATAACCCCTTCTGCCATGCCCCTACCACCTGTCCTTGTCTTAGTCCAATCTCTTCACTTCCCAGAACTCATTGTTCTAACCCCATTCTCCTCACCTAACTAGTCCCAGTGTCTACTCTTCAGGCTTCTCCTCCATGCCAGTTTCTTTACTGAGCAAGTACTACTCTCACTCCCTCAAGTCTCTTCATCTAATGCGACTACCTCATTCACCCTGGTCACACACCCAACTTTCATTCCCCATCTCCACTGGTTCCCATTCCCAATCTCCCTCCCTAGGCTCTTCTTTCAATCTGTGTTGTCCCCTTACTGTCTAGCTGCTTGTTCCAGTCTCCCCACCACCTACTCATCCCCAGTCCCCATTTCCTTTCCCAGCTCCAAGTACTGGTTTCCTTGCCTAGCCAGTCCAAGTTTCCCAATTTCTTAGTCTTATTTCTCTTTCCCCCCCACCACCACTCATCAGTCTTCCCATCCCAATATACTTCTCTCCTGGGCAGGTTGGGCTCTTGTTGCCTCTGCTTTCAAATCAGGCAGCGTCCTCCTCTATTGTGCCTGAGCCCAAGAGAGGGGTCACTGAGAGAACAAGAGAGGCTCATGTGTCCAGACCTGGCACAGCCTGGAGCAACCTAGAGTAGCAATTGTAGAGAAAGTCCTGCTCTGCCTTTGGTTGGTGCGTGCTGTGGATGGAATCTAAAGGGAATTTAGCTGCTGAAGTCTCTGCTTCGCATATGCAAACTGCTCTTTTTACAAAGCTTATAACTTGGCCAAATTTTGGCCAGTTTTAAAGGGAATGGCAAAAGGCACATCCCTGTCATAAAGGTCACCCAGTATCAAATTTCAAGTCCCTGCTCCCAAGTATGGGGGCATTAGAGCTATTCAAAGAAAATGTTGCCAGAATTTTTTAACATGGGCAAAACCAACATTTTTTCTTCTAGCCTTGATCTTGGAAATAGTCAAAAACTTCCAGTAAAATTCAGCCTGAAGCAGACAGCTGGCATGGAAAATGGTTAAAGTTTGGCAAAGTTATAAATAACTGAAAACAGGTTCTTATAATTGGGAAGTGTCAGGCAACTTAAATAAAATCAACTTAAATAACAGCCCCTCCTACAATAATTCAAGTACAAAACTAATTTTTAATTAGTCTTTCAAACTTAGCTTGCATGTTGTGCACAGAGAAAGCACTCACTCCCTTTGGAATCCATCACCATCAGCCACTTCCTTAGGTGAGCCTGAAAATGCTTTCCTTTTAAGGAAGTTTCTGGCACAGAGTAGGAAGGGGTTCACAATGCTTCCTCTCCATGAATTGCTAATTAAGATAAGTCAGTAAATTAAAATTTCTGCATTAGAGAAACAGAAACGGTCATGGGAGAGTCCAGCCATTTGAGCCTTGATTTATTCTGTACTGGAACTAAAAGTAGTTGCAACAGTGGTAGTAAGAAACAACCTAAGAAATGTTATGAACAGGAAATGGCCAGCAGAACTAACTTGATTTAAGTTATATATTTCCCCCAATGTTATGCCCACCTGCCTTTTTTATCATATAACTCTTCAATCCTCTCCCCTTCTCTGGAAACAAATATAGGTAATTCTTGAGAACTCATTTATATTCTTGGCTTCTATCAACATTCCTAGTAATGTATTGTGTATTAATTACCTTCTGGGAAGTAGCTCTGTCCTATTTGTCTCATACCTCCTACTTTCTAGATTATGATCCCCAATTATCGGTATGCATTAAAGGCAATGGAGTAACACCAAAGATGAATTTAGTCCTCTAGGAATCTCTCTTTTATCCATTCCCTGATCCTGATCCTGCAGTCCCTACCTAAGGCAGAACTCCCATTGACTTCAGTGGAAAAAATGTGCACAAAAGGGCACAGGAATGAGAATTAAGAAAAAACTTATATAAGATCACCTGGAAGCATTTCTCATTTCAAAGCAAATAAGAGCAGATCTTGTAACCATTCCTTGGAAACTGAATTTGTCATACTCTCAATTCACTCTTTTGTACTGTGCTGCACTCGGTGCTACCATACTTCGGACTTTAGAGGGGGTCAGGAAGGTCATTTTGCAGCCAGAGTACACTCCTGTGCAATCCAATATTTCAGTAGTTTGTAGATCCTGCTACTGAAATTGAATGATGAACAGGATGAGTGACTAGTCTACGTTTGCCTAAATTTTAAGTTATGGAATCTTATCAAACCATATTTGTTTAAATGAAGTGTGTTATAGCAGGTTTTCCAGGGAACCGACTGGCAAAGGGTGAGCCTCCAAGCACAATCATTCTAAAGCACCATATACAAAAACAAACAGGAGTACTTGTGGCACCTTAGAGACTAACAAATTTATTAGAGCATAAGCTTTCGTGGGCTACAACCCACTTCTTCGGATGCATATAGAGTGAAACATATATTGAGGAGATATATACACACACATACAGAGAGCATGAACAGGTGGGAGTTTTCTTACCAACTCTGAGAGGCCAATTAAGACAACTCCCACCTGTTCATGCTCTCTGTATGTGTGTAGATATATCTCCTCAATATATGTTTCACTCTGTATGCATCCAAAGAAGTGGGTTGTAGCCCACGAAAGCTTATGCTCTAATAAATTTGTTAGTCTCTAAGGTGCCACAAGTACTCCTGTTCTTTTTGAGGATACAGACTAACACGGCTGCTACCCTGAAACCTGTCATATACAAAAACAAGTAACTCATGTGCCCTGTTTATTGTTACAAGGATTTATTTTAAATATATCTCAGAGTCTGAAACAAACTCAGGAGGTCTACTTGTTTCAAAGCCATGGCTTCTCTGACAAGGCAACTAATCAGGAACCACATGAAATCTATTTATAGTATATAATGAAGATGAAGTCTCAGTTATGAATTAATCACACCTACAATATGTCATAGTACACAATTAGTAATCAGCAAGAGATGTGATGTGGCAATAACCACCAATGCTCACTGGTGTTAAAATATAAAACACAGGTTGCAGAATTTAAAAGATATGCAGTCATTGTAGTCAACAGCACCATCAGGAGCAAAGGTTGTAGGATCTAGCACATAAATAATTGACATGATAGGATTATAATTAAATATTACAACTTGCTCTTTTCTCTAATACAACCATGAAGAAACTCCTACTCAGTCATAGCATCAAGTTTATTTTAATTAACTAACACTGGATTACTGATATTCTGAAATTGGTTGAATCATCACTACAGGGCTGATCCAAAGCCCAATGATGTCAGTGGAAGAGCTGTCTGATTGTGAATGTTGGATCAGGCCTTAAAAGGTGGTCTCAGATTCTAATGCACAAGGCCTGATTCCTGGGTGTATTGTGCCCATTTTGCACTACAATGCTAACCGACTGTGGGCACAAATATCTACTAAACTGCCAGGCAGATTCACCTCAGTACAAGTGTGATCCTGACATGGCATATGATCACATATGCTACAAACCCCCTTTGCTGTCAGCACAGTGAGGAAGGAGAATTCAGTTACCAAAAAAAGAGCTATGATCTGGATGGAATTGCTCTTCTGAATCCTGGGCTAGCCTTTTGGCAGTTACAGTCCAAGGTATTGTAGCATATAGGAATTGGGTAGTATCCCTTTAAATAGTTGTGGCCTTCACTGTCTTCTATGTTTCAGAAGCTGCCAGAACCCTGAGAGAGCAGCAGTGTGTACCTGTAGCTAGGGCTTCCCTGTATGTGGTGCATAGCACATTCGCTGGGTAAAAAACAAAGAACACAACAGGTATCTTAGGGCTGGTCCCCACTTAGTCCGGACTTCGGACTAAGGTACGCAAATTCAGCTACGTTAATAATGTAGCTGAATTCGAAGTACCTTAGTCCGGACTTACCGGGGTCCAGACGCGGCCGGAAGTCTCCCCCCGTCGACGCTGCGTACTCCTCTCGGAGAGCTGGAGTACCGGCGCCGATTGTGGGCACTTCCGGGATCGATCCGGGATCGATTTATCGCGTCTTAACCAGACGCGATAAATCGATCACAGAACATCGATTGCGTGCCTCCGGACCAGCCGGTAAGTGAAGACTAGGCCTTAGATGAGCCTTTAAGCTACATGGTGGACAGCATGCATGAGTGAACTGGGATGGGGCATTGCAAGTGAGTGACTTTATAACCCTTCCCCAGTCTTCCACTCTATGCATTCTGTGAGTACTCCAGGATCTGGTCCACCATTTTTTTATTAAGACTCAATCATGACCCCCCCCCCTTTTATTTACTTGTCAGATGATAGCATGAATATTCTGAAGGACCTGAAATTCACAACAATCCTCTTGTGTAAGAACATAACATCCAATTCTTCCTTCAGTCACATCCAGGCAATCTCACTGATTCCAAGGCATTGATCAGGTTTAACTGAGGGGAGATTTTGCCTCTTAATTGAACCACCACCTTAGTTTGAAATAATATTTCAATATCACAATATATTACAGATTTGATATTAAATTGCTAGCATTTACCACATGCAGATTAAGAGTGGATTTATCTCAAAAGGTAAACCAAACTAACAGCCATTTGGCAAAAGACAATTCACAGCTCCTAAAAGCACTGATGGTACCATTTCCTGGTATGTGGGAAAAGTGCGATAGAGAACTAATCTGGCTCTCAGTGTGAAGATCTAGCATTGCAGCAGGCTCTGTATTACAATCAGAGGCTTGTGCTGGCACTCACACCATTTGGTAAGTATGTCTGCAAAGTGACAGTAAATGTTAATCATCCATGAAAGAGTCAACAATCACCGCACTAATGCTCAAAATGTTATTGCACATTAAGGGATTTTGCTGTTATTTTGTACATATATATTCACTAATGAGCTAAATAGCTACTGGCTGTGGTGCTGAGTCTGCTGTAGCAAATTTTAACCTGGGAAACCAATCATATGGCAGATGCAGTGGGGAAATCAGAATTGGAGTTGCCTCCTTTTTTAGGGTGACCAGATAGCGAGTATGAAAAATCGGGGCAGGGGTGAGGAGTAATAAGCATCTATAATAAGACAAAGCCCCAAATATTGGAACTGTCCCTATAAAATCAGGACATCTGGTCACCCTAACCTTTTTGTATTTATCAAGCAAGAAATAATAATCTTGTTGTATTATCATGATGCTGCAACAAGAATGAACTCCCTTGCTCCTTCCCACAACCACATAGACAGGCTGCTGCAACAGTATCATGCAATCTGCAGCCTTGTGATTCAACTGAACAAGTTCAGATCAATGAGCAGCAGGGTACATCAAGTGCAGTTCATCCACCATTCTGAGCAAGTGATTTTGCAAGATGCATTGTCTATTGTTGAGCACTGAAAGCAGTGAAATGAGTTTTCTAAAGTGAGCAGAATGAAAACTGAAGAATGTACTAGTTGAGCCGAACCTGTTCAACTCCGGATACACTTAGAACTACACCTATGTTCATTCGCTGTGTGTGAAGTCATTACAGCACTAAAAGGTTTCAAAATGCATAAAATATGAAATATGTCTGTTTGCATTTTAACAACATGTAATGTGAAAATATCTGTCTCCAGCTAAGATGAGGTAAACACAGCTCTTACAGGCTCAGTTAGAGGAAGGCTCACTATTTAGTTATGTGTAGGGTAACAGGACACTTACTGGTAGTGCTGTTTGAACTTATTCCATAAAGGAAATTGCAGGTATGGTTAGACTTTCTGCCCAAAAAGGGTGGAATTCTGTCTTTGTCGGAGAGGAGTTTTCATATGGAGTGTGAAGGCAGAAGCAACTTGAGATGTAAAAGTGGAGCCGTCACTTTTCCTGCCTTATCTCAATTTTTCAAAGTATTTGCCATTTTTCTCTCCACAGTTAAAGAAAGAAATGGTTCAGGGCAAGAAAAACATATTTGTTAGATAGGGAAGCCAGAATGGTCTCTGCTAAAAATGACAGATGAGCCAAGGAGGTGGTGTTTGGATCAGAATCCAGATTACATTTAAAATGGGACTTTGGTTTGAGGCAAAAATAGGGCTATAATTCAGTTTCAAAGGCACCAACATCTAACAAACTAGCAGCCCCAAATGGCAAAAACGTCTCTTGAGATCAGCGTTGTGACAAGACTTCTGCCATCTTATGCCAAATCCTGGTTCTGTGTTAGACCATAAATTTTGTTGCTTAAAAATTAGAGTAAATCCTGAGGTGCCAGCTCTAGGCTCATGCCCATTTATGTCCAACACAAGAAGAGGTTAGAACAACCTCTTCTTGTTACTCACCCTGTGCAGTAACTGTGGTTCTTCAAGATGTGTATCCGTATGGGTGCTCCACTTCAGGTGACTACCCAGTAGTATCCCCACAGGAAGAAGGGAACTGCAGAATCGAGTCCAGAACTGAAGATAGGACCACATTACCAAATGCAGCATCTGAAATCGAGGCATATATCAAGGCATAGTGTTTAGAAAATGTATACCTTGAAGCTCACGTAGTGGTCCAATATATTTCAGATACTGGAACGTTTTTGAGTAATGCTGTAGACATTGCTTGTGATCTGATAGAATGTTCTATCTCCTTTTAGGTGGGGGATGAGAACCAGCTGCACTGAAACAAGCAACAATACACCCAGAAAGGCACTTCAGCAGTCTCTGGGCAGAGATCATGGAATCCATCGATCTCTCTGTGATGGAAATGGACAGTCTAGGTGATTTCTGAAATTTTTCGTCCTATCTAGATAGAAGGCCAATGCCTGTTTAACATCTAAGGTGTGAAAATAAGTCTCCTGTTGAAACTTATATGGTTTGGGGGGAAGGAGGGGGAACACCACCAGTAGATGAATGGACTGGTTAAGATGAAAATCCAATAGTACTTTAGGTAAGAATTTAGAGTGAGGGTATAAAGAGACTTTGACCTTCAAGAACTGGACCATAAAAGGGAGGTCTGCCATCAAGGACCCAGTTTCTCAGACTGTACACGTTGACGGGATAGCTACTAAAAATGCTATCTTCACGTAAAAGTGAAGTAAATAAAAGGTTGTCATTGGTTCGAATAGAAGTCTTGGAAGACATCTAAGTACAAGGTTCAGATTCCAACTCAGAGTGGGGTCCTACCTTGGAGGTAGAGGTTTCCCAAGCCTTCAATAAATATTGAAGAGAGAGGATAAACAAAATATAGAAAACCCTTCTACTGGAGGATGAAAGGCTGATATGGCAGCCAAATGAGCTTTAACTGAGCTAACAGATAACCCTTATTTCTTTAGATTCTACAAGAAATCCAGCATAGCTGAGAGTGACGAGGATTCAGACATAAATTAATGGTGTTGACACCAACGGTTGAACCTCTTCCACTACTGCAGGTAAGTAATTTGGATTGACTCCTTTCTACTATTCAGCAACACTTGTACTTCTGCAGAGCAGATAGATTCTAAATTGCGATGCATCAAGGAACCATGCTGAGGCAAAGGATCCCTAGGTTGAGGTAAAGTAAATAACCTGCATCTTGGAAGAGAAGATGAGGAATGATTCGCAGTTTGATTGTCGGGTGGATGAACAGGTGAAGCGGGTAAAGATACTAAGCTTGTCTCAGCCAGAGTGGATAACCCTGGCCTTGTCCTGTCTGATCTGGTTCATCACCAGTATTAGTGGTGTTGGAGGAAATGCATAGAGTAGTCCCTTCATCCAAGATCGGAGAAAGTCTTCCAGAGAGTCATGGCGTAGACCTCCTCTTGAGCAAAACAGATGATACTTCTTGTTCCTGGAGGTAGCAAAGAGATCCATCTCTGGAAGTCTCCCAATTTTCAGATATACTATGGGGAATTTGAGAATCCTGTGAGAAATGCCTGCTGAGGGTATCATCTTCGGTTTTCGGAACCCCAGGGAGGTAAATGGCTGAAATTTAGATCTGATGGGTTATACACCAGTTCCACAGCTTTATTGCTTCAGTGCACAGGGAAGGGGATCTTGCTCCCTCCTGTTTGTTGACATAGAACGTGAAGGCCATGTTGTTATCATGATCATGATGGATTTGCCCTGATAAGAGTAGAAAATGAAGACAAGCACTCCTGACTGCCTTGAGTTCCAACAGACTGATGTGGAAACTGGTTTCCTGAGGCAACAATCTGCCCTTAGCTGTGAGAGAACTGAGGTGAGGTCCCCATCCCAACAGAGATGTATCCATTATTACAGTTATTGTTGGAGGTGACTGAATGAAAGGAGTGCTGGCACCAATGTTGAGTTGATCATTCCACCAATCTAGGGCATTCTTTATGCTTGTCCAGCTGTGTCTGATTGGTAAATAGATCCTTCTGAGCTAGCCCTGGAAGCAATGGAGGTAGTCTTGCATGACTGATCACAAAGGTGCAAGCTGCCATATGACCCAGGAGCTGTACTGTTTCTTACTGAGGTTTGAGGACTCACTTAAATGATCCTGATTAGATCTGATAACATTAAGAATCTGTCCATCGGAAGATATGCCCTAGCTACCAACGAATGCAAATACACCCCTATGAACTGTATTCTCTGTAAAGAGATCAATGTGGATTTTCTTAGATTGAGCTGAAGACCCAGTTCTGGGAAAAGAGAAAGGGTCATCTGACTGGATGACAGTTCTGCTTCGTAAGATCGACCCTTGAGCAGCCAGTCATAGAGATAAGGGAAGACTAAAATTGCCTCCCAGCAAAGGTAAGTGGCCACTACTGCTAGGACCTCTGAGAAAACCACTGGGGCCAAGAAAGGTGAAAGGGAAGTACTTGGTATTGAAAATGTTCCTGGCCTATAGCAAAGCATAGGTATTTTCTGAGAGATGAGTGTATCCCTATAGGGAAAGAGGTGTCTTATAGGTCAAGAACCAAAAAAATCAATGTCCTGCATCTAATAAAGGGATTATACCTGCCAGAGTCACCATCCTGAACTTTTGAGACTTTATGAAGTTGCTTAGTAGTCTTAGATCCAAAATTGGTCTCCACCCTTCATCCTTCTTTGGCACAAGGAAATACCTTAACTAGTACCCTGTTCCTTTGTGAGAAGGTGGGACCAGCTCCTCACAAAGCTATTGCCGCTAATCGGAAGAAGAAAGTTTATTTCTTGTCTCTGTAAAAGCTCCTGAGAGGGGTCCCTGAAAAGGGATAGGAAGGGGAGATTGGAAGGAGGGAAGGATATAAAGTGGATGGTGTAGCCTGATGTTATGACTAACACCACTTGTCTGTAGTGATTCACCTCCAAGCATGTTGGAAATGGGAAGGTGATCTCCAAAAGGGGAGAGGGTAGGCAAAGGTTTGCAGCTTCTGAACTAGAGGCTGCACAGGATTCGAACCCTCAATCAACTGTCAAAACTGTTGTTTTGATGATTACTGGTTACTTGCAGAAGGAGGATGAGGAGCCCTCTTTTTCTGGAACTTATGTTTCTTCCTAGGAGGTTCAGTGGATCTGGAAACCCAGAGAACTGATGAGATCTCTGGTTAGTTTGTGATCTACTAAATCTTCTTTAATTCATAGGACTATATATATCCAGAGATCTTAGTGTGACCCTGTAATCTTTCAGTGGTATTTGAAGTGTCCGCTACCTACTTTACACAGTCTTGAAATTGCCAGAAATCATCGGCCATGGATGGTGGTGGAGCGAGACATGGTGGTCAGGCCTACGGGTTAGAACTGGGTCCAGGCTGGGCAGAGATGGATGAGACAGAAGGGAAATCTTCCTCCTTCTCCTTGGAATCCTCCAATAGGCGGGGAGCACCAGCAGAAAAGGGAGGAGAGTCTGGTCATACCAGAGAGTGATGATCACCCACCAACCAGGATCTCAGTACAGAGAGACATTCGGTAAGCATGAGCAGTGAAGATTCTGATTCATCTATTACCAGATTTCCCCGTTACTTTGGGGTATGCTCATTTATTCGGGTTACTCTTCTGGGGAGGGGATTCTGTAATTCTATCAATGTACTGCTTGTGTCACTTGTGTTTTCATATGGAGCTCTATTTCTCCCTTCTGCAGGTCTCCTACCAATGGAGCTATCCTGCAGGACCTAGGTTCCCTAGGGCTGGGTTACTCCAGCCCCAGAACCGGATGAAAACACCCACACCCACACATACATTAACAGAGCAAGTCTGAGCGGACCGGGTCAATCAGCACTGTCAAGCTGACCCCTTATATGTCTCTGGACTCGCTGGGCTGGATGAAGCAGCACTTTCAAGCTGCCTCTCCTTATATGCCCCTGGGCTCCATGGACTGGGTCAAGCAGCACTTTTAAGCTGTTGCCCTTGTGCGTCCCAGATTCAGCACGTCCCTATCCCCACTCTCACACCACAATTGTACTGGCAGTAACCTACTTGATGAGCAAACCCCGTAGTATTTTGGGCGCTGCGGGGATCTTTAGCTTAGGTAAAAGAAGCGTTGCTGTAGAGTGAATGGGGGAAGCTAAAAACACAAAAGAGTAAAGTTCGGCAAGAGAGACAGAAGCAACCAGCTTAACCATAAAAAGTTATTTATTGAACAATAGTGATAACTGCACAAGGAGGGCTAAACCAACATAACATACATTATTAAAGGTTAATACCTAAGGTAGAAAGGAAAACAGACGGGGGATCTCACCCACTCCATGAGGCTTGAACTGGTCGGGGTTCCCAGCTGATGATGGTAGCTCAGGGTCCTGAGTGCTGGAGACAGGCAGAGCCCCCAGCGCGATCAGTCAGAAGAAGATGGAGTCCCAGTGGAACTGATGCATAGTTTGGATCTAAGCATCAGAACACTCACTGGAGGGTGAGTAGGGATTTTTGTAGAGAAAATACAATGGTTCAAGGGAGAACACTAGATTTGTTTATAGGTAAACTGATGACTCAAGGATTTTCTTTAGGCTAGACAATAGGAGCTGATCACTCTTGGCTATGGGTGGTGTTTTCTTCCAGGGAGCTCACAATGCAACTAGGCTGTTGCATTGGATTCATTACTAGATTCATTCATTCATTCAAGGATTCATTACTAGAATTGGTCTGATAACTGCTGAGCTGGGTGTGTGCAGGCATAGATTCATTAGCTTCTGGAGCAGAGATTCCCATGATGCAGTGCTTCCCTGCTTTTTCTGGTCCCAGAGTTCAGTGCGGTTCTCTGTTCTCCATTCTGTATGCAATTGAGGTGTCTCCCTGTCCCATCTTTCATGCAGATGAGGCTAGGGGAGTTGTCTCTGTTCTTCATTCTGTATGCGAATGGAGATGTCTTAATCTTGTCACCCAAGTCAGGAGGGGTCTCGGTGTGTCTCCCAACGCCCTTCACTGCTCTCTGCAAGTTTTTTCTTCCTCTGATGGGTTTTGGTTTAAGCAGAGGCGGGCGGGGAGTGGGTATCTTTCATGAGTCAAGCTGGATACTGCACCCTAGTTCCCCAAGAACACAGAGCTGACTAGTATCACATCCCCCACTGACATGTCCTTTGAGTATCTGAATTCTTGTGGGACTGAGTGGAGGATCAATACCAATGGGGTAGTATGCTGGGCAACTGAAGCAAATGGCACCGTAAATTTAAAGCATACTATAGTCGGCACCAGTGGTTTCTGACACTTCTGTTTGCATGGTAATGAGAGTCCTGACTGGGGAAGTACCGATGGTGGAGCCATGTTCGATGGTACTTGTCTGGAGGAGTGCTTGTCCTTGCCCTCCTTGTAGAGGATACTGGGGCTCTGTTGGAACCATGTTTCTTCTTGAAGCTCTGGGACTTCCCAGCCCCACCAGTGCCAGAGGAGGAGTCTTTCACCTCTACTGTACCTAGATGAGAGGTCAAGGCTTTTGATACCAGGGACTAATGTCTTTTGGGAGCATTCTCTTTATCATGGAAGTCAGTACTCCTTTTGTTAGGAGCCTTCACAGATGCCTCAAGAATCTTCCCCTTCTTAAGGGAGATCTGCATCATGTTCAAAGGGGCACTAGATCTGCCTAGAGACTGATGTCCAGGGTGGAGGTCTCCTGGCCTGACTCTGAAGTGGGTCAAAAGGATCGCTCCATCAGTAGCAGTCTCAATTTGATCTCCTGGTTCTTCTTTGCCCTGAATTTAAGTCCCAGGCAGAAGTTGCACTTTTACGAGATGTGTTACTCTCCCAGGCAGCAGACACACTTAAAGTGGTGGGAGGGAGATGAACAAAGTCAATCATCTCACTACTTATCTACTAACTATCTATCTAACACTAACTAATATTAAACTATAAACCAAGAGTTAACTGAAATATGCTCAAGGTGGGCTCTGTCTCAGGCTGAGGTTGTTGAGAAAAAACTGAGCACGGTTCACTCTTTCAGCCCTATATAGCCTCAGTGTGGTACAAGGATGTATAGGACGCATGCACAGGCTGGACAGACAATGCTAATGGAAAATTTATGATCAAGGGCTCAAAAAGCGAATGCACACCTGAAGTGGAACACCCATAGGGATACTACTCAAAGAGGAAGGCCTATTTTGAAGATTTAACTGTTGGCCCTCTGTTCATCCTGACTGAAGTAACTTGATGGAACATGCATTGAAGATGTCAGGTTGTTTAAACTCCTTGGAAAAATTAACTTTGAATATTATCAGCTCATACATAAACTTCTAGTTTTCTCCCCTACAAAAATATAAATTCTAATTTAAAAAATTGTGCTTAACCCTAAAGTGCTCCCCATTGGTATTGCATTATTTTCACTTATTTTAAAACCTGAATTCCAAAATGATAAAACTCCAAAAAATATTATCTCCAGTTATACACAAAATAAAAAGGGACTACAATTTTTACACTATATTTTCCTTGTATCTTCATTTATGTGGGTGTTACCCAGAAAGAAACCTAAGAGCTGTGAGAACAATTTGTTCATCTTGTGTTTTCCATAGGTACTGTGGGAACACATCTCAACTGTAGTAACGTATGCAGTAACTGTAGTAACGTATGTAACGTATGCCATAGCAAGAGCTGTGAAAAACATTTGTAGAGAAACCTGAAACCACGCACAACTCACCTGGCTTCATCTTTTCTTCTAACCTCAAAACTCAGACCAAGTTTGTCAAAAGTAGAGATGAGCTTGAACCAAATTTCTGGATCCCAGAGCTCCTGACTATCAGGGAAGTTCAGATCCAGAGCTAAAATTCGCTTCAGGCTGTGTTTCCACAGTGGATCAGATCAAAACCTTGGATCTGAATATCCATGAATTTTGGGAAATTCTATCTATCCTTGGTACTTATACAGCCCCATTATCATCGTGTCTGAGCACCTCACAATTGATAATGTATTTATCCCGGCAACATCCTGCTGAGATAAGGAAGCACTATTAACCCATTTTACAGATGGTCACCCAGCTATAATGCAAAGATATAGAATCATAGAAGATCATAGAATCAGAAGAAGATTAGAGTTGGAGGAGACTTCAGGAGGTCATCTAGTCCAACTCCGACATGGTGGGCCCAATGCAGTGGAATTACAGCTTCTTGCATCAGCTCTGAATTTGAACCAGTGAGTTAAGCCTCCTCCTGAGGTCTTCACCCATTGCTATTCTGCTCTAGTGTTTGGCCAGCAGATACAGAAACAGAGAGGCAGAATGCATGGGATCAAGAGTCATAAAGATAGCTCAGACTGTTTTAATTTAAAAACACACGTATGGCAATGCAGCATACTCACTATTGTAACTTACAACAGAACCACAACTATAGCATAGTGCCTTGTGCGCTACGGACAGGCCTAATTTTGAGAGGTATTGAGCACTTGCAGCTTCCAATGACTTCCTTGGAAGAGATGGGTGTTCAGCATCCCTCAGATTTAGGCTAAGGACCTTAAAATGGAAAAGAAAAGAATAATCAGTTTATTATTATGGAGGTGATTGCAACATGAGAAAGTGAGTTTTACAAGTTGTATTCATTTTTAAGCCATGAAATCTGTCACCACCTACAAGGAAGTAATATTTCAAAATGTTTTCTATGGTCATCTAAAGTTCCACCAATTTACAAGATAAATGCAATTCTTCTCAGTGACATTAGGTTCATTTTTTATTTTTGGTTCATAAACAAAAGATATCAGGAAGTAACGGTGAAAAATATCAAGGCCCAAATGATGTTCCAACACCTGTTGAATATCAGCAAAACTATAGCTATGAAAATGTCCATTGTATCACAAGAGAAAGAGTAAGACATGTTTACTGTAATAATAGTGACATTTTGCACTGACTGTACATAGTGCCTTTCATCCAAAGATCTCCAAGTTATTTATAACAGTACATCTTTATAGAATCCAGGTTTGCCACATAATAATTAATAATATCTACCATTATTACCATTGCTTTTCATCTAGATTTGTAAGTGCTTTTACAAAAGTGGGCAGCCAGTAGTATTATTATCACCATTTTACAAACGAGGGAACCGAGGCACAAGAAGGTTAAATGACTGGCTCAAGGTCACACAACAAGTCCCTGACAGAGTCTGGAATCCAGGTCACTTGGGTCAGGATTTCAAAAATAGGAGCCTAAAGGACATATTTAATCACCTTATGATTGTCAAAAGTTCTGAGCATCCAAAACCTCCAGCTGATCTCCGCACTTCAGACAAAACAGACAGGTTCCTAAACATGGACTCAGGAGCCTTATTTTAGGGCTCTTGATTTTTAAATTTTGGTCATTCTGCCTGCCTAAAATTTGCCTGGCTGTTACGGTATTTACTTCTGTCTTACAAGAAATTAAAGAGCAGTGTGGGTGTAACCCACACACCTCTTAGATGTGGTGTTCTGTTCCATCTAGTGGCATTGAGACCACTTAGAGAGAAAGATAAAATGAGTCTGCTAACAGCCAGTTGGCTTTTAGCTCATGCTGTAGAACAGTGATTCTCAAACTTTTGTACTGGTGACCCCTTTCACATAGCAAGCCTCTGAGTGTGACCCCCCTTATGAATTAAAAACACTTTTTAATATGTATTTAACACCATTATAAATGTTGGAGGCAAAGCGGGGTTTGGGGTGGAAGCTGACCAGGGCCGGTGCATCCACTAGGTAAACTAGGCTGCTGCCTAGGACGCCAAGATTTGAGGGAGCCAAAAAGCGGTGCTCAAAATGTCTGGGATGCTCACCTGGCACCGGCTAAATGTGTAACCCTCTTCCCGCCGCTGTGCAAGGGGGCGCTGCGGCTTTGATCAGCTCCAGCCAGCCGGCCGGGAAGTGATGTCATTCCTCCTCCGACCGCCGGGGGCGCTGTGCTGCTCCGGCTCTTCCCCAGGGCCCTCACCCCTGCTCAGCCCAGCCCTGCCCTGCCCCACTCCCCTGAGCTCTGCAGCTGGGCTGGGGCTGCACTCACCGGCAGCAGGAAGTACAGAGACCTGGCCCCAGCCGCGCCACCATTGAGTGCTGGGGGGTGGTTCTCCCCTACCCTCCAAGCCAGCCTCAACCCCATGGAAGCCTGCCCCCCCCCGCTCCCACCTCCCCCATGGAGGCATAGGGCCCCAGAATATCTAGGGATAGCCCTGGTACCCGCCACCCTGCCCTCAGCCAGCCCCACACCCCCACCTCCATCCAACCCCTGCCACACCCCCATGCCCATAGCCAGCCAGCCCTGCACCCCCTGCCCTGCCTCCAGCCAGGCCCCCCTCCATCCAACCCCTACAGCACCCCCCTCCCCGAAGCCACCAGCCCCACTCCCGTCTCCAGCCAACCCCGCACCCCATCTCCAACCAGCTTTGCATCCCCTGCCCTGCACGAAGCCAGCCAGCCCCACACCCCCGTCTCCAGCCAACCCCGCACCCCATCTCCAACCAGCTCCGCATCCCCTGCCCTGCCCGAAGCCAGCCAGCCCCACACACCCTGTCTCCACAACCCCTGCCGCACCCCCCTGCCCCAAGCCAGCCAGCCCCACACCCTGTCAGGTTATTAATTTATTTTCATTAAATATGTAGTCTAAATAATGAAATTAATAAATTTTCAAGCTGAATATGTATTCGTTCTAATGAACAATGCCATATTATTCAGTATTCATTTTTGAAAGTTTATGATAAGCAATGCTCCGGGGGGAGAGGTGGGGGGGGGAGGCGCAAGATGGAAGTTTCGCCTAGGGGGCAAAATATCCTTGCACCGGCCCTGAAGCTGACCGCTCGCGACCCCCCCATATAATAACCTCACAAACCCCTGAGGGGTCCCAACCCCCAGTTTGAGAACCCTTGCTTTAGAGGCTCATGCACTAAGCTCCAGAGATCCCTGGTTTGATTCTGCCCACCGGCGACCGGGATCTGTTGGTGTTACATGGGCATGGTGCTAGGTGGAGTGGGTTATGGCAGGAGAGAACATCTCAGGAAGTCAGCACAAAATCTGTCCTTAACAGAAAAGAAATACAGCAATGGCTTAAAGAGCAAGGAAACATAAAACAACAACTGAGCCAAATCAACATCTTAAAGTGCTCGAGGGCTTTAGCTATATTTTTCTGGATGCTTAACAAGAGATTGAGAGAGTCAGGACAATTGTTTGTATTTAGTGTCTGAACAAAAGGGACAGTGTCTTGTGAGAGCTCAGCCATAGTACACAGTTATAGTTCTATGATACTACAGTAGTCATTTTGGGCCTAATTCTTACCTGGATGCATACTGAGTAGAACTTTCCTTCAGAAGTCAGTGAGAATATTTGTGAAACAAGGTGCTACTCAGCATGAGTGGAGGTATCTGAAGCAGGCCCATAATGTCCCTCAGGCTTCATTTCTTCCATACCCTGGATACATTTTTCTAAACAATTGTACACACAACATTAACATGCTGGAGTTTCACTCTTACTAGAACACCACAGATTATTTCCTTCAGATGCTTTAAGAGCAGCACCAATCTGAGTCAAGCTACAGCCATCCATTACTACTGTTGGCTCAGCCATGATTTCCATCTCTGCCTATAGTTTCTTTTATATCTGGGCTTGGGGTTTGTTCGGAGTAATTATGAACTTGTTTCAGAGGACAAACTCTTTATTTCAGTCTAAATGGCTGACAACTTTATTTCTGATTTTATTTAGTAAACTCATCACAAGAGAAAAATGCTAGATGCAGACACCTCTAGAGGTTACGCTGGCTGCACCATGAAAATCCTGAGCTGGATGCTCAGGCTAGATTTATAGCCATTGTATACCACTAATAGCGCAAACCAGCTTCATTGGGGCAGGGGATCTAGACTAGATATCACTCGGTTTCTCAACATCATCTTTACCAAGAGTAGCAATTAAGAGGAGTGGGGGATAAAAACAACCCTCTCTTCTCTACATGTGATCCCCTGAGATATAGGAACAACCAGGTAGAAAGTGCAGGAAACCAGGGAAAATTTAAAGGAGAGAAGCTTAAATACAAGATTTTTATGAAACACTGGAAGGTTGGTATGTGAGATATACACAAATAAGACAAGTTACAATAAACTCCGTTATAACAACTATGAAATATCTAGGAATTTGAGTTATGCTGGCTGGTTTATTATAGGTGGGGCTGGTAGCTCTGCCTACTATTAAGGTGGCGCAACATTTCCCATTTATAAGAGCCTGTTTTCAGTTCATTATAACACTGCCAAGCTTTAACCATTGAGGCTGAAATTTTCCATTCTGGGTGTCTGCCTCGGGCTGAATTTGTTCGGAAACTTTCAGCCAAAACAGTTCAGCAATTTCCAAGAATACAGCTACAGGAAAATGTGTTATTTTGCCCACGTTAAAAATGTATGGCAACTTTTTGTTTGTACAGCTCTAGCACCCCCATGCTTTGGAATAGGGGCTTGAGATTTGACAGGAAGTGACCTGTGTGTCAGGGACGTGTCCATAAGATTCTGCCGAAATTTGACAAAGTTATAGAAGTCTTTGAAAATGTGAAAAATCACACATGCACAGTAGAGTCTTCTAAGACTGTAGCAGCTGAAATCTTGGAAGAGTCCATCCTCAGTGATTAAGTTTGCACCTCACTCAGCTCCTGGTGCTGACCAGATTGCACATACATCGAGAGACTGAGTGTGTTTCAGCCCAGGGCTACAGGGAAAAGAGACTTTCACTGTATTGGCTGTCCCAGCTGTTCTTGCCAGCGTGTGGCCAGGTACTCTAACTGAGAGCAGGGAGCCTGTCTCACCTGGTCTCTCAGTGGCACCCTTGCTGGCATCCAGGCAGCACAGAGGAGGAAGCCATCTCATTCGAATGAAGAGGGGACCGGGGTGGGGAGAGAAAGTAGCTTGGGACAAGCAGTCTGGTAAGACTGGGACTGGGAGCTGATGACAGAAATGGGTGTTAGGGTAAGGGGACACTGACACTGAATGAGGAGCTGTGGAGTAGGGGACAGACCAGGACTAGGACCAGTGGATAGGGGAATGGGAGAGGAGAGGAGACGGGAGAGATCTGCCAAGGAGCTGCCATGTGGGAGGAGAACTGAGACTGGCTGGGCAAGGAGACTAGAACTGGGATAAGAAGCCTGAGGCAGAGAGACTGGGACAGTCAAGGGTGGGGAAGAGGTAGAAGTGGTACAGGAATAGATTGATGAGGATTGGGCAGAAGGTGGTCAAATTTGGTTGGAATGAGCAGAATAGTCTGTGCCCACTAGAACACGCTCCCCTCCAGAACCTGGAATGGAACCCAAGATTCCTGTGGGTATGTCTACCCTGCAATCAAAGATGTAATTTGCAGGACTTGAATAATCTGCAGTAAATATGGTTTAGGGCCACACATTGAACAATGTGAATAAAACAAAATTATTGAATAGGTGCTCATTGAGTGAGTGCTGTCCATCCTTTGTACTGACTGAGGCCACGGGTCCTCTGGAAAAAAAAATAGAATGTGATCATGTAATTAACGACTGTATCACGATGCATTTGCACAAAGGGGCCAAATTAACATTGCACAGGCAACCTTAATTCTGGCATTCCTAACATTTGAGTGCTTACCTTTGCAACCTTAATAATGTTCTTTTAATATAGCTTTTCTGTATGTATGTAATATTATACATGGTAGTGAATTGGGTAGTCTCTGCATGTACAGATATAACCTCTTTCACTTGATTTAACTCTTCCTTTAATTGGCTATGCACAGTCAAAGCTAGGTCAGGCTGTAATAATGAGCATAGACTTGTACAGAGCACATAGCTCCAATTCTACATAATCTAGTTACACCTTCTGTAGGTCAGCCAAAATGCCTAATTTTATGGAGATGTGCCCTACAATTTCCGTATTGCACAAACAAACAATAATAATACTCTGCACATCTATAGTTTTTCCTATCAGAAAACCTCAGTCTTCTATATGCATTAAATAAGCCTCAGTATTCCTTTGGAGGTAAGTTCCCAGAAATGAAGGTAAAGGACCCAATGTAAAGGATCTTTACTTAGCTGCAAAGGGATGTTGAGGCTTTTTTAATATTTGTAAAGTACTTTGATAACTTCCAGTAAAAACACTATGGAAGTGCAGAGTATATGTATATATACACATACACACACACACAAATTACTTCACCTTCTAGTAAAATACAGCCACTTCTGGGATTCAACACAGCAACTGTTTAACAGCTCCTATAAATACGACACACAAGCATGAGGCTGGAAGTGAAGAAGATTAATGTACCTAATTGAAAATACAGTTGGAAATTAGGGAGGCGAAATGTAATTACCCAAGCTGGAATTTTGCCAGCACACCAGGATCAACACTCCCTTACTATGCAAAAAGCGCGTTGGGATGTTTAATGACCGGAAGTAGTCAGGACCTCAGTTTTTTCTCTCATCCAAAATATGTCCACTCTAGCAAGCAGGTTGATGGGACACGGGTACAGTATGGACTCCAGGACAGCTTGTATTAAAAAAACAAGCAAGAAATTACTTGAATTTTTGCTTTGACATGTTAATTAGAGTTGGTCCAAGAAAGTGACTAATAAAGCTATGCTCCACTGTTAGAGAAATTCATATTTTTAACTATGTTCTTGAACAGATTTTAATGAATCAATTTTCATTTTGCAAAAGTAGAAATGGGTAGGATTTCTGACTTTCCAAATTTGAAAAGCAAAAATGATGACAGACACTTTCTTTTAATTGTGAATACTACATCCTTTTATGTTGCCTTGTTTCAGACTTGTAGCAATCACATTATTAGCCTAAATAAAGCTAAATAAATATCTCAGGCTTCAAAACACATGTATAACTCAAACAATGACAGAGCTCATAAACAGTTTAGTGTTGAAATGGCGTGAGCTCAGCATATTACTGTAGTGAGATCCAAATTTACAGACACTGAGTTTACAATGGGCAGTTTCAACTTTCTTGTTTTTCCATAAATATTTTGTAGTTGTGCTAACATTAATGTGATAGTGTTATTGTCAGAGGAATAGGAATTCTCTGTAACTTCAGAACAATAAATTAGGGCACATTTGTTGAATGGCTTATGGTACATTTTCTGCAATAGTGTTTACAAGGAATTTGGAAGTGGTGCATACAGTTTAACTTTCCAGTATTTTTCCTTAGCCAAAATAGAAGAGAGACAAAATATCTGCCCTCTGCCTTTGTTGATGTCTGATCAGTAGAGCCAAGTAAATAATTTGTAACAAATAATTTATTTGACAAATTTTTTGTTCATGATGTTTTTCTCACACAGATCACAAGTTCCTCAAATTCATTCTTTATTCCAAATTATGCTCTACCAAATATTAATTAACAATAGGCAGATCATGCCTGGCAGTTAGTTAAGTCACACAAACAGCATTTCTTTCTTTGCCTGGATTATTTATGTAAATAACAATCACGGAGCAAATGGCAAATTGTGACTTTTATCATTTGTATATTCAATTCAAAATTCACTTGCCACCAATGATTGAGCAGTAGTGCTGAAAAATAACTTTTTGCATTTGTGCTAATACAGCTTGAAAGTCACAGGTGTATCATGGGGAATAATTTATGTTTGTCCAGCATTTTGAAATTCTTAGATGTAACGTGCTAGAGAAGAACCAAATACTGTTATTTTGTCACTAAACATTTGCTCATATTTAGGTGACAAACAACAATATACTCATTACTGTATACACACTCTGAAATTTCCATGCAGTCCTGTGGTACACGCTCAATATTGGGGTAACTGGGTGGAATTCTATGGCCTGTGTTATAAAGGAGATCAGACTAAGTGGGTTAATAGTCCCTTCTGGCTTTATAATCTATTCCATGACTCCCCTCATAAAGGCACAGATTTAGCAAAACACTTAAACACATGGTTAACTTTAAGCTTGTGCTTAAGTGCTTTGTTAAACTGGGGCCATAGTTAAAATGTTTGGTATAGTTTACCACACCATAGGACAGAATGCAGAATTGTCAGCTAGCATGACATAATAATGCAGAGACAGAACTATATTCTAAGATGGTGTTCTCTTAGGTGAGTATGATGATGAAATACAGATTGATTTGTATTTCCCAGGGTTAGAAGCATAGATCTTAACAGACCACATGTTTTTTTCCAGGTCCTTAAATTAGAGCATCAGCAGCAAGAGGTTCAGATATTCAAATTTATGGCTTTCAAACTCTTTCAAGATTCTGGGGGTTTAGTTAAAACACTCACTAAAATTCTTCAGTTTATGCCTGTGATTAAAAAAAAAAAAAGACTATACCACTGTTAGTGGAAAAATCACACATTTGCTTCCATTGTGGTTAGTTAGCCGTGCAATGGAAAACAAACCCCAAAATTTCTGCTAAATGTCAGATCCTACACATGACTATCGCAACACATGGTGTACGTACTTCACCCATGCATCAAATGTCCCAACAATTGTGTGGTGTGACAGACCCAGACCAGTGGGGTACAGGAGTCTGGTAGAGGGCAAATATACTGGTCACTGGATGAGTAGTTTTCTGTTCCCTGAGTGACCAGAGCAGGGGCTGCACTAGAATAATCAGGAACCTGCTAGAACCAGTTAAGGCAGGCAGGCTAATTAGGACACCTGTAGCCAATTAAGAAGAAGCTTCTAGAATCAATTAAGGCAGGCTAATCAGGGCACCTGGGTTTTAAAAAGGAGCTCACTTCAGTTTGTGGTGCGAGTGTGAGGAGCTGGGAGCAAGAGCTGAGAGTGTGTGCTGCTGGAAGACTGAGGAGCACAAGCGTTATAAGACACCAGGAGGAAGGTCCTGTGGTGAGAATAAGGAAGGTGTTTGGAGGAGGCCATGGGGAAGTAGCCCAGAGAGTTGTAGCTGTCATGCAGCTGTTACAGGAAGCACTATAGACAGCTGCAGTCCACAGGGCCCTGGGCTGGAACCTGGAGTAGAGGGCGGGCCCGTGTTCCCCCCAAACCTCCCAATTGACCTGGACTGTGGGTTCTTCCAGAGGGGAAGGTCTCTGGGCTGTTCCCCAACCCACATGGTGAATCTCTGAGGCAAGAAAATCTGCCAATAAGTGCAGGACCCACCAAGATAGAGGAGGAACTTTGTCACAGTGGATGAAACCAGACAATCAGTATGCTCTCAAGTGAACTCATAGAGCAAAATGATAAACAAAAACGTGGTCTCATCCATAGGCAAAATCTTTTCACAAAGCAATCACTCCACATCTGACCTCTCAGTCCTTGTACTGAGAGGAAACCTGCCCAACTCCTTCGAAAGACAAGCTTGGTAACTTAAATTCATAACTCTGCTGGACACTAAGGACCACAGACTTGGCAGACACACTAGTTTTATAACTCATTACAGCAAATTTGCAATACACTCTATTACTGCCTGCTAACCCTTAATTACCCACTTCATTTTAAGTGGTCTCCTATAGCACATGTGAACGCCTTACGCTTAACAATCTGTTCCACCTTGTATTTAACGCAGACACTCTAGTTACCTTCTCCAAATCTGAGCAAGAGCTCTGTGTAGCTCAAAAACTTCCACTAACAGATGTTGGCCCAATAAAAGATATCACACGTAATGTCTCCCATATCCTGGGACCAATATGGTTACAACAACACTGCAAACTGCTAAATGGGAAACAGTCAACAGCCTTTTGACACATCCTGTTGTAGTACCAGTGCATATAAATTTACCCTAATGGTAAGCTCAATTGTGAGGAGTAGAAGTTAATAAATAAAAATGACCTATATCAATAAATGTTGATAAAAAAGATGCAAAGGGGAGACAGACTGAATTAGTCCAAACAAAAAAAGCCTACTAATGTAATTCAAGGACTGTGTTAAGATCATGCCTGGTGAACAAGAAAAGTGTAGGCCCAGAAATCAAAGGACCAAAATTGGTGTGTCAGAAATTAGGCCTAATTTGTGGGGGGGGAAAAAAGATTTTTCACCCATCACTGTTCCACCTGTCACTATATTTTGGGGAGAAATCAAGAAGCTGTCTGACAACTGCTGGCTGGGAGACAGAAAAGAAGAAAAAAGTTTCATCACCATGGCTGCCATCTCCTGGGACCTTAAGATTCACTATGACACCACCAGGCCTTCATCATCCTTATCCCTAGAGATGTCCTGATCAGACTCAGCCAAAGAGAGGAACCCAGATGACAACTGCCCACCTCCACCAGCACCAGTAACATCTTGAACATAACCTGGGATACGAGACTGTCTCTCCCCCGCCATCCCATGTGTCCTTTCCTTCCCTACCTTATTTCGTCTCTTACCCCTTTCTTTCCTTTCAACTTAGTCAGACAAGACTTTGCAACACAGCTATAAACCTGTGACCAAAGAAGCAGCTAAAAGCAATGCCCTCAATAGCCTGATGCTGGTATAAATTGCCAACATTAGGAGTGGCTAACAAGACCATGCCTCGGTTTTTGAGCAGTGAAGTTGCAAGAGAGTGTCAACACCAGAGACAGAAATTGAAATTTCTACGTTTGCTATTCTTTTCTCTCCCCTTTGTGAGAGTCTTGTTTTGTCTTCTCAGGAAATGGGTTTGGACTTCAACAACTGCAGCCCATCTCAACTAACTTTTCCACTTTTCTCCCCCCAAAAGCCACTTACTTAAAGATATTATCTTTAATATCATCTAAAAAACTGTCAAATAGGGAGGCTTTCCTTCTCAAAACTCTCTCCGGCTAAAGAGAAAGAGAACAAGGAATACCGTTAAAATGAAAGTCTTACATAACACTATACATTTCAAATGCATTAACTGTTTTTTTTCTTTTCCTCTTTAATAAAAGGTTTAAAAGATTTTAATAATATGGTTTTGCTATGATACTAAGCAGGTTGAGGTCTCTGTTTACCAAATCCTGAACCTTATTTAAAACTGCTTACATGTTGAACAGTGACAGGCTCATGTTAACACCTTGCATGGTGTCAAGTATCAGGGGGTAGCCGTGTTAGTCTGTATCTACAAAAACAACAAGGAGTCTGGTGGCACCTTAAAGACTAACAGATTTATTTGGGCATAAGCTTTCGTGAGTAAAAACCTCACTTCTTCGGATGCGGTTTTTACTCACGAAAGCTTATGCCCAAATAAATCTGTTAGTCTTTAAGGTGCCACCAGACTCCTTGTTGTTTTTGTTAACACCTTTGGCTCTTTGGGCCCATATATTCCACCAAAATTAATACAACAGTCCTGACCCAGAACAAATAATATCTATATTGCCGAGTTGTCAGTAATGACCTTAGCAATTACCAAACCAGATTAGATCAGTGGTTCATCTAGCCCAGCATGCTGTCTCCGACATCAACCATTACCAGATGTTTTAGAGAAAGGTTTAAAAAATATACAGTAATGGAGAACATTGGAATAACCTCTCCATATGTGAAGATTAATCCTCACACCTTATGCCCTGAAGCATATACACACACATATACATACACACACATATATACACAAATACACATACACACACACACACCCCTTCTAAAAGTTTTTCCTATCTAATGTAACTGTGGATGCTCATTTTCCTTATAAAGGTTTACTTCTTTTTGTTTTAATCCTGCCCACCCCTGGATTAGCAAACTACGGCCCGCGGGCCAGATCCACCCCCCAGAGCTTTGGATCTGGCCCGCGGGATTGCCCCCTGTGGCGCCGCGGGCCCCGCGCCGCTCTCACAAGTGGCTCTCGGGCAGGGGGCTCCACGTGCATTGCCCTTGCCGCCAGGCACCGCTCCCTGCAGCTCCCATTGACTGCGAATAGGGAACCCTGGCCAATGGGGGCTTTGGAGGAGGTCTCTGGAGGAATGGCAAGGACAGCAAACACAGAGCCCTCTGCCACCCCACCCCCCAGGGGCCACAGCGCTTCCTAGAGCAGGGCGGGGGCAAGCATGCAGGGAGCCTGCCCTGGTGCTTGCCACTGCCGCCCTGGAGCCGCTTAGGTAAGTGGCACTGGGCCGGAACTCGAACTGCACCTGCCCCCCAACTCCCTGCCCTAAGCCTCCTGCCTGCACCTTGCACCCCTCCTGCACCCCAACTCCCTGCCCTGAGCCCCATCATACACCCTGCACCCTTACCCTGAGCTCCCTGCTGCACCCTGCACCCCAACCCCCTGCCCTGAGCCCCCTGCCACACCCCACACCCCTGCTGCACCCCAACCCCCTTCCCTGAGCCCCCTCAAACACCCCACACTCCTCCTCTGCCCCAATCCCTTGCCCTGAGACCCTTCCAGCACAGTGCACCCCCTCCACACCCTGCACCCCAACCCCCCGCCCCAGCCCTGCATACCATTTCCCCACCCACATGTGGCCCTCAGCCCAAAAAGTTTGCCCACCCCTGTGCTAATCTCTTGTCCTCAGTTGTGTTTCCTGGCAGTGACTTTCACTAGTCTCTTATGTGTTCTGCAAAAAAACCACTCCTCTTTACCAATTTTAAAATTGTCTCCTTTAAACTTCTGTCAGTCCTAGTTTTGCATTAGCCTGGCTCTAGCAATTAATGAAAAGGTAACTAGGATTATTAACTGAACTTCTCTACACTGTCCATTATTTTATCTACACCTGCCGTGTCCCCAGTTGATGATCTATGTCAGGGGTGGGCAAACTATGGCCCGCAGGCCACTTCCAGCCCACATGACCGTCCTGCCCGGGCCCCAAGCTCCTGGCCCCTCCCCCGCTGTCCCTCCTCCCCTGCAGCCTCAGCTCGCTCGCTCCGCCGCCGGCGCAATGCTCTGGACGGTGGGGCTTTGAGCTCCTGGGGCAGCGCAGCTGCACAATCCGGCCTGACCTGGTGCTCTGTGCTGTGTGGTGGTGGCGGCGGCAGCAGCGTGGCCCAGCTCCAGCCGGGCGGCACGGCTGTAGTGCTGCCAGCCACCAGTGCTCCAGGCAGCGCGGTAAGGGGGCAGGGGAGTTTGGGGTGGTGGTCAGGGGGCGGGGTGTGGATGGTGGTCAGGGGGAAACAGGGGGTTGAATGGGGGCAGGGGTCCAGGGGGGCAGGGCCGGGTCCAGGGTTTTTGCCGCCCCAAGCGGCGCAAAAAAAAAAACAAAAACGTGCCTGGATTAAGCCAGGAGAAAGAAGTTAATAGTTTAGGGCTCAGTTGTGAATCTGGCTGTATGCCTGTGAAGGGATTATGGGGTCATAAGGAGCCGTATTACTCCCCAGTACGGACCATATGCAATGCCAGAGTCTGGGGAAGGACAGAAAGAAGCCACCTGAGGTCAGCTATTCCTCTGTCCTTAGGAGGCAGGGAGTGGATGACAAGGTTTAGGTGGAGCAAAGGCTCTGCTCTCCAGCATGCTAGCTGGTGTAGCCGGGACAGCACTGATAGGGTTGTCACGCTGTCTGGAGTGGTTCACTACTGTGGATACCAACCTCACAGCAGACTGTCAAAAGCATGGCAGTCACCCCAAACTGGTGGTATGTTCTATAATGAGATTTTACTAACCCAATAACAAACGTGAACTCCTGAAGCGTCTTACTATGGAGTCACAGACAGTCCCCCTCAACTCTCCAGGCTATCATGCCACCCAGACAAGCTGGCCTTGGTGTAAATGTTCACACCAAAGATTGCAAAATATTCAGGTTGCTCCCTGTCCCAAGAAACCAATCATTTACCCCAGGTCAATTTGTGCCTTAGATCTCACACCAAAGACAATGCTGGTGGCCAATCATATAGTAAACGATCTAAGGATTTATTAACAAAGAAATGAGAGAATTATTTACAGTTTAATGCAGGCAACATATATACATAAATGAGTTACAGTCTATGTTCCAAAATATGACAGATGTAGTAGTCTGTCTACTGAATATCTTTTAGGGCTAACCCAGGTTGACCCTAGGGTATCTCTACTTTTGTTCCTTAGCTCTAGCCCTTGTGAGAGTCCACACAGCAAAGAGATCACTATTTCTTCTTGTGAGCATCTTTATATACCCTTCCCCCGAGTTCAAACCAATGGGAACAAGCGCTCCTGCACATAACTTCTTCATGGGCGAATGGGGCAATCAACTATGTTTTTCTCCTACAATGGCCCATTTAGTTTTGATAGTCCTTCTTGATGGGTGGAGAAACCACTCTTCCTGCCTAGGTTCACAAATTCAGAGCAGGCACTTTTACAGTTACAAAGCAAACATATTTTACCTTTGTAGCATCGGATACAGACATGACAACCAAGATTAATGCATTCAGCAACTTACAAGCACAGAACACATTCTTAGAAGTCTAACACCTATCTTGAGCAATACTAATATATAGGTGAGTTGGTCTGGCTTCTAGCTATGAATTTGTCAGTGAACAGCTGATGCGGACAGCCTTGGCCAAAGCTGGCACCTGGTCTGCCAGTGTCCCAAGATAAAGTAAACTGCATCAAACAAAGAATGGTTCATGCAGATTACTTCCCACTTGGGGAAGAAGGAACTAGATCATGATTTAAATCCGGGGACAAGATCCATGCTGCCTCTTATTCTGTACGTTTTCAATCCAGCATTTTGTGATTAAAGCAAGGCATGGTAGTTAAAATCCCTGAGACCCAATGCTGTTCTTGTTCATAGATTTCCAATGCTAAGAGAAGTCAATGGGAGTCACACCTATAGAAGTGAGGGCAGAACTGGGTCTCTAGATTCCCAACATCCACTATTACACTGTATCACTCTATGACCTCAGGCAAGACAAGTGCTTCATTTTCCCAATCAGCAAGACAGGGATAATAAAACTTGACTACATCATAGCCGTGTTGTGAGGGTTAACTAAATGATGTCTGTAACATGCATTCTGCATGTTGGATAAAAGTTGTTCAAGTGAAAGCTAACAATAGCAATAATGATAAATTAGTGAATGGCTTGAAACCCTAAGCTTTAGGGAACTATATAAATGCAAAGGATTACTATGAAGTTCATGAGCCAGATCCTCAGCTGTTGGAAATGAGTGTAGCGCTACTGAAGTTGAAGTTATGCTAATTTACACCAGCTGAGGATGTGACCCCATATTTGTTTACCATTTAAATTCAAATAGTAACAACATTGCTCAAGTTAATATAATTCAAAAATTAAAAAAAAAATCATAAATTAAGGCAAAAAAAACGAACAAAAAATAAACAAAGCCCAAAACAAAACCGTCTACAGCAAGGATTTAAACAAATCTACATCAGACCATAGAAGACCCAAAATCTGATTTCAGGGACTTCATTAGCATCACTTGGGATTTAAATGGGTGTAACCAAGGTCAGAATCAAGCCCCTAATGTATTCAGTCCATTTTTATTAATGTTATAAGCCAGAGTGAGAATCAATACAACCCACAAATGATTTTCAAATATAATCTTATAAGCTATAATGTAACACCAATCTCTTTTCAGTGTGAGAATCCATTTGTCAGTTATATGTAGCACTTTTTCTATCTACGGCAAGAATGTAATTCATTTCCCCATCCTCAGTTCTATTTTAATTCATCAATCTCTTTCTTTCAATGTATCTTGCAGGCCTGAGGTGTCTCTGGGCACAAATATGGAATTCATGGAATTTCCACATAATGGATTTTATTTTGTATAACAGCTTATTCCTACATATAAGCATATAGAGGATAGACCCCGACATAGTAGGGAAGGATACTCACCTGTGCATTATGAACCTCTGTGACAACTGTTTTAGAAATTTGGTCTCACTTATGCTATTTGGCCCTGATTCAAAGCCCATTGAAGTCAGTGAAAAGACTCCCATTGAGGGCTTTGCATCGGGCCCTTTCCTAGCTGCCTAAAATAGTCAGTGAAAATGTTTGAACAGAGAGAATTTCAAGCTAGCATCCCTGACATCTTTTCATTTTCATTCCATGATCATAAACTAATCTGGTGTCTCAATTTCTTCCTACCACCACAAATTTCTTTCAAATATAATAGAGCTTTGATGTTTGATTTTAATAAGAGATAATAAATTTATAGGCGCTCAGTGCAGACTAAAATGTATAATTCATAGGAAAATGCAGAATATATATCAGCTGATGTCTAGCTTAAGAATTTTATGGCTGTAACTATGATCAGATTTCACCTAAAACCCTGATCCTACAAATCTTACTTATGTGAATAGTCCATATGCATGTGTATGGTTCCTTTGAAGTTAATACGGCTATGCACATGAATGAAGTTTGCAAGGTTGAGCCCTTAGGTCCCAATCCTGAAAACGTTCACAACTATGAACACTTTCAGCACGTGAACAGTTGCACCAAACAAATGCAAAGTAATGCACACTGGAAAACATAATCCCAACTATACATATAAAATGATGGAGTCTAAATTAGCTGTTACCACTCAAGAAAGAGATCTTGGAGTCATTGTGGATAGTTCTCTGAAAACATCCACTCAATATGCAGCGGCAGTCAAAAAAGGTAGCAATGTTGGGAATCATTAAGAAAGGGATAGATAATAAGACAGAAAATATCATATTGCCTCTCTCTATATATATATATCCATGGTACACCCACACTGTGAATACTGCGTGCAGATGTGGTTGCCCCATCTCAAAAAAAGATACTTTGGCATTGGAAAGGGTTCAGAAAAGGGCAACAAAAATTATTAGGGATATGGAATGGCTGCCATATGAGGAGAGATTAATAAGAATGGGACTTTTCAGCTTGGAGAAGAGAAGATTAAGGGGGGATATGATTGAGATCTATAAGATCATGACTGGTGTGGAGAAAGTAGATAAGGAAGTTGTTTACTCCTTCTCATAACACAAGAACTAGGGGTCACCAAATGAAATTAATAGGCAACAGGTTTAAAACAAACAAAAGGAAGTATTTCTTCACACAACGCACAGTCAACCTGTGGAACTCCTTGCCAGAGGATGCTGTGAAGGCCAAGCTATAACACGGTTCAAAAAAGAACTAGATAAGTTCATGGAGGATAGGTCCATCAATGGCTATTAGCCAGGATGGGCAGGGATGATGTCCCTAGCCTCTGTTTGCCAGAAGCTTGGAATAGGCAACAGGGGATGGATCACTTGAGGATTACTTGTTCTGTTCATTCCCTCTGGGGCACCTGGCATTGGTCACTGTCAGAAGACAGGATACTAGGCTAGATGGATCTTTGTCTGATCCAGTATGGCCATTCTTATGTTCTTACTCATCTGGGACTACTCAGAATTTTGCACGTTAGTAGTCCCATTTAACTCATCTCTAAAGTTACTCCAGTGTGTAAGTGCATCCAGGATCAGGGCCCTATTTTGCAATCCTAAGAATATCACGAGTTGACCTTGTATATAAAATGCCCGAAAGCTTCAATATTATTTTGTTTATCCAATTAGTCCAGTAAACTGCCTGACTGCCAATTTTTATGAGGAAATTATTCCCAAATATATGCTCCCAGATGTTTGCCTAAATGTAATTTTAATATTCTGTCTTTTACTGTATGCCTCTTATCTAATTTGTAATGCATTTAAAGTATCAGTGGGTGCAATCAAATGCCAACAGCTATGTGAAAATGAATTGGTTCACGCTGTCACAGGAGAGGGATCTTATTGCAAAAGAATGACACTTGCTGAGTGAATACAACCTACAATTCACTACTCACCTTTGTTCCTAGATAACTGTTCTCTTGACTTGTAAATGAACACCATGCCAATAAGCAGCAGTGCAAGTAGCCAAGAAAACATATTTGGTATGTCCATTAAATGTGGGTAGGGACTGCAGAAATCCCAAATTGGATTTTTTTTAAAAAAACAGACCTCTTAAATCTTGAGGCAGGGTTTGGATGTTGGGGAGTGGGGAAGGCTATTATCCCATTCCCAAGGATTTTGTGGAAGTACCATAAAACAGACCTGCGGGTGGCTATATTACAACAGAAAAACTTCAAAAACAGACTCCAATGAGAGACTGCTGAGCTGGAATTGATATGCAAACTAGACACAATCAACTCTGGATTGAATAAGGACTGGGAATGGCTGAGCCATTACAAACATTGAATCTATCTCCCCTTGTAAGTATTCTCACACTTCTTATCAAACTGTCTGTACTGGGCTATCTTGATTATCACTTCAAAAGTTTTTTTTCTCTTAATTAATTGGCCTCTCAGAGTTGGTAAGACAACTCCCACCTGTTTATGCTCTCTGTATGTGCGTATATATATCTCCTCAATATATGTTCCATTCTATATGCATCCGAAGAAGTGGGCTGTAGTCCACGAAAGCTTATGCTCTAATAAATTTGTTAGTCTCTAAGGTGCCACAAGTACTCCTGTTCTTTTTGCGGATACAGACTAACACGGCTGCTACTCTGAAATAAAACACCTTGTCATTCAAATACATGAAAAGTACTGTAGGAGTGGATTAATTCGGGCATGGGCTAAAAGATGATCTTTCAGAGACGTTGGTTCCAAAGTCATTACCAGTGCCACACTTTTTGCTGCAGATGAAGAGAAAAATCTTTTGCTAAATCCAGTGTTGGGCAAATATAAACAATAGGCAGATCCTCAGTTGCTCTAAACCAGCAGCAATGGAACTACGCTGAAGTGAATGAAACAATGTTGATGGAACACCAGCTGAGCTGACTAAATATTCTTCAAATACTTAAGGAGAGCACGTTAGAATGGACAGATGCACGGAGAACTATTCTACTGGTGTTCTAGTAGGTCTCTGAAACAGTCCTCAAATCAGACGACAGGACATGTTTGCATGTAGGCTTTCTGATGATGAATCATACCATGTTCCTGATCATAGCATGATCTTGTCTTATATATAGATATCTGTGACAGTCTATACTATTATGGTCACCACTTTTACAAGACTATGATAAGTTTTGTACAAAGTATACCTTGTGAGGTATTATTTTAAAACTCAATCTGCTGAACATCTTTGTCCTGTGACACATCTTAACAACACTGTGTGTAAAGTTGTTCAACCTTCCAAATTGTACCCTGGGGAATGTCACAATACAGCATATTGATCTGGACATATTGGCGGGAAAAAGCCTGTAAACATTAATAGCTACCTTTTCTGGTTTGGTCTCAGAGCAGCAGCAGCAAAGATTAGGTCTAAGAAGACAGTCATAACACCCAGCAGTATCCAACTACCATGTGCATCTTCCAGTTCATTCACTGAGCAAATGCTAGAAGAGATGGGAATGTTTGAGGTGATGCGTATGTATTGGGTAGGATACTGGAAAAGGATTTTCATTTAATGCTTACTAAAAGGTGTTGGATTGATAGCTCTAGAATAAGTATTGCACAGGAAGTGAATATGCAAGCTTCTCAAAATTGCCCTACCACTGTGCCTTCATCCTTGACCCTGGAGGATCTGCCTTTATTCTCCATGCTCATTCACGTGCTTGGCATCTCTGCTGAGACTGTCAAGAAGTATGCCCAATTATGACACTGAGTTTTGTGATGTGGCCACCTGTCCCCTTGAACTGGACTGAGACCATCACTCTTTCCACATAAGCAACCAAGAAAAAGCGATGCCTGTGATCTTTGTGAGAAATGTGGAGAATGAAAGTAAGGATGAAAGACCAGCTGCTGACTGATTAATATAAATTAATGGTGGATTATACAACCTAACCCAGACTCCATGTCTTCTCAGGTTTATTTACACATTACCTTCATCAGAGGTAGTATAAATGGAAAGCAACATAATAATGATAATAATAAAAGATCTGAGAATAAACAACCAAACATTTGCACATGGTATATTTTAAATGCCAAGTAGGATAAGTGGAACCTCTAAATGACTTTTGCAATTGTCTTCAATATTGCTTGTTGGGTTAATTAGTAATGAGGAATAATGTTAATGAATTAGTCAATAAAAGAGCTGCGCTTTTATGTTTTATGTATCTTTATAAGCTGATAAGAACTAAGTTACATATACTCCTCATATTTGTATTCCTCAGGACCAGACATTTTGGAAATATTTTTGGAAGTGTTTTCATTAGCATCTATTTCATCAGAATACTAGCTCACACAGTATATTTTGTACAATTATGTAGGTTGCATAGTATACTAAGCTAGAAACTTAAAACAAATATTTTACCTTGGTCATGCTACTTGAGGGTTGGAATACCATTAAATGAACAAACCCTGTTCTTAAATAAGGACTTTCATGCTCAAGTGGATTTGGAAGAACACGTGACAACAATTTACATTGCCAGAAATTTTCTGTTTTCATTTTTTACAGTGGGTTATATTTTCTTTTCATCGCAAGCCTCCTCCCTCACAAACCAGAATTCCCTGCAACTTGAAGTCATAAGTCTGTGTTCATTACATCACAGTCTGTTGCTTTGGAAATGATCATGTAGATTGTTGTATTTTTTTCTGATATGAACCATGTGCTCAGTGGAGTCCAAAGAACTGTATAACTATACACAACAGGCAAGGTCTAGCTACCTATACACACTTCTTCTCTGGCGCAGTTCTAAACACAGAAAGCATTACTAAAGGGGCTCAACCACTATTTAAAGGGATACAACACAATTCCTATACTGTACATCGGTTATTATGTGCAATTGCTGCTGCTATAATTATTATGAGCAGATGCTGTACACTGTTGGGCAACTGTACAGTACTTGAGGGACACAATTTGTGGGGAGAACATGTGATGCCTTTCCAAGAGTGATTATGCCTATTTTAGCAGCTGTCATGTGACAATGGTAACAAAACACCAAGAAAGAGTTGCTTCCTTCTTTAGCTCAGAAGTAGGAGTTGTTTAGAAAAACTTAATAAACCTGAGAATGCAGAGGTCAAATCTGGAAAATCTAAGATAGATTCTCAGGGCCATATTCTCTGCTGGATTGAAAAGGCAAAACCCCTCAATTGAAATCCATAGAGCTACACCTACTTCCACCAGCAAAAGCTTTAGCCCTCAGGCCATAGAGAAAGGCATACTCAGAAGAAGTGTGCTTATTCTTAGGTCTGTAGCCAACTGTGTGCTGACACAGATTTGCTTCTGTATTTTACATTATTGTTATTCCTAGCTTAGAGCAGGAGAGTAATATTTAAACTTTGGAACTGAAAAAAAAGTAATTAAAAAGCATATATCCAGAGCAGCCTGAGTCATCTACTGTATATATATTTTATTTAACAGTCCTTTGTTGGTTTTACATTGCGTGTCGGGAGGACCCTGCGGGATGTACATAAGAAGCCTGAAAGACATTGAAATTGGCAGAAGGTCATGGAAAATAAGCATGAAGGAGGCTAGTATTGATTACAGAGCGGATATTAAATATAAATGGAGATCAGCTCTTTTTGGTTCTTTCTGAAGAGAGCTGCTTTGGACTGTACATCCTCACTGTTTGTGTGTGCATGTGCGTGTAAGGGTAGGGATGTTACTGGTGACTATACCATACATTCACTTCCCATTGCTAATGGTTAAATTAGATAAGAAAAGAGAAAGCACGCCAATCAGCCTTCCCCTCCCCCCAGCACTGTGGTCTTGAGTCCAACTCAGCTGCCAGAAAGGCCACTTTAACAGGCAATAAAGCCAGTTTAACAGGTCCTTTGGGAATACTTCCAGTGCAGAGGCAGTGTAAAGCTGGCATAGGGACTATGATAACTTATGCTATGGGCCATCCTGACCCTCGGAGCAGGCCAGAATCCAGGAGAGGTGCTAAGGTGGTATAAAGTGACCTTTGTGCTTCTCCCCTTAGGTGGCCCCTCAGAGGGGGTGAAACAGACTCTAGCCCCACTTCTCCTCTCTGACACTTTCCATCAGTCTCTATCCCACCCATCTCTTTTATCGCCGATCTTTAAAACAATCCCAGAACTCTTTAATTAAAATGCTGTTCTCACCACCGTTTTCCAGTTAGTCAACAACCCTCCGTAGTACAATCAGAAATAAGGAGCCCACTCATCTGTGCTCTCTGTGGTAGATTCTGAACAGCAGAAACCCACTGGAGTATCAAAAAGAGAGAACTGCTTTGCACAAAAAGTGTTAAACATGATCTGCTTCCTACCTACATGTACTCTTTTTCATCTGTGTTTCTGCCCAAAAGATCTGGTGCTCCCAGAAAAACAGTTTCTTTAGGCAAATCAGCTTTTTTGGCTGTGTCAGAAGTGGCACTTCTGGGAATTTATGATGAAGTGTCAGAGTCCAGTTCTCCTCTCACTTATACTGGTTTAACTCATAGCCTATCCCCATATGGGTAAGAAAACTGCACTGCTAAAAGCAAGCAGTGATATCCTAAGATAACTAGTAAAAAGCAGGAATAGTGACTGAATATATTTAAATACACTAAATAGCAGATCAGCCCTAGATTTTGCAGGACCCTCTGCATAAGAATATGTAGGACTCCATTCAGCTCCTTCCCCAGACTGACTTCTCCAACCCCAATGGTGATACATACACCCGAGAGACATAAGCCACATAAACCACATAAAAGAAGATTGGTCTCTAGCCATAATTAATGGGTTGTGGCAACTGAGGGGGTCAGAGGATGTGGGAAAGCTTCTCTGGTTCCGGGGGATGGAAGCACAGACCCTTTCAAAACACAGGACCATGCACACTTGCATTCGTTCCATCAAAATCCAGCCCCAGTAAGTATTTGTTGTTGGTTGTTTTTTAAACTAGTCACTGTAAAATTTTGTTCTCAATTACACCAGTGCAAATTACATTCCTGATAACAATAGTACTTAATATTTTGTTCTAGGAAAGTTTAACAAACAGAGTTGGACTGGGCAGGTTTTTCATTAAGATTGCTGATGTCATGCCACTAGTTGGAAGCTGCACATAGCATGTGGGGTAGCCTGGGAACATTGTGAAATTAAGTGAAAAACCAGAATAGAGGTCCTCATGAAATACATGCATTCCAGCTGCAAAATAAGAAGGAACCCAACTAAGTTCCAAAACGTATAGAGGTAGTGGGAAATGCACACCAGTAAGACTTAAGACACACACACACAAAACCCCAACCTAACCCAACACTTTGGCCCCAGTTCTGCAATCAGAGCTGCACTAACAATCAAGAGCAGCACTGACTTTTGCCTGGGTCTGACTGCACGGATCCAGTTGCAAGACTGGGGCCTTTATTTGTATTTTGAGATGTGCCAAAGCGGCAAAGTTAAGATCCAGATCCAAACAGCCAAAGTCTGGGGTGGTTCATATTAAGGTTCATATTTTGTTTCAGCCAGTTATATAGGCAGAGATCAGCTGCAAACTTTGGATCAGAGATCTGAACTTAATCAAAAGTCTAGGGAGGTTAGTTTCCAGGGTTTCAGTTTGAGACCATATATGTTTGCCTTATTTGCATTATTTTAATAAAGAACACAAAGTTCAATACCATTATTTCCTTCTCCAATACACTGAGGTGAGGTTGGAATCAGGGCATCATTTAGAGTGATGTTTTTAAACTGGCAAATGACAAAAGAATAAGATTAACTGCACTTGGAAAACAGTTTGTTAAACACTGCCTTTGCCAGAGTGTTGCATTTAAAACAAGGGATACTATCAATAGCAACAGGTTTGAAGTACGGTTCTTTTAAATACAAAGAAGACTCATGGAATCCTACATCTTGCACCAGTGGGACTCACAAAAGTTTTATACATACTCCTTGTGACCATCATATTTAGGGTTGCCAACTTTGTAATATTAAAAAAACAAACAGACACTCCAGAAGAAGTGCTGAAACCTCCCCTTCCCCACCCCTTCCCCTGAAGGACCCACCCCTGCCCCACCTCTTCTCTTGAGACCCTCCTCTTGCCCCTTCCCCCTGCCTCCCATTTGCTCCTTTTCCCCCCTCCCTCTGTTGCTCACTGCTTTTCTCCTCCCCACATCCCTGCAGGGGAAAGGAGGGACCCACCTGCTTTGGCAAGGCTGGGAGCTGCAGCCACCTGATGCAGGCAGGAAATGGCCCTGGTGCCTCCCTCGCCCACAGTGACTGGACTTTGGGTGTCCAGTCAGTAGAGCTGACTGGACACTGTCAGGTCCCCTTTTCAATCGGAAAGTCCAGCCGAAAACCAGACACCTGGCCACCCTAATCTATATTGGACACTCTACACAGAGTAAGTGTTGCCTTGTGGCTCAGTTTTAAGGTTGGAAAGCTTGGTTTCAGTTTTTAAAATGCTCCTTTGAGCATTGTCTGTGTTCCAAAAAGCATTTGAAAAGCTCAGTTTCAGTTGTACATCTTTACTATTCATTTTATTTCTGTGGATTTATAAGACCATAAAAAGGGGGCTATCCCAAGCTGTAGGCACCCATGGCATTCCATTAAAACCACAAATCATAACATCAAGACCAATCCAGCAATAAACTCCAGTGTACTGCTAGAAGCCCCCAGAAGCCAACAAATCCAGATGACTTAAGTGGGGGATTGATTTCCAAAGTCGACAGATCCTCACAGGCCCTTTTAAATCGAAGTTTCTCCCAACTGAGTGCCTTTGCTGATCTCAAACAGAAGCAGCATGACACAGGGAGTTTCGATCTCTGAAGCAGGCAGTTCCCAGGCTATCTATGGCCTTATGGGTCAAAACAAATATCTTAGGATCCACTTGAAAACCCACATTTAGCCAATGTGGCAACATGATTATGGAGAAAGATCCTCAATTAAACAGTGAGCATCAGCTTCCAAATGTATTTAAAGATGTAGCTCCAAGTAGAAAGGCATTGACTTGTCATCTCAGGATTAGACTACTGTATAAGACATTAATCACCCATTGGGATCTGCAGCCAAAAGAAAAGGCCACACCTTTATGGCCAAATGCAAACAACAGAAAGCCATCCTGGCCAGTGCTGGAACCGTATCATCTGAAAATAGTTAGGAACCTGGCTTGGCTTCCCAAGTTGTGAATACAAGCAACAAAGGGGAGACACACACCATCAGTTAGATGGGCAGATATAAAACTTTCCCTGTGCTTCCATTTGCTTTCCCCAGCCAGATACTGGATAAGGTGCTGAGCTGTATCATACGAGTCAGAAGAGAGAGAAACAGAAAGCTGAGAGAGTGGCCAGCCTCAGGAAGACACCACAACCCATTCTTCCTCACTAACATGCCTCTCCGCCTTATATACATAGGACAAGCTGAAGCCCTGCATAACCAAGAGCATCCTTAAGGTAGAAGCAAAAACCTGTCAAACATGACCCTTGGAGATTGCTCTGAGAAGAATGAAGGCACTTGAGAACAACCCTTCCCAGTCCCTCCAAGGCTGAGAAGTAAGTCAACACCAGCTTGAAGTCAATAGTATCAAAGGCAGATGACAGCTGTACTAATATGGTCATGGTCATGAGATCTTCCTGCACTACAAAGGGATCATAAACCAGCTCAGTGTCTGTGCGGCACCCAGATTGACAAGGGTCAAGAAAACATGAAACAACTAGATACCATGAGAGCTCCAGCCACAATTTTTTCAGTAACTTTAACCACAAGAGGAAGATTATGAACAGGATGATTGTTGACCAGATTGCCAACCTAAAGTGATGGTTTCTTGAGCAAGGGCTATATCATTGCTTCCCTGAGGCAGGAACTGCCTTTTTTGTTCTGTGTTTTTACAGTACCTAGTACAATGGGGTCCTGGCCCACTGTTAGGGCTCCTAGATACTATGGTAATACAAATAATAATAGCAAAAGGGAAGCTGAGACATTGCACTCCTTAAAAGGGAAGTATTGCCAGTCTCCATTAAACACAGGCTGAATATCACCTTTTCTGTCTTCATCAGCCAGGAAGCACCTGGATCCAGAACCTAGACTGTGCCATGGGTTCCCATACTCAGGTGTAGCTGAGCCGCACTCAGTTTGGGATGTGAGCAAGTAGACAAAGATGGCTCTTATCACTTCTCCCCAAAACACCAAACCAAACAAAAACAACCCATGCATTTTACCCTTCTCTTTTCCCTCTTGGGATCCAGTTAATTCATGTTGCACACCCCATTCCCAAATAATCACAGAATCAATCAATCCCCTCAAACATGTATGATTGCTCTTTATAAATATATCAGAGGGATAAATATCAGGGAGAGAGAGGAATTATTTAAGTTTAGTATCAATGTGGACACAAGAAAAAATGGATATAAACTGAACATTAGGAAGTTTAGACTTGAAATTAGAAGAAAGTTTCTAACTATTAGAGGAGTAAAGTTCTGGAACAGCCTTCCAAGGGGAGTAGTGGGGGCAAAAGACATATCTAGCTTCAAGTCTAAGCTTGATAAGTTTATGGAGGGGATGGTATGATGAGATAGCCTAATTTTGGCAATTGATTGATCTTTGATTATTAGCAGGTAAATATACCCAATGGTCTGTGATGGGATGTTAGATGGGGTGGGATCTGAGTTACTACAGAGAATTCTTTCCTGGGTGCTGGCTGGTGAGTCTTGCCCGCATGCTCAGGGTTTAACTGATCGCCATATTTGGGGTCAGGAAGAAATTTTCCTCCAGGGCAGATTGGCAGAGGCCCTGGAGGTTTTTTGCCTTCCTCTGCAGCGTAGGGCACGGGTCACTTGCTGGAGGATTCTCTGCACCTTGAGGTCTTTAAACCACGATTTGAGGATTTCAATAACTCAGGCATAGGTTAGGGGTTTGTTACAGGAGTGGGTGGGTGAGATTCTGTGGCCTGCATTGTGCAGGAGGTCAGACTACATGATCATAATGGTCCCTTCTGACCTTAAAGTCTATGAGTCTATGAATCTTCTAAAGTCATCTGCTACTTCCATGCAAGTGCACAGTAGTTAGCTTCCCTGAATGTCTGGTTGTCAGTGCCACTGGATAAGGGATAAGAGTAGGCAAATTCTAAAGCTATTTTGTATACTTAGTTATCATTTATTGTGCTTTGAAATTACTGGGCTTATGGGAGATTTCCTTTGCAATGGTTGTTTGGCTTTTAGGTGGCTCTGGTTACTTAATTTTATGCATGCTTTATCTTTTATGTATTTATATTTCTACAAACACAATAAATATATTGTATAATACTTTGAAGATGTTTCTTACAATAGACCTTTAGCCATATATTCTGCTGAAATTACCAATACATGACGCACAATCAGATCCTAACAGCAGTCAGTAGGTTCAGGATCAGGATTAATGTTGGCCTAAAAAAGGTATGTTAATTAAAAAACAGAAACAAAACAATCGCACCCAAAACCAAACAAAACTTTACCTTATGGCAGAAAGGTTTTTTCAGTTAATTTGTTTGGGTTTTTTTTTGGCCAAATAGTGTTGCTCTAATGGTTAAAATAGGGCTAGAGCTGCATCAAACCAAATGGGTTCACATTTTCACAATCGGGTTTTTTTTTTTCATTTGAAAGATTCAAAGTGAAATTTGGCTAAAACTATCAAGTTTTGTCTGCTTTACAATTCTAAATTGAGATTGTCACAATTTTTTCCCTCCACAAACATGATCTGAGTTTTCAGTTGGTCACAAGAATCTGACCCAGCTGAAACTGTAACAGTTTCAAATGTGGTTAGCAGGACATCTGGATTGCATTCCTGATTCTGTCACAGATTAGTTTACCCAATCTTCCAAACAGGCTGTACAAAATTATGGCAGGCCCTGATCCTCCTCCTCCTCCCTATACTCAAGCAACACTGTTGTGGAGAGCATTGCTGGTATATAACGAAAGCGCACCACCACAGAACAGTGGGTCCGGACAGTGCAGCAGGTTCCCCCAACAATGGATGAGTAGCACAAAGACCAAAGGAAGCAAAAACTAAACTTTAAATTGGATGCCTGGCTGTTGGGAGAACATGTACAATGGTAACAAGACAGACTAAAACATAAATGAACCCATGCCATTCCCTTTTTTGGACTGTATTCAATGTAGTGGTTTCACAAGGACTGGAGTTACACCTGACATGAATGAATTTAGCCCAATAAAGGATTTATGTAAATTAAAAATGAAGAAGTTATTGGAGCTGGTCAGAATTTTTGGAACAAACATTTTTCATCGAAAAATGACCTTATTTGAAATTTGTAATTCTTGAAAAAATAGTTTTTTCAAGCTCTCCTCCCCCCTCCTCACTTTTTTTTTTCCTGGATGAAACTGGAAAACAATAATAAAAATTGATTTTTTGTTTTCCAGTTTGGCAGTATTGTTTTTCCTTCCCATCCCTCTCCCTTATTTGGTGACAAATACAAAAGGAAAAAAAGGGGATGCTGAGAAGGCAGGGAAATTAACACTGAAAATAAGAAAAAATGAAAGCCAATTTGTTATAAAATCAAATATTTGCCAAAAATACTCACACAAAAAATTAACAAACAAGCAAATTATTCCTGTTCTAAACCTGTAGGTCAAAAATTACTTCAAAACTTTGGATTTTTCTTGTGATTTTTCTTTTCCATTTCTTGACTAGTTTTAAGTATCGTCCTGTTACTTGAAATGATACTGCTGTTCTCGTAGTCAAATGCCATGAATGAAAATTTAAAAAGTTCCAGCTATTACAACATGTGACAGTTTATCTTCAACAGAGAGCTACATGAACATATTATTCTGGTGCTCAAGGCAGAGCATTGGCTTTCGAAGGACCTTAAATTCCATCTATTCTGAGGATCAACCCCCCCCCCCCATTACCTGGACCCTTGCTATCTAAGGGGTTGTCTTCACTATCTGCCGGATCAGTGGGGGTCGATTTATCGTGTCTAGTATAGACGTGATAAATCTACCGTTTAGCACTCTTCCATCGACTCCAGTACTCCACCAGAACGAGGCGCACAAGCGGAGTCAACGGGAGAGCATCAGCTGTCGACTTACCTCAGTGAAGACACGGTGGTAAGTAGATCTAAATACGTTGACTTCAGCTATGTTAATCACGTAGCTGAAGTTGCATATCTTAGATCGACCCCACGCAGTAGTGTAGACAAGCCCTAAGAAACTGCAATTGTTCATGACCCTGCCCTAATATGACAGCTACCCTCAGTGGGAAGCTGACAACAGATAGGGTGAAACTCACATGGTGTGGGGAACTGGAGTTTCTCAGCAGCTAGATCCTTCCGCGAGGTATAAGAATGTAAAGAAAGTAAAGAAAATGTAAGCCTCATGTTTTCCCTCTAATAACCGCCCTTATTATGGCACTTAAAACAAAGAAACAAAATTTTTTTAGCAAGCATTGTACAAAGAGATTACAGCAGTTTACAGCCATTCAGACTGATTTATTTACTTTATTCAAATTTACTTTTGAATGGGGGAGTGTTACAGAATGATCATATGAAAATATAAAAGACAAATATTTACAATTAGGTAAGTTCAGGAAGAATAGGTCCATCAATCGCTATTAGCCAAGATGGTCAGGAATGCAACCCCATGCTCTGGTTGTCCCTAGGCCTCTGACTACCAGATTCTGGGACTGGGCAACAGATCTCTTAATGATTGCCCTGTTCTGTTCATTCCCTTTGAAGTACCTGGCATTGGCCACTGGTGAAAAACAGGATATTGGGCTAGATGGATCATTGGTCTGATTCAGTATGGCCCTTTTTATGTTCAAGTGCTCGTGTCCATCATTCTGTCAGAATGGCCAGACATCAGGCGAGTAGCCTCTCAAGACTACTGGAACTATTGAGATGAGACGAGCATACAAGATAGCATCATATATAAAGGCAGTTGAATCATAATACTCAGATCACTGAGAACAGAAAGATGTTCTCAAGAATATAACAGAGCCATTCTGGAATAGAAGCCTGTATCCAAAAAGCCAGAGATGTTGCCTACTGCCTGAACATGAGTAAAGATATCTGAGACCTGTTGAGCATTTGTTATACCCAGGGAGAAACACAGGCCAAGCAGTAAAGAGAGACCATGAAAATACACAGCATCCCCAACAGACATTGGAGCAAAATAGGAACGAACCTTTTCACCACAAACCACACAAAGTACCTAGTTACTATGGACTGCTATTCAGACTTCTAGGAACTAGATGAACTGTAAAACATGACCACAATGACCAACACAGACAAAGCAATGAAGCATTTCAGCTGACACGGTATTCCAAACTATGTCATTTCAGACAACAGAACCCATTTTAGTTGCAGTGAGTTGGTGTAATTTACTTGGGATTGAGTATTAAACATATCACATCAATCACCATACCACAGCCCACCAAATAGGCAGTTAAAATTGCTAACTGTATTAAAGAAAAATGCAAAAACAGAGGAAACATGCAGCAAGCCATTCCTGAATGGAGAAACACTCCCACAGAAGTCCTGTTAAGGAAAAGTGAAGCCTCTAGGCCATAACTGACTAAGCATCTCAAAGTGCAACACGCAAAATTGCTGACAAGGCTCTCCTGAGGTAAATAAAAGATGATTTAGTAGCATAATTGCTAAACTGCGAGCAGAATTCCCCTAAAAGCCCATGTTTGGAAAAGATAAGAATATGCCAAGAGAAGAACATAGTGTTCCCCATAACTTTCCTATTTGAATAAAAAAAATAAAGGTTATGTTAATAAATCATTTAGGATGACACATGTATGATGGACTAAGGTGTCAAATGATGGGAAAATTGCTAAATGGTAAAAATGAAGGCTGAGTTTTGTTAGTTTAAGGTTTACAAGGATAATTAAGTTATATTAACGTAATGTTAATGATTTACAATAACGTTGAATGGGGAATGAGAAAAATGCAACAGCAAAAGTTATGTCAATGGAAGCTTTTTTAAGTCTGTTTTGAATGCCTTCCTCATTCTTTCTAAGCAGTACTAGGTTCTTTGTCTTACCTATTCCTCTGTTTTTTCCCTCTAATACTGAATTATGTGTGATTTTCTAAAGGATGAGTGAAAACAGTCTAGATTACAATATATTGGACCTTACTGCTTCTGTTATAATCAAAGACTAGCTAGTGCTCCATTTGATATCAGATGGCTGGCGCCTTGAATTTGTGCTGGAAGAAATTAACAAGCATTCCTTATTCTCCGTGGTTTCAGTATGTAACTTTCTATGTTGAAGTTTGGTTTCCTTATACCTACCAGGCTCATAAAATTGATACTGCAGATTACCAGGACTACTTTATGTGTTATTTCATACTCCTCCGGCCACTTCGCTTACAATTTACTTTAGCTTCTTAACACCAAGTAGACCGGATGGTGATCATTATTAGATGGTTCTGGCTGATGACTACACCAGGCTCTCACTTTTGTACATTTCTTCTCACTCTGATCAGACTGACGTCTCCAGCAGCACTGCTCTTTTTTAACAAGTCTCACTATAAGACTTTAGTGTTTCAAGGGACTAATCTCTGCTGTTTTACTTGTTAATGTTTTCTTTCAATCTACTTGTGGCATCTTTTGGTTTTTAGTTTTCTTCTTCATCTTCTTATTCTAAATCCCATTTGAATTCTGAGATTAGGGTTTTATATTTTTCTAACACTCGCTCATACTTCTATGGTCTTAACTGCTCCTTTTTTCCTGGTCATTAAAATAACATTAATTCTATAAAATGGTTTCTATAATTGTATAAGATGGTTTCCAATATGGTTACCTCCCTCTCCTCAACAACTCTAAACAAATGTATCTACCGATACAGACAGACAGACACGTGTGTGTGTGTGTGTGTGTGTGTATGTGTGTATTAATGACAAATGAAAAATTTCATTTTGGGCAACTGATCATGTGTCTTTAAGAGCCAGAAGAGTACCCAGAAGTCACCTACTACAGGACAGGCCCAAAAAAGAAAATAACAGAACACCACTAGCCGTCACCTTCAGCCCCAACTAAAACCTCTCCAGCGCATCATCAGAGATCTACAACCTATCCTGAAAGATGATCCCTCACTCTTACAGATCTTGGGAGACAGACCAGTCCTCGCTTACAGACGTCCCCCCAACCTGAAGCAAATACTCACCAGCAACCACATACACAATACAACATAAACACTAACCCAGGAACCTATCCTTGCAACAAAGCTCGATGCCAACTCTATCCACATATCTATTCAAGTGACACCATCATAGGACCTAATCACATCAGCCATACCATCAGGGGCTCGTTCACCTGCACATCTACCAATGTGATATATGCCATCATGTGCCAGCAATGCCCCTCTGCCATATACATTGGCCAAACCAGACAGCCTCTATGCAAAAGAATAAATGGACACAAATCTGACATCAGGAATCATAACATTCAAAAACCAGTAGGAGAACACTTGAAGGTGGCAATTTTGCAACAAAAAAACTTCAAAAACAGACTCCAAAGAGAGACTGCTGAACTTGAATTAATATTCAAATTAGATACAATTAACTTAGGTTTGAATAGAGACTAGGAATGGTTGGTTCATTACAATAATTGAATCTATTTCCCCATGTTAAAATATCCTCACACCTTCTACGGGTCATCTTGATTATCACTTCAAAGGTTTTTTTTCTCTCTCCTGCTGATGATAGCTCATCTCAATTGAATGGCCTCTTACAGTTTGTATGGCTACTCCCACCTTTTCATGTTCTCTGTATGTATAAATATCTTCTCTGTGTTCTATTCTATGCATCCGACGAAGTGGGCTGTAGCGCACCAAAGCTTATGCTCAAATATATTTGTTAGTCTCTAAGGTGCCACAAGTACCCCTGTTCTTTTTGTGACTACAGACTAACACGGCTGCTACTCTGAAACCTAAGATTTATATATTTGTCAGCGTAAATCTGCTTGCAGATATAGTTTTGTGCTCTTGTGTAAGTGAAGTTGACAACACCTAAAGTAAAAATTGAAGTAAACAGCTAAGCAGCTAAGATTGAAACAGAAAAGCAAACCAATATCCTTTAACCATTAGTATCCCTTTGTCAGCGGTGAGAAGGCAGATTACAGGCAACTACAGAAAACCCCTTAAATGTCACTGGGAAGTAAAGTAGTGATTTTTCAAGAGGAGAATGGGAACTGTGGAGTCTGTTGCCCAACACGGTCTTTGGAGACAATGGTTTCCAACCTTACCTCAGACCATTAAAGTATCTGCTGCACTGATGCTTAACAGTTCCCCTTAGGCCACCCGTTTGTTTCTTTGTTTTATAGTTAAAAAGTCCAACTATCAACTCACAGTAGAAAATCCAGGATCAGAGGTAGAGCTTCTTCCCAAACCCGTGCCTCTGTCTTCCCTTCCTCTTCAGTCAGCAGTAGGATCAAAGGTACAGTATGTTCTTACGATTAGTAAGGAGCCCATTTTGAAGACACGTGTCCCCCTTTCAAACTTAACCAACTGTCTTAGCTAGAGGTCGACCAGTAGGCACCTCCCCCTTTCACCATAAATTATGGACCATCATTTGAAAAGTTATTAATTGTATTACAGGCCCCCAAAATAGACCAAATAGTGACCAATATGATGACCATGTTGGCATCAATCCAGTCACTTGGAGGAAGAACATCTGGGTATAGTCTATACAAATAAAACTAAAAGGGGGTTCTGATAAGATGCTTGGAGGGCCGGGTGGCCTAGTGGTTAGTGCACCTGATGTGTGGGCCCCTAACTTCCCTGACTGGATGGTAGAAGTGCCTGGTTCCTGACCTTAGGCCAGGAATCTTCTGGCCTCCACTTGCATCTGGACCTCAGCCCTTAAGACGGTGTAATAGGGGCACTCGGGCCCTACCTGTCCGCCAGGTCCCAGCCCAAGGCCCTGCGTGCAGCAACACCATCAGGGTCCTCTTGGCAGAGCCTACTGGGTCCCAGCCCTGAACTACGTCTTATCTATATCCCTTCAATTTGGACAATAGGGGCTGTGCCCCAAACAGTCTGTAGTGGCTCGCCTGGAGTAGCACCCTCTTGTGGACCTTTTTCAGTATCCTGCCATGGCCTCAGGTCCCTGAGGGCAGATGTCAGGTTGGAGGGGCCTACCTCCACAATGTCCTTACAGTCAAATAGTAAAGTTCACTCTCTGCTGGGTGCTCCCCAGTCTCCTCAGCAGTCTCTCCTTTGGTCAGGGACACAGTGCTTCTTTCCCATTGGCTGTCCTGCCTGTCAGGTTTACAATGAATCTCCCTTCCTATAGAAAGGCAGAGCTACCTCCTGCAGCCAGTCAGCCCTGAACTGAGCCAGGCTCTCCCCATCTTCCCCCCTCCAGGCCTGGCATTGGTTGCAGGTGTAGCAGGGCAGGGCTAGCTAGGCCCATAGGTGCTCTTTAACCCTTTTTCTGTTTGTATAATATTTCTGTGCTCCACCACAGCAACACTAACTTTATGTACTCTAGCCATCTTCCTGACCACTCTGCTTGAAAGCTGCATCCTTTTCACACACCCTTGGTCTGGTCTTCGACTTTTAGAAGGCTCTTCAGAGTAAGAACTGTATCTTTCAAAGTGTCCATAAAGTACCTATCACTCCTGGGTGCTACCGCAGCATAAATAAATACTAATGGCATCCTGTCATTCCCCCACACAACTTCCAATATGACAGTGGTTCTCAAACTTTAACAATCCAAGGACCCCCATTTTGATTTAAAAATTTTAACAGACCTCCAAGCCCTGCCACTCAGCCCCAGACCTCGCCCCCACTCCACCCCTTCCCACAAGGCCCCACCCCCACCCACCTCTACCTCTCCTCTTTCTGCCCCCTCCCCTGAGCGCCTGTCCCCGGCTCCTCCACCTCCCTCCCAGTGCCTCCTGCATGCTGGGGAACAGCTGTTCCATGGCATGCAGGAGGCATTATGAGAGAGGGGAAGGAGTTGATCAGTGGGACATGCAGACCCCCTGGAGTTCCCTTGCGGACCCCCAGGGGTCCACGGACCCCAGTTTGAGAAATGCTGCAATATGACAATGGTTCTGTTGTGACCACGCCCTGAATTTGACAGCAATAGAAAGTCTTCAATCCTGCCCTCAGAAGCCTCAGCTGAGGCAAAAAACAACAGCTCCTTAGCTTCCTGACAGTAGGAGCAAAAAGGATTATACCATGAAGGGTCTTGCTGTGGCATTGTACACTAAAAAAAGCGTTAAGTAAAACAAGGAAATATACACTACAAAACTAGGCAAAAATTGCCAGAGAGTTCCTTCACAAAGGGAAACTGGAGAGAGTCAGCTCTCCCACACATAAAGCTTCCTTTCAAATTCAGACTCTAGCACGCATATGTATACACACACACACACACACACACCTTCAACAATCTTTAAAAGTCAAACCAAAAGTAAAAACTCTCCAACTGCCTTTTCATGACATCCATTCTCTGCTGGCATCATTTTCTCTGACATCCAACTATACCAAACATCCCTTTAAGAACAGAAAACTAGATGTTCTGTAGTCTAAAGGCTTGAACCAAAGCAAATGTTTTAGCACAAGAGGAAGCGGTGTATTTCTTAATGGATTTCTCTTGCATAAAACACTATGCATCCTGGCAGTTTTTAATTCACTGCTGCTAGTGCAGTAAATGTGCTGTTATTTTTTTACAGAATTAAAGCAAAAAAAAAAAAAAAAAAAAAAAGGATTTCTTTCAGTTTCTGGCTGGCAAACTGTAGCTCAATATCTATTGGTGCATTTCCAATTGTATTTCCTTTGAGTGTGTCATCTTTTGCATAAATATATCCTGTTTTGTTGTTTGTTTAAATTTGTAAGCCCTTTCTAACCTGCTCTACAAACCCAGGCATTCTGATCCATAAACCACTGAAATCTTTCTATTGCCTTCAATGGTCTCTGGACTGGAGACCAAGTCCAAATATTATTTAAAGTCCAAATGCACCAGGCCTCCTGGAGTTTGATTTTATTAACAAAGATAAAAATAGAATAAAAAAAGATTAGCTAAAAATCTTCTCCATGGGCTTGGGTATTCCTAAGCTTCCTCCTTCAAGACTGCTTAGTCTACACCCTAATGGTATGTCTACACTACGAAATTAGGTTGATTTTATAGAAGTAGATTTTTAGAAATTGATTTTATACAGTCGATAGTTTATGTCCACACTAAGTGCATTAAGTCAGCAGAGTGCGTCCTCACTACCGTGGCTAGCATTGACTTACAGAGCGGTGCACTGTGGGTAGCTATCCCATAGTTCCTGCAGTCTCCACTGCCCATTGGAATTTAGGTTAAGCTCCTAATGCCTGATGGGGCAAAAAGATTGTCGCGGGTGGTTTTGGGTAGATGTTGTCAGGCCTCCCTCCCTCTGTGAAAGCAACAGCAGACAATCGTTTCATGCCTTTTTTCCTGGGTTACCCGTGCAGACGCCATACCACGGCAAGCATGGCCCCCATTCAGCTCACCGTCACTGTACGTCCCCCTGGGTGCTGCTGGCAGATGCGGTACTGCATTGCTACACAGCAGCAGCTCCTTGCCTTCAGGGCAGATGGTACAGTAGGACTGATAGCCGTCGTACGTCTCCCGGGTGCTTCTGGCAGACCTCAGTGAGATTGATCAGGTGTGTCTGGACAGACATGGCTATCCTCCTCTTAGAGCACTGAATGGGAGCCAGAGACTCCAAGTCATTCTTTTCTTTAAGTTTCATCTCATGGAGATTCAGTCCTGCCTGGAATATCATGCGAGCTGGAGGCTTCTGCCTCAGGCTGGTCTCCCAGCCGGAAGCACCACGCGGTCGCACCTACCCCAGTCTACCCTTTGCTCCCATGGCTCCTGAAGCCTGGACAGTAGTAAGGAGCAGTTCAACTATAGGCTGAGCAAGTGCAGAATGGTGGTAGAATGTGCCTTTGGATGTTTAAAAGCGCGCTGGTGCTGTTTGCTGACTAGGTCAGACCTCAGCGCAACCAATATTCCCATTGTTATTACTGCTTGCTGCGTGCTCCATAATATCTGTGAGAGTAAGGGGGAGACATTTGTGGTGGGGTGGGAGGTTGAGGCAAATCGCCTGGCATCCGATTTTGGGCAGCAAGACACCAGGGCGATGAGAAGAGCACAGCAAGGTGTGCTGCGCATCAGAGAGGCTTTGAAAACCAGTTTCATGACTGGCCAGGCTTCGGTGTGACAGTTGTGTGTGTTTCTCCTTGATGCAAACCCGCCCCCTTTGTTGATTTTAATTTCCTGTAAGCCAACCACCCTCCCCCCTTCAAAATAAAGTAACTATTGTTTTGAAACCATGCATTCTTTCTTTATTAATTTAAAAAGAGATAACGGACAAGGTAGCCCAGGTGGGGTGGGGGAGGAGGGAAGGACAAGGCCACATTGCTTATTGTAGCCAAACTGTTTGAATGACAGCCTTCTGTTGCTTGGGCCATCCTCTGGAGTGGAGTGGCTGGGTGCCCGGAGCCTTTCCCGCCCCAGCGTTCTTGGGCATCTGGGTGAGGACGCTATGGAACATGGGGAGGAGGGTAGGCGGTTATACAGTGGATGCAGCAGGGGTCTTTGCTCTTGTTGGCTTTCCTGCTGCTCCAACAGATGCTTCATCATGTCCATTTGCTCCCACATTAGCCTCAGCATCGCGTCCTGCCTCCGCTCTTCGCGCTCACTTAATTCTTTCCTGGCCTCTGCCACTGAATGCCTACATGCATTAAGCTGTGCCCTATCAGTGCGGGAGGACTGCATGAGCTCGGAAAACATGTCATCGCGAGTGCGTTTTTTTCCGCCTTCTAATCTGTCATAACCTCAGTGACGGAGATGATAGGGGGAGCGTAGAAACATTTTACACTCTATGATTCTGGGGGGACTGCATGGTCACCTGTGCTGCTGAGTTCGCCACGCTGACCAAACAGGAAATGAAATTCAAAAGTTGCCGGGGCTTTTCCTGTGTATCTGGCTAGTGCATCGAGTTCAAAGTGCTGTCCAGAGCAGTCACAATGGAGCACTCTGGGATAGCTCCTGGAGGCCAGTACCGTCAATTTGTGTCTGCACTACCCCAAATTCGACCCAGCAAGGTCGATTTTAGCACTACTCCCCTCGCCAGGGAGGAGTACAGAAGTCGATTTTAAGAGTCCTTTAAGTCAATGGAACACGTTTGGTTGTGTGGATGTATTCATTTTAAAATTGACCTAATGTGGCTAAATTCAATCTAACCCCATAATGTAGACCAGGGCTAAATAGCCTGTGTCCCAAAGAACCACTCCCATTGTCCTTATATTCAGGTGAGGTGACAAATGACCTGCTTCAGGGAGTTAGCAGAGCCCATTTAATCATTAACCACTAGGATTACCACCTACTAACACAGTAGGGTGTTTAAAGCTATCAGCTTGTTACAATCTAATTTTAATAGATATTAAAATTGTGAAGCTTTACAGCTTCATAATCAGTTGTTTACTTCATACTGTAAACATCCTTCATACTGTAAACAACTAATTGGATCATTTAGGTACCAGTGTGATAGGTACCAAACCTAAGATAGATTTAGGGATATAGCTATTAAGAACCAGATCAAAGGCACATGGACAATACTCCTGTATCCTGACTCCAGCATTAGACAACAAATACTGCAGAGGAAGATGTACAACCCACATTATAATGCACCTAGAAAACTATGCAATTATTAAAGTTGGGTGGGAACTAGATTTGGGTGGTAAATTCAATTATTAGAGTTGGATGAGAAATATCATGATTCTGAATGTTTTCCCTATATCAAAATAGAGGGGGGAAAACTCCAAAATAATTTGAAACTTCCCATGAAACAAAATTAAAATAAAAAAAAATCCTTGTGGGTTCATCAAAAGGTGTGGTTTCATTAAAATTTCAACATTTCATAATTTTTACAAATTAAAAACATATATTTAACACCATATAAATGCTGGAGGCAAAGCAGGGCCTGGGGTGGAGGCTGACAGCTCACGGCACCCCATTTAATAACCTCACAACCCCCTGTAGGGTCCCAATCCCCAGTTTGAGATCACCTGATCTAGTCTGACCTCCTGCATAACATAGGCCATTGCTGATACTTTAAAATGACCATAAATGATGTTGTACAGTGCCACAAAGCTAAGTAAGAAACCATCCATTTATACAGGAATAACTACGCATTTAAAATATTGGAATATTTACAAGTTTCTGCTTGAGTAGTACAACAGTATGTCCCCTCCAGCTGCTACTGATCAACAAGATTTCAAGATAGCAGTTAAACCCATTTCAATCTTATATTTGCGTGATCCTATAACCCTTAGCAATAAAAATCATTTGTGATGAATCTGAACAAAAATATGAGATCTGAATATCTCAAGGGTTGGGGAGGTTCTGGTCTGTATCTCAACCTTGGAGTGCTAACCTATTTCAATAGAGTCATTCCTTCTGTCGTCATAACAGGCCTTCATTAAAGGATGGAGGTAGAAATCATTGGTAAACAGCCTTTCCTATTAAATGAGTCCAAGTGATAATATGCACACAAAATAAAGTTTTTGTTTGTTTGTTTAAGTCTGAGTATTTCCAATGACAGGAAGACGTAGGCAACTTAGTTTTGAAATGTAGATTAGATAAATATAGTCTTCTAGGACTAGGGAGCAAACAGATGATGTAGGAATAAAATCTGGAATTATACATTTTTCATGACTAAAATGTAGACAAAGTACGTCCTATACATATCAGATGGTGTGTCTGGAAGGATGCCAAGATAAACAGCCCTGGAGTACGGAGGGTTAAACCAGCATATACTATCCCTCTGAACAAAATGTTGATTCATATGATTTTTTTCCCCTCCTTGAAGCAATTGAGAAAAAAGAAACATAAGTGAAAGGTAGTAAAGCTGTTGTGAACAAGCCCATCACTGTTCGCTGGAAAGCAAGAATGTAAGGATTCATTTCTAAAGGAATTCTGAAGCAGCAGGGTAAACAAATCTAGGACCAAGCTGCACACCCTGGCAACCCCCTCAATGAAGCCAATGGGTAAAGTCAGTAGGATTGAGGTGTAACTGAGGGCACACTTTGCCCCACAACATATGGGGCTCTACATGTTGTTTTCCATCCCAGAACCATATGTTTAAAAGTAACTTTTCTGTTGTGCCTTGAAAAATTAGCTCACTTCACTACTCTGAAAAAAAAGATCCCCAGTTGCAAAAACTTACAACGTTAGCTTGTTAAAAAGATAGTTCAGAAATCATTCCATTGGAATTCAAAAAAGTCAAACCTTGTTAGAAAGGATTTTAAATGTTTTTTTTTTTTTATATAGCTAAATGTGGAATAAATGGAGCATAAGGAGAGCCGACTGATGGTAATCAAATTAATTCAATATATTAAGCACATTCCTCTATAACTCAGATTTTTTTTTATGTATGACAGAATATATTCTACCGCAGTTAGTCACGCTGATGAAAAACTAACCGAAACAGTCAGTCATGTTAATATGGAGCTAAGCAACATTATAAGCTTTGGCACGATGGGATGAAAAACATTTACCTGCTCTTACAATCCCTATGCAGCTAAAAAAACTACCACTGACTTCAATGGGAGATTTTGCCTATACTGGAGGCCTGATTCATCATTGCCCTATATCTCATGTAGTTATTTATACCAGTGTGTAATAGTTGTACCATTCTGATAAAAATAGCACCTTGGGACCCAAACCAAGATCAAGTCGCCCATTGTAAGTGAGAGACTGTCTCTGCCCCGAAGATCTTACCATCTAAATATGAATCACCTCCTAAATTGACAGATATTAATGCCCCCATTGGTGCGTCTGACTGTTTCCAATGTGCCACATTTTACTGGGCCAGATTGTGCATTCTTTACGCTGTCTTTACACTTGAGTTTTGTATGAGCACGAACTTGGGCCTAAGTGCTTCCTTCGGTAACATAAATGAAACACAGGACCAAAGGAACACATTGGGGGCAAGGTGAGCAGGAGTACATAAATGGTGGTGCATTTGCCCCATGTCATTATCCACCCTTCCCTGCCTGCCAATGCTGCAGAAGTTCTGCCCTGGCTCCACAGACCTTCAAGGGCATCTGATGGAGTAAGAGGGGGGAGGGAGAATGCCAGAACAGCAGCAGAATTCCACAGCAGGCTTCCCTTTGAGCCTGGCAGATAATCAAGCCCCAGGCAGGACTAATTCCCATCTGCACCCACATAAGAGAGTGGAGATACGTGCAGGCGGAGAGGAACTAACAGGAGCCATGTTGAGAAGTTGGATAGCTGTCAATGAAGAGTCTCTGACTTTCCACCGTGCGGCAGCCTCCTTTCCCTGTGGACTCATGGAGTTCACAGGCAATGAAGGATGACCCCACTGCCTCCTTCATAGCCCAACAAACATTTCATCCCAATTGGAGCATTCACAGAAAACATCAGGATGTGAATTTAATGGAGTTTTCTGACCTCTCTGCCCTGTTTCTGTGGGTTTTTATTGGGGGGGGGGGGAGGAAAGGAGGGGAAATTTGCTCCAGCACTAAGTAAGGGCTATAGGATTTGACCCAGTGCAGTCACAGTGATTCCTATGGTTCAAATTCAGTTACTGCTAGGAGAACAGGAGTACTTGTGGCACCTTAGAGACTAACAAATTTATTAGAGCATAAGCTTTCGTGGACTACAGCCCACTTCTTCGGATGCATATAGAATGGAACATATATTGAGGAGATATATATACACACATACAGAGAGCATAAACAGGTGGGTGTTGTCTTACCAACTCTGAGAGGCCAATTAATTAAGAGAAAAAAAACTTTTGAAGTGATAATCAAGCTAGCCGAGTACAGACAGTTTGATAATAAGTGTGAGAGTACTTACAAGGGGAGATAGAGTTAATGTTTGTAATGGCTCAGCCATTCCCAGTCCTTATTCAAACCGGAGTTGATTGTGTCTAGTTTGCATATATCTCCTCAATATATGTTCCATTCTATATGCATCCGAAGAAGTGGGCTGTAGTCCACGAAAGCTTATGCTCTAATAAATTTGTTAGTCTCTAAGGTGCCACAAGTACTCCTGTTCTTTTTGCGGATACAGACTAACACGGCTGTTACTCTGAAACCAGTTACTGCTAGGGATACTCATTCTCACTTATAGCTGTAATAGGCCACCATTCTGCCTGCAACTTACAAATAAAAAAAGCATCTTAAGAAAATAATTGATAATATGTTTTTATGGTTTATATCAATGCTTTCAAAATTTACCACAGCAAACTGGTTTGTTGTTTTTGGCATCATGCTTTGACCATTAAGAAAGTGGTTATTACTGTAATTTTTGGCAATGATCTATTGAGGGGTGGTTACTTCAAAAATTTTACTTTAAGCAGTTAAAGCGGCAAGGCAAGCACAGAAATGTGTTTCTCTCAACTGCAGGAATGTCATAGGACTAGACAGCATTGGGTATAACTTTTACAGCAATTGTTAGCGCATAGAGGTTTGCTTTCAGTGCCTGTGATTTCTGGCAACTGTCCAGGAATATGCTTCTAAATGGAGGATGAAGAGCAATGATCACAAATTTTAAATAAGCCAGGGTCACTAAAAATAATTTAGGTCTGATGTCCATGGAAAACTTTATATATAATGATGGATTATTATTATTATTATTATTATTATATGTATTGCAGAAGCATCCGAAGACTCTAGACAGGATACGGGTCTCATTGGGTTATACAGGTGTAATACAAACACATAGGAAGAGAATGAAATCTTCAAAAGCACCTAAGTGACTTAGGAACCTAAGCCCCATTTTTAAACATGATTTACGCAGCCCAAATCCCATTGACTTTCAATGTGAATTACACTGTTCAAAATAGGCTTTAAGCACTTATGAAAATTTTACCCACAGTATCTCCATGGACAAGCTTATAATCTGATCGAGACATATTTCATCTTGGCACCTGTTGAACTGCAAAATAAAGAAAAAAATTCATCTCTGGAAGGTCTTAAAATACATATAACTGGATATGGAATCAGGATTAAAAATATAAAATACAAAAATAAGAAAAAGACATAAAAAGCAAAAGTGTGCATATACACCTTTTGCATGTACATAGCATCTATAGCCAAAGATCTCAACTCACTTTAAATCAACCTCAAAAAATCACCATGACATAGGCTGGCTGTATCATATATGTACACATTCCTGTGTATATTTTGCTGCTTTGCTAGTCTGACGCAAGCAATTACAATTAACCCTCCATAAAGAAATTATGGCCCCAAATGACCAGCAATTAACAGGTTAAAAAATGAAAAAGCGCACAATGGGAGTTTCCAACTACTGCTGTGTTGATTACTAGCTGAAAGTGGATCCGTATTTTGCTCATTTGGAGAGTCCACACAATGGAGCTTCCAACCTGGCCCCCTGAGTAAGTCTGAGGCTCTAACCTAATTTACTCTTTATATTTTTGTCAAAATACCTTAAATCCAACTGTCCACTTCTGACAACACACTGATACCATAAATCATTGTCTGTAGCTAAGCTTGGTGGGCAAGACATCCACAGAGAGGCAGGGGCCTTTTGCTTATCAGCCATTTAAGCAGCACAGCAAAGAGGGGAGGCAGGAGGTGGGAATGTTGAGCATAAAAAGAGCAACTTGCTCACTCACTGATTAGCTGGGAATCCACATGTGAGAGTGTTCAACTAGCACTCAACTTTCACCATAACATAAATTACATCCGAAAAACTACATTAAAGGAACATTATGAAGGTTGGAAAGTCAGGCATTCAAAGGTTAGGAAATGCCAAAATGAACATGGACCAGACAGCCTTAATTCAGCCCCACCCCTCCGGGCGAATATTAATTGTGATAAAATTTATAATTACACAATCACTTTTTTCCCCCCATTGCCTTGGGTTTATATATATTTTGGGCTCTATACTTTTTCAATGGGTTTTACTGGGGGAGAGATTTGGCCCAATGTAATCAGTGTGTGTACACACTAATAAAGTCAACTTTTATCAGTAGTTACTCATTTCTAATATTTGATGCACAGGAGTTACATAGGGAAATACTACATTCTCTGCAGTTCCAGCGTTATACATTAATGTTGGTAAATGTTGTATTTGTGCATATAAATCTGTACATACATGCAAGTATTACAGTGGTTGCACTTAAAAGTTTCTATCCATTTGAAAGTTTTTAGTGGTTCTACCAGTATTGAACAGGGAGCCATCTAAAGAGGAAGTAAACATCCAGGAAGCAGAAAAAGATCTTGATATCAACACGGACACCCCAACTAAGAAAGAGATCATTCAAGCTATCAAATCCTTAAAAAATGGGAAAGCTCCTGGCAAGGATAACTTGAATGCAGAATTGTTCAAGGTAAATCCTAAATTAGCAGCATCTATCCTGGCCCCTCTATTTACGTAAGTCTGGGAAAGGGAAAAACTGCCAGATGAGTGGACCAATGGGGTTATAGTGAAGATACCAAAGAAAGGAACTCTCAGTGATTGTAATAACTGGCATGGTATCACACTTTTATCCGTGCCAGCAAAGTATTGTGTAAGATCATAGTCCAGCGTATATCAGAGGCAGTTGATAGCATTCTCAGAAAAGAGCAAGCTAGTTTTCAGAAAGGGTGTGGATGCACAGACCAGATCTTTACTCTACGAAACATAACAGAACAGTGCTTAGACTTTGAGAAGGCTTTTGATAGCATTCACAGGATCAGCCTACGGTACATTCTGCGGGCATATGGAATTCCTTTCCATATAATCAACGTCATCAAAAGCTTCTACACCTCTACCCCAATATAACACAAATTCAGATATAACCCGGTAAAGCAGTGCTTGGGAGGGGTGGGGGGAGGGAGCTGCGCACTCCGGCGGATCAAAGCAAGTTCGATATAACACGGTTTCACCTATAACGCTGTAAGATTTTTTTGGCTTCCAAGGACAGCGTTATATCGGGGTAGAGGTGTATTTCAACTTTACATGCAGGGTTGATCACTGAGCTGTTTTGAAGTCAAAACAGGAGTGTGTCATATCTGCAATCCTCTTCAGCACTGTCATTAATGGGTAATGCGGCATACAACAGAAGACATGCCAAGAGGCATTAAATGGACATTCTTCTCATCCCTTGAAGACCTGGACTTCGCATATGATGTCGCTCTCCTATCACATGCCCAACACCATATACAAGAAAAAACAACTCAACTCAAGGCATTCAGCCAGCAAATTCGACTGAAAAATCAACCACAATAAGACAGATATCATGACCTTTAATATTGCCTCACCATCACCAGTACGGATAGAGGATTATGTTCTCACCAATGTAGAAACATTCACATACTTGGGCAGCACCATCAGTCAGGATGGTGGAACAAGCCAAGACATCCGGAACAAAATCAATAAAGCCAGGAACTCCTACAGGAGCTTAAATACAGTCATCAAATCATCAAAAACACAACACCAAAACCAAACAAGATTTATCAGAGCTGCGTACTTTCAACACTACTTTATAATGCAGAATGCTGACGAATGAGCGAGTATGGCATGTCCAAACTGTCTTCATTCCATACAACCTGCTTCAGAATTTGGCCCAGAACAATCTCAAACTAAGATCTATTGACACAGTGCAGCCAAGAGGATCTGAGGCCCATCGTTGCCAGGAGGTGTTGGAGATGGATCAGTCACGTGCTTTGGATGGAAACCGATTCCATCACCAGAGTAGCAATAAGATGGACACATGATGGCAAGTGAAAACTAGACCACCTGAAAACCAACATGGCGAAGAGCTGTGGAAGCCGTCCTGAAAAACCTGGGGCACAGCTGGGGAACCATTGAAAGACTTGCTGGAAACAGAAAGGCGTGGAGGAGCTTTGTCACTGCCCCAAATGCCAGAGGCGTAATAGGAACATGATGATGATGATCAGTACTCCATATTATGCAAATAGAAAGTTTATCTCAAACCAGTAAAAACTTTTAAAATAGTAGAAAAATTTCTGTTGTGACCACTATAAGGCTGTGTATAGTACTGTCTGACAGGTTTCAGAGTGGTAGCTGTGTTAGTCTGTATCAGCAAAAAGAACGACGAGTACTTGTGGCACCTTAGAGACTAACAAATTTATTTGGGCATAAAACCCACTTCATCAGGTGCATGCAGTGGAAAATACAGTAGGAAGATACACACACACACACACACACACACACAGAGCGAAAACATGAAAAAATGGGCGTTGCCATACCAACTCCAACGAGACTAATCAATTAAGGTGGGCTATTATCAGCAGGAGAAATAAAAACTTTTGTAGTGATAATCAGGATGGCCCATTTCAAACAGTTGACAAGAAAGTGTGAGTAACAGTAGTGGAAAAATTAGCATGGGGAAATAGTTTTTACTTTGTGTAATGACCCATCCACTCCCAGTCTTTATTCAAGCCTAATTGAATGGTGTCCAATTTGCAAATTAATTCCAGCTTATCTCCATAAGCCCCTCTCCAATATGATTATTTATTTATATTGGCCAAGAACAAGAAAATGCAAAAGAACCACTGTTGGAAGATGCCCATTTGTAATTAAATAAGAGAACCTTCTTTTTTAAAATATTGGTGAAGGATCTTTCATGCCAAAAATCTTGTTGCATTCAAGGCACAAATTTCAGTTGATTTGTAACAGCTGTGCTAACTGATTTATGTTTAGATCTTTTGATTTAAATATGTCTCTCCTTTCCCCATGGTACAGCTGCCCACAGTGAGTTTAGTACTGATTTTACATGTAATATTCTGTTTCATAGGCAACACTTGGAAAACAACTCAGAGGTCAAGAAAATTGCAACAATGTTGTGTTTGAAAAACAAAATCATGAAAATGTAGATATTGTTGCACAGAAATCCATATTAATTACATTATATTTTAGAAACCTAATGTTAGTCTTTTAGCTAAGAAGTGTTACACTGCTGTGGACACAGGTTTATGGTCTGATTTCCACAGAGCTTTTTTAAAGTTGAAGATAAAAGTGACCTGAGTGACCCCCATGTCAGAAATCAACTTATTTCATCTGACAAACTGATTTTGTCTGGCTCTGAATGTTCATCTGTTGGAGTTATCTTAATCCCCACATTTTAGCAACATGATAGTCCTCTCCCATAACCATGGTGTCTCAATCCATGAAGATCTGATTGTTGTGAATCCTCCTTAGTCTTTGCACTTGTGATAATGACTGTATAAAACCAAACAGCAAAATCTGGATTGTTACTGTTCATGTAGTTAGGCCTCCTCATGGATATCTGTATTGTTTTAGAGGGGAGCCTGAACAGCTAACTTAGGATCAGGATCTCAACTTCCTCAGAGTTCATTGATGCTTCTATCTAGGGTTTTGGTTCAAGCCCAGCCCTAATTCTGTCTAGGCCTGGTGTTTGGTCACAGCCTCACCTTGATCCCAATGCGGTGGGAGTAAACTATTCAGTCTCTGATTCTCTTCTTCTATGCTTATTACCAGTGATGCTCAGCACCTGTCCAGGTAAACATGAAGCTTCTTAATGGTTTCTTCAAGCTGTGTGGCAGCCTCTGCAACCCACTCACTGTTAGCTGGAGGATGGGTGGCAAGCAGGCTCTCTTTTACTTGTACATGGAGAATTCCTATTTTAACATCCCCTGACTGTCATCCCAAAGATGTCCAAAAAGACCCATTTGGTGCTTCAATGGGGACAGACCAACTCTTTTTGGATAGCCTGGCCTGCTGCTAGCATTGAAGTCAATGGGAACGGAGTATACTCAGCACCGAGAAGTCACAAAATCTAGCCCTCCATCCTTTCCCCAGTTTTAATAATCTTCATAACTATTGACATATTTTTTCTTTAAAATCATAAAAAATGTGATCCTCAACCACAGACAGTGAACAACAAAGGGAGCACAAGAGGATGATAGATTATGGGTCAACTGAGACATACAGAAGCAACTTTTACTGCTGAGTATAAAACAACATGGAACCCCAAGCTGCCTCTCGTTAGGTTGAGAGACTGAGCTGATCAGTGTTCGTCCTGTTTTACCGTTCATTAATGCAGTTTGAAATCCTGAGATTAGAAAGTCAAGGTACAGTATTATGATAGCACTACTACATGCTTACATAGCAACTCAATTCAGAGGAGCTCAAAGTGTGTAAACTGAGTCAGTATTGTCCTTATTTAACATGCTTGAAAAGCTGAGATGTAGCAAGGTTAAGTGACTGGCACAATTACACAGCAAGTTTAGAGAGGGATGTAATGGGACTAAAATCTACTGATTCGTGTCTCTTGCTCCAATGCTGGATAGATATGGGGCTAGATTGTGCTCTCGTTTACAAGAGTGTAACTTCATAAGTGACTGGATAGAAACCAAGTAAGTACTAACATAAACCCCTGGGAAATAAAGACCAAGATTTGTGCAGCATAACTCCATAATTCACCCTATTTTTAGGTAACCCACTGGCTAGTGTGTGTTACATATTCTCATTTATGCCTGATCCACAGATGATATACGTTTGCTGCAGCCTTCAGCTGCATAGCTTGGCTCTTTCATTCAAACTGTAGCAACTCATGCTGCATCTTGATCTGGATGTCTCCAATTCAAATCCTGGCCTCTGCACCTAGATGGCAGTCATCACACTTACAATGGTGCAGCTGAGAGTAGAATCTGGACTTCTGTGGTCCTAATATAACCCTGTGGGACCTAATTCAATCCAGTGGGACAGGATAGGCATCAGAGTTGTTAAGGCTACAATCAATAATGAGATTTTGAAAATTTTGGATTAATTAAGAAAGGAGAAGCATGGCATCATTTAAAGGGCTGTACTGCAAAATTTTCAAAAGCACCTAAGTCACTTTTGAACATGGGATTCAGGCACTTCTGAAAATGTTACCTATAGTGGTTTAATTAAAACCATGCCAGTGCCATACTTAAATATTCAGCAAAAAGAAGAAGAGGAGTACTTGTGGCACCTTAGAGACTAACAAATTTATTAGAGCATAAGCTTTCGTGGACTACAGCCCACTTCTTCAGATGCATATAGAATTCTATATGCATCTGAAGAAGTGGGCTGTAGTCCACGAAAGCTTATGCTCTAATAAATTTGTTAGTCTCTAAGGTGCCACAAGTACTCCTGTTCTTCTTTTTGCGGATACAGACTAACACGGCTGCTACTCTGAAACCTGTCATTAAATATTCAGAATATTCAGAGCTTACATGACTGGTATTGGAAGTTCTGAGCATCCTGCATTGATGTTGAACTCAATGAACCTAGTTCTCTCTCTCTCTCATATATCGTAAGGTCATTGGCATTCCTCCTGATTCACACCAGTGTAGGTAAGAGGAGAATCAGGCTCAGTAGGAATGGAGGGCAGTCAGCACCTTCCTGTAATGTGCTGGTATCTTCTGGATCAGGGCTCAATTGAAGAATCTTTTTTTTCCCTCATTTGACTTTTTAAAGACACTGACAGCAGTATCGTAGAAACACAAATTAACCAGTTCTGTCTCCCGGATTCCAGAAGAAGAGAGGAATCATGCAAATTTTAACTTCCCAGTGCTTTATGTAAGAACATTCTAGGTTTCTATCCAGTTGGATTCAACATTAATTTTCACCCAGAAGTTAAGGTTAATTTTTTTTTAATACCCACAATATCCCAAAGCAAAATACATTTTAATCTGCACAGTTTCATCTTGGTTTATGTGGCTACCAAGAATATTGCATGATTTTGATTAAAAACTATATAGCAGTGTCACGGGATGGTCCTCTGCAAGACTTTTCTCCCCTAAAGTACAAATCACACTCCCTCCAGGCCACCTTCACCACCCTGTGCTTTATTATACTGTTCCAGCAGGCTATTGCTTGTCATGCTATTTATATAATTGTAAGTCCCAGCCAGCTCCCCATCTTACTTCTGGGGGGGACAGGGAGCAGTACTAGCAGCAGCGGTGGCCAGGTCTGCCTTCATTCAGGTGTTCCACCCCCACCAAGGCTTCCTTTCTCTCCATTTATCTGCTCTCAGCTGCTGCAGTTGCTTTCCTAATTAGCCCTTCAGCTGTGGCTCCACTTGTTAATTGAACCTCTATTTAGATCCCAATTAACCTATATTGGTAGGGATCAGCTCCTGACTCAGAACCCCTGTCACAAGCAGCCTGTGCTTGCTCAAAACATATTTTCTTGTCATATTCTGAGATGACACAATACGTTTCTAATGCTGATATACAGTGTCTGGGTGGGAAATAATCTAAAACACAGATATTTATGGGAGGCAGATGCCTGGGAAAGAGGACAGCCAAAAGAGACGAGAGTGATATTGGACAGTAAATTAGAAATGAACATACAGTGCAATCATGTCAAATTAAAAAGCAATAGCTTTGTTTGGACTTCATGCTCAGAAGCATCATGTTACAAACTTCGGAGGTGAAGGTCCCTTTTCCTATGGCAGTAGTGAGAATGTTTTAGGCTAAACTTAAAGGAAAACATCTTAATACTATGGAAGAGTTTGCTGAGAGGAAGTAGCGGAAACCCCAATACACAAGGCCAAGATTTTCAAAAAGGGGACCCTTAAGTTAGGCTCCACGTTTAGGAGCTTGAATAAGTCACCGGATTTTCAGAAGTGCTGAATGTCACAATCTGGCCCACTGCTACTCTCTGGACAGATGCCAGTCTGGTGTGAGTGGACCTAACTGGTAGATCCACATATTTCTAATCTAAATCTATTGGCGCTATATAACTGGTCACTTTCCCTAGCTCTAGGTCTCTCAGGCATACGCCCAGGTGCAGAACCCATGTTTGACACCCTTCTTGGGACGTGGGATCTTTAGAACATAGGACCAGAGACACAGCCCTCCTGAGTACCTTCCCCCCAGAGTCTACCTGGCTGTAGGAGCTCTGGTTTCCAGATAAACCCGTCAGGGATAATATGACAAATACGCAAGGAACTTCTCAACCACAAACACTTTACTTTTGAAAGCACTACAGCATTACAGTGTGAAGAACTACAAAATCCTGAACACAAGCCCCTAAAGCTGATTTCACCCTTCCAGTGAAACCTGGATTTGGTCAGCACCCTTAAGCCAGGCACCCCTTCTTGCCTCCTTAGCCTGGTCTCCTTTTGCAATGGTCTGGTTTCTTGCTAAGAGAAGCATCCCTCTTGTAAAGCAACCCCTGTCCCCCTTTTGCCCACATTCTTCAGCTGGGAGAGTTCTGAGTTCCAGCACTTCTCCTGCCCCCTGTTGGCTTTTGTCATTCAAAGTCAATGGCCCTACCAGTACAAAAAACATTGTTCAGGTAGAGGAGACGGCTCTTGATTGCTCTGCCTTAGCCTCTCAGATGGCACCTAGCGGAAAACCTAAGACCCTGCTAGAAAATGGATGCTCTAATCCACAAAGAGGGCTGCAATATTACATGAGGGTCATGTATGGGGCAGAGCTCCTGAATCAAAATGGGGTTCACCAGACAACATGATGTTCCCAATTTGTCACAGACATTTCCCCAATCGGTCACACTGAGCACCTCCTGCTGCCATCACATTAGCCTACTGGGAGTTGTAAGGTGGTCAGAACTTTTTAAAATTGGCCATTTTATTTAGGTGCCTAAACACAAATATTCAAAGCTAATTTGAGACTCTCCGTTTTAAAACTCTTGGCTTGTGACATTAGAAATTAGACTGTTGAGAAGAATCCTGCACTGGCCTTCATGAACAGACTAGACATGACGTAAAAAGGTCTTTTCCTTCTCTAATTTCAATGATTCTGTTAAACACTGGGGAGGCAGGAAGTTGAATTAGCCTCAGCACCACATTTTCACAGTTGGAAGATAGGATAAAGCAATACGGTAGCATTATCAGTAGACTGGTGCATGCCAGCCAAACTTTGTTCATGCAGGCAAGCGGAGGATGTGAGGAGCAAACTGTTCTTTGGGCAAGATACTGAAATGAATTACTTTTTCTGGTTTTAACTTAAAAAAAAAAGTCAACAAGACAGAGAACAAGCTTTTAAAAAGGTGGTGAGTAGTGCCAGGGAAAGATAAGGAGATGTTTAGATTTTAGAATTTTTAGATTTTTTCCCCCCTGTAAATATTACAGTTTTTAGTGGGACTGGTTTATCTCCATTATATTTTGCAAGATTTCTTTCTAGCATCTAGCAATAATTACTGGAACTTATCACATAATAAACCTCCCATATTGTAAGAGTTGATGCCAGAACACCAAACAAACAAGCATCATATGTTGGAAACACTACTGTACACATGCTACTAACTTTTCCTCAGACCCAGTCATGGATCCAGGTCAGAGCATTAGACTGGGGGCTGATCATTGCTGTTGAAGGCATCAAGTTCCTGGAGAGTGCACTCCTCCACTGTCTGTGAGACTAAGCCCTTTCCTACTTCCTTCAACAGCCAGAACAGCTATGCATTTGGGTAGCTATTTTTAAGTGTCCATGTAAGAGATGGAGCAGCATCTATCAAGTACAAATTTCCCTGTGCTCAGGAAGTAAACCACCAACATTAATTCATAAGACGAGATCAATCACTTTATCAGTAAATAAACTTCGGTTCCCTTCCTTTTTTAATGTATTTATTTATTTATTTTAAGGAAGCAGCGATTGCGAGTTCAGATGATGGCTGCCCAAGTGATAATGTGTGGGTCTGTGGTTTGGGAATAGATCAGCAATCCTCATAATGAATCTTAACGGGTTGCTGAACCTGCAAGAATGGGGATATGTTTTTGTATGATTGACTGGCTGCAGATATGTTGGGGTCTGATCGTGAGAGGAGAGAGCATCCTAAAATCCACATTGACTTCAAGATCACTCAGCAGCAGCCTAAGACACACAGCTGAATATTTTTACTAACCACACCACCTCACTTCTAGTAGCGAAAATATGTAATAATTGCTGTAAAGTGTGACACTGGTATATTATATAAAATTCCAGTATTTACAGGGCTCTTATGCAGCATGGGGCTGTATAAACTATTCCTTGTTTTACTAAGGATATTATTACACTGTGTACATAGCACAGGAGGGCTGACGCTGGTTCAAACTACTGTGCATGTTTTTCTCTCCCCCCTCCCCAGCTTCCTAATTTAAAAATCTATAGGACTTGTACTTCTTGTTTTTGCAAAATGCCCCAAAATGATCATCTATCATTCTTTGGGAGGGTAATTAATTGGCTGTTTTTTTTTCCTTCAGAAGGAGATTTGTTGTGTAGTTTCCTTTGCTTGTTTTGGAAGTTGTTCTCTAGAAATGATCTAAGCAAGGCATAATATCTGTAAAGGTTATTTGTGGAGTAACACAGTCCAAGCTGCTAACCAAAATAAAAGCACAAGGGCTGTCTAGTGTGCAGCCTGGAATGGGCAGAGGAAACTATTTTCTTTTTGTTTTGTCAAGAACGACCATTCTGTGGGGAGGAAAAAAAATTTAAAACTTTTTAGATTAACAAAACTCAATTGAAAAATGCATCAAAGTACCAGGATTATTTTCTTTAGCACCTAATATTTGAAATTCATGACCTAATGCTCAAGTGGCCAATTTGCACTGTACTCAGGCAGTGCAAAGCAGCTGGAAAGCTGCTCTGAAGAGCAACTGGGGATTCCCCTAATGCAGAGGAGTCCCTTGGTAGCAGAGATATATGTGTAGCTCTTTCAGAGTGTGAACCTAAGGGCGCTAGCTCTTCTTGTATGTGTGGGCACCCTGTGAGCACTACTTTGTCTTCACTGACAAAAAAAGGTGTGTTTTTACCATGAGATAGTTAATGCATATTAGTTATCTCGCTGTAAAAACATAACAGAGACAAGGTACTGTAGTTTTACTGTGAGGTAAACTAGGCAAAGTCAACCGGGCAGGATTATAGTGCTGACCTTGCCTGGCTACCTCACAGTAAACACTAGAAGTGCCTTGTTTCCACTTAGGATTTTACAGCAAGATAACTATCACGCTTTAGCTGTTATCCAGCTGTAACACAAAACAATATCTGTGTGTCAGTGAAGACAAAGCTAAGTTACACCCAAGGCTGTTATGGCTCCCATGTTGGGGTTCCTCTGAGACCTCTTCCACTCAGTTCTCCAAGAATTCAGTCTGACTCCAGCCTCGTCACTCAGGCTCCTTTATTTGACATACAGCAAAGCTATGCTGAGTTGATCACACTCAACCACAGGGGGTGGCTATAGGGCATACCGCACATCCAAAGTTACACAGCAAACCTCTGCCTTTATATAAATTTATACATTACATTGCATCACATGTTTTGGGATTCGCTTGGTCACTTTGCAGGAACCAATCCCTGTATAGCATGCTCTCTCCATACATGTCCAAGCACAACTTATTCTTTACCTCATTTTATATTCCAGGCTTATCTTATTCATTGGTATCTTGTCCATTGTAAATTGTTCCCTGGGTGTTCCCCCTTATTTTAGCTAGTACAGACATTCTGTTTCCAACCTGCTGATCCATTTACCTCCATAATCCTGTCTCCCAAGAAATGAGGCCTCCTCACCCATTTCCAATTACTCATGTCAAGCCAGATCCCATATACCCTAGGATCATGAGAATGGAAAGGTAGCTTACAGCCAGCTTCCCCAACTCGCAAACAAGAGTCCAGTGTGGACTGTACCCAGGGATCTGGCCTTTCTTTTTCCCATTTAATAATGGTATAGTAGTGCTCACAGGGTGCCCACACATACAAGAAGAGCTAGCCCCCCTGCCCTGACGAGCTCACCATCTGAAAAGAAAGGCAACAGACAAAGGTTGAAGTGAGGGAGAGGAATACATACAAAATGTCTAGAAAATAAATATTCCCACCTGTCTGTCCCCGTCCACTTTACCAGCTGACTAATTTCTTGTAGAAGCTGGCCTTGAGAACAGATTTGAAGGTCTCTTAAACCAGTGGTTCTCAACCTTTGTTCATCTGCAGACCCCTAAACGTTTTCGAAGAGAGATGCAGACCCCTTTGGAAATTTCAAATGGAGGTGAAGACGCCTTTGGAAATCTATTGTTTGTATATATAGTTGAATTCTGTTCAGTCAGTTTTCAGTCTAAGTCTTTTGCGGACCCCCTTAGACATGGTCCGCAGACCACAGGTTGAGAACCGCTGTCCTAAACCATTCTCTTTAGAATACTCTCCTTCAGCTACTGTGGAATAACTACACAAAGCAACACTAGAATTAACAAATGCATTGGTTTTTATTGTTTTAAACAAAACATTTGTTTTGTAAAATATTAAATAAACAAAATATACTGTTGGAAAAGAATAATGAAAGTAATAGGGGCCACTATTATTTCTATTTATATAACTGTAGCATGTAGAGGCTCCCCTCTGAATCAGAGCCCCATTTGTGCCGTACAGAAACACAGCAAGAAAAAGAAGGCCCTGCCCAGAGTTCACAATCTAAATAGATAAGGCAGACAAAGCATGGGAGAAAGTAAGTATTCTTCCCATTTTGGAGGTGAGGAGATAATATGAGCACAGAGAGATAAAAGGTCTTGTCCCAGGCCACACAGGAACGCTGTGGCAAAGCCAGGACTTGAATGCCGATCTCCTGAGTCTCAGCACATTGCCTTAACCACAAGGCCAAACTACAATACAGCCACATAGGACCCTAGACTCATTGTGGTGGCACGGTGTAATAGAGAATTCAAATTTTACTCTTTTTACGTTTTCAGTAATTGAATCAAATTTCAGGGTTATTGAGTTCAAGAACAATGAAAAACAGCTGTCAAGTATATGAAGCTGAAAACAGTCTTGAGAAGAATGTTCTTTGAGGATTTCTGATGTAACCCAGTGGCCAGAGATGGGCCTAAGCCAGGGTGTTCAGGTCTGGTTCCCAAAATTTTAGGAATACCTGGATCCAGGACTTGGTTTCTAGCCCATTTCTCCTTTAATGTTCCTTGTATGTTTGGTAACTACCATAAGAAAAGGAAATAAGTCATTAACAAATATCAACCATTCTCCTGTTCGGACATGACCATCACTCTATCTCCCTCTACTCACCTTTCTGTTCCTTTCTCCCATAGGCATCTTTGTCCTTCCTGCATGCTGCTCTGCACTCCTCAAATGTTCTTTCTGATCCCATATGCCATGTAACATCCTTCCTCTTTCTCCTCTGCCTCTTAATTAATCTTTTTCTACAACCCCTCAAACAACCTAATCCCTTAGTTCCTTATAAACAACTGGGGGAAAGAAATAGGATGAGAGTAGGGCAAGTTAAAAAATTACCCATTGAAACTTTTTCTCCCCCCAACAGAAAACAAAAAATGGGATTTTCAACTAGATGAACATTTTCACAGAAAGTATCAGCTTCCCTTGAAACATTTTTAATTTATTGTTTAAAAATAATTGAAAATTTCAGTTTTTGGTTTTGCATCCCTGCCCATCCTGGCTAATAGCCATTGATGGACCTATCCTCCATGAACTTATCTAGTTTCCCCTCAAACAGCAAAAAAATTAAAGCTAATTAATTAGAGGTCTTCGACAAAGAGTCAAAATTTTTCTCTCTCTCTCTCTCTCTCTCTCACATACACAGACCCCCACCCACCCACTCCAGCAATGATTTTTTTGTTCCTTATTCCTTTTGTTCCCCTTCCTTGGTTTGTATGTTGTCTTTTTAGGTTGTAAGTATAGGTGTAGTTTGACTTCTATATTGGGGGAAGGGGGGGCGAACATGACATCTCCAGTCAGGCGAATGGGATTACAAATTCTGTACCTGCCCATAGGGGTGCCATTTTTATTGGGGGGGGGAGGGGATGATTTTAACCATGATTCCAGGGGCTACTTAGGCAACAGATAATTTAGAAGTTATCTGACAGGAGATCTGTATCTAATTCCTATATCAAGAAAGAAAAATTAAATATTGGAATGTATTGGAGACAATTTTTTATTTCAGAAGGTGGAGAAAGCTACTAGGGTAGAGGCTGTTCTAGATTTGATTTTGACAAATAGGGAGGAACTGGTGGAGAATTTGAAAGTGGAAGGCAGCTTGGGTGAAAGTAATCATAAAATGATGAGTTCATGATTCTAAGGAATGGTAGGAAGGAGAACAGCAAAATAAAGATAATGATTTCAAGAAGGTGGATTTTAGCAAACTCAGGGAGTTGGTAGGTAAGATCCCATGGGAACCAAGTCTAAGGGGAAAAACAACTGAAGACAGTTGGCTGTTTTTCAAACAGACATTATTAAGGGCACAAGAGCAAACTATCCCACTGCATAGGAAAGATAGGAAATATGGCAAGAGACCACCTTGATTTTACCAGAAGATCTTCAATGATCCAAAAATTTTAAAAAAAAAAAAATCCTACAAAAAAGTGGAAACTAGGTCAAATTACAAAGGAGATACGAATATAAACAAAGAACACAACTACGTAAGGACAAAATTAGAAAGGCCAAGGCACAAAACAAGATCAAACTAGCTAGAGACAAAGGGTAACAAGAAAAAAATTCTACAAATACATTAGAAGCAAGAAGACGACCCAGGACAGGGTAGGCCTGTTACTCAATGAGGTGGGAAAAACAATAACAGAAAATGTGGAAATGGCAGAGGTGCTTAATGACATCTTTGTTTCGATTTTCACCAAGAAGGGTGGTGGTGATTGGACGTCTAACATAGTGAATACCAGTGAAAATGAGGTAGGATCAGAAGAGGCTAAAATAGGGAAAGAACAAGTTAAAGATTACTTGGACAAATTAGAAGTCTTCAAGTCACCAGGGCCTGATGAAATGCATCCTAGAGTACTCAAGGAGCTGACTGAGGAGATATCTGAGCCATTAGCGATTATCTTTGAAAAGTCATGGAAGACGGGAGGGATTCCAGAAGACTGGAAAAGGGCAAATATAGTGCCAATCTATAAAAAGAGAAATAAGGACAATCCAGGAAATTACAGACCAGTCAGCTTAACTTCTGTACACAGAAAGATAATGGCCCAAATAATTAAGCAATCAATTTGCAAACATTTAGAAGATAATAAGGTGATAAGTAACAGTCGGCATGAATTTGTCACGAACAAATCATGTCAAACCAACCTCATAGCTTTCCTTGACAGGATAACACGCCTTGTGGATGGGGGGGAGTGGTAGATGTGGTATATCTTGACTTTAATAAGGCTTTTGATACTCTCTCACATAACCTTCTCAAACAAACTAGGGAAATGCAACCTAGATGGAGCTACTATAAGGTGGGTGCAAAACTGGTTGGAAAACCATTCCCAGAGAGTAGTTATCAGTGGTTCACAGTCACGCTAGGGGGCATAACGAGTGGGGTCCTGCAGGGATCAGTTTTGGGTCTGGTTTTGTTCAATATCTTCATCAATGATTTAGATAATGGCATAGACAGTACACTTATAAAGTTTGCTGAAGATACCAAGCTGGGAGGGATTGCAAGTGCTTTGGAGGATAGGATTAAAATGATCTGGACAAATGGGAAAAATGGTCTGAAGTAAATAGGATGAAATTCAGTAAGGACAAATGCAAAGTACTCCCTTTAGGAAGGAGCAATCAGTTGCACACATACAAAATGGAAAATGACTGCCTAGGAAGGAGTATTGTAGAAAGGGATCTGGAGGTCATAGTGGACCACAATCTAAATATGAGTCAACAGTGTAACACTGTTGCAAAAAAGCAAACATCATTCTGGGATGTATTAGCAGGAGTGTTGTAAGCAAGACACGAGAAGTAATTCTTCCACTCTATTCTGCGCTGATTAGGCCTCAACTGGGGTATTGTGTCCAGTTCTGGGTACCACATTGCAGGAAGGATTGGACAAATTGGAGAAAGTCCAGAGAAGAGCAACAAAAATGGTTAAAGGTCTAGAAAACATGACCTATGAGGGAAGATTGAAAAAATTGGGTATGTTTAATCTGGAAAAGAGAAGACGGGGGGGGGGGGGTGATGAAGGTGAGACACGACATTATAACAGTTTTCAAGTACATAAAAGGTTGTTACAAGGAGGAGGGAGAAAAAAAAATTGTTCTTAACCTCTGAGGACAGGACAAGAAGCAATGGGCTTAAATTCAGCAAGGGAGGTTTACGTTGGACATTGGGGAAAAAAATCCTGTCAGGGTGGTTAAGCACTGGAATAAATTGCCTAGGGAGATTGTAAAATCTCCATTATTGGAGATTTTTAAAAGCAGGTTAGACAAACACCTGTCAGGAATGGTCTAGATAATACTTAGTCCTGCCATGAGTGCAGGGAACTGGACTAGATGGCCTCTCAAGGTCCCTTCCAGTCCCGTGATTCTATTATATTATACCCATTGAGCTCTAATACTAACATGTTCGGACATCTTGTGGCAAGTCATTTAAGGGACACTGCTTAGGTGTAAAATTGTATATATATATTCTCATTCATATATGCTTACTGAAGTCAGAAGGAACCATCATGATCATCTAGTCTGACCTCCTGCACCTTGCAGGCCACAGAACCTCACCCACCCACTGCTGTAATAGACCCCTAAGCTCTGGCTGAGTTGCTGAAGTCCTCAGATCATGATTTAAAGACCAAGTTAAGCGAATTCATCATTTACACTAGTTTAAACCTGCAAGTGACCCAGGCCCCATCCTGCAGAGGAAGGCACCCCCCCACCACACATAGGGCCTCTGCCAATCTGACTTGGGGGGAAAATTCCTTCCTGACCCCAAATATGGTGATTAGTTAGACCCTGAGCAAGTGGGCAAATCCAAAAGGAAGATACCTGGGAAAGAATTCTTTGTACTAACTCAGAGCCCTCCCCATCCAGTGTCCTGTCTCCAGCTGTTGGGGATTTTTGCTACAGTCAATCAATGATGGGGCACATGCCATTGTAGGCAGTCCTGTCATACCATCCCCTCTATAAACTTATGAAGCTCAGCTTTGAAGCCAATTAGGTTTGTTGCTCCCACTGCTCCTCTTGGGAGGCTGTTCCAGAACTTCATTGCTCCAGTGGTTAGAAACCTTTGCCTAATTTCAAGCCTAAACTTGATAGCCAGTTTATATCCATTTGTCCTGGGGTCCACATTGGTGCTTAACTTAAATACTCCTCTCCCTCTGATGTATTTATAGAGAGCAATTATATCTCCCCTCAGCTTTCTTTTGGTTAGGCTGAACAAGCCAACCTCTTTGAGTTTCATTTCATAAGGTAGGTTTTCCATTCCTTAGATCATCATAGTAGCTGTTCTCTGCACCTGCTCCAGTCTGAATTAATCTTTCTTAAACATGGGAGACCAGGACTGCACACAGTATTCCAGGCAGGGGCAGCTCTAGGCACCAGCAAAACAAGCAGGTGCTTGGGGCGGCAAATTAACAGGGACAGCATAATGCTGGGGCCCCAGCTCCGACCTGGGGCAGTGTCCTGGGCTGGATCCTATTGTTCTCTGACCGGGTTCCACCGGGGCTGTGTGGCAGGGCAGGGGGAGCCGGCTCATTGGGGAGCTTGTCCCTGCCGCTCTCCCACAGGCAGCGGCCAGCCCCCCTCAGGCAGGAGCCGGTAGCACAGCCCTGCCCCGGTCACGGAGCGCAGGGTGTGGCGGCGGAACATGGCGGCCGGGCGGGCCGCTCCTACAGCGCTGGCTGCGGTCTCTTTCTCGGCTTGTCCCCACCTCTGCCTCCGCCTCCTCCTCCCCCCTGCGCCATCTCCTGCCAGGGGAGGGGAGCGGCAGCCCGGGCTGAGCCGAACTCGTGCCGCTGCGCAGGCTGAGCCCGCGGCTGGCTCGCGGGGGTCCCTGGGAGTGGGAGGCCCGGGCATGCTGCCCTGTGATCACCAGCCAGCGGCTGCTCTGCCCTGGACCCCGGCAGCCAAACCCCACAGCCACCCCAGCTCGCTCCGCGTGAGAGCTACAGGCGGTGCCCCCTGCCCGGCTGGCTCTGTTCCTGGCCACGCCACGGGGTGACCGCCCGGGACTCTGGAGTGTCGCTGAGTCTGTCCCAAGCCAGGCTCCCCGGGGTCTGCTGCCCCTCCAGCCACGGGGGCCGTAGGCCAGTGTGGGAGGCAGGCCGCAGCCCTGCTCTCAGAGCCTCCTCCCTTTCCCTCCCGTCCCTGCATAGCAAGACATGGGACCGTGGGCAGGGCTGCTATAGCCATTTCAGACTGGGATTGGCACCGGGGGAGTGGAAGTGATTGTGCCCTGGCTGGAGGGACTGGGCAGCCCCGCCCCATGCCCGCTGCTTGCTCCTGCCAGCACAGGGCTGCGACGCCCAGCTCCAGAGGGCAGCATCAAGCCCCCGGCGTGCTTGCGGGGAAGGAGAGACAGGAGGCAGAGCTGTTCGGTGTCTCCCACGCAGCTCCAGGCCCCTCTGGCTACTCGGCAGCGAGAGACAGGCTGGGAGCCCACCAGCAGCGTGACTTGGTCCGACCCGCATGGACCACATGAGCCCTGGGGTTGGCCCTGATGTCCTGCCTATGCCAAGGCCTCCGACACAGGGGCAGCCCTAGCTCTGCCCAGGCAGACACAGCCCAGCTTGCTCCTTGGCTGGCCCAGTGAGTAATGAGTACACGAGTAGGAAATTGTTTTATGTCACTAACTACAAATTCTCTGTGTTCATTTTTAAAAATTTTAAACAATCAAAAACAAAACAAAACGTTGCAAAGTGTAAATGTGTAAAAGCCAAAAAAAAAAAAAAGGGCGGCGGGGGGGGGGGGTTGGGAGGCAGCCAAATTTTTCTTTGCTTGGGGTGGCAAAAAACCTAGAGCCAGCCCTGACTCTAGGTGAGGTCTCACCAGTGCCTTGTATAATGGTCCTAACACTTCCCTGTCTCTCCTGGAAATACCTCACCTGATGCACCCCAGGACTGTGTTAACCTCTTTCATGGCTGCATCACATTGATTGCTCACAGTCATACTGTGATCCACCAATACACCCAAGGTCTCTCTCCTCTTCTGTCGCTTCCAACTAGTAAGTCCCCAGCTTATAGCAAAAATTCTTGTTATTAGTCCCTAAATGCATGACCTTGCACTATTACATTTCATCCCATTTCTATTACTCCAGTTTACAAGGTCATCCAGATCTTCTTGTATGATATTCCGGGCCTCCTCCATATTCACAATACTTCCCAACTTTGTGTCATCTGCAAATTTTATTAGCACACACCCACTTTTTATGCCAAGGTCAGTAATAAAAATGTTAAATTAAATTTGTCCCAAGACTGATCCCTAAGGAACTCCACTAGTAACCTCCCTCCAGCCTGACAGCTCACCTTTCAGTGTGACCTGTTGCAGTCTCCCCTTTAATCAGTTTCTTATCCGCCTTTCAGTTCTCATATTAATCCCCATCTTCTCCAGTTTTGCTATGTCTTACTGAGATCCAGGTAGATTAGATCTATGCATTTCTTTTGTCTAAAAAAATCAGTTACCTTCTCAAAGAAATATTAGTAACTTTGTTACTGCCTCTTGAATACAAGAATTGAAACAATTGTAGAAAAATCGTCAATTACTTTCTATCATTTAGGCTACTTACTTTTTGCAATTCACCAAGCTTGGAACAGATCTTTTAACTTTAGGAAACATCCTAACTGCCCTTTCTTAACTTAATCACCTGTTAATCACTTGGTTTATAAACAAAATTCTGACTCCCTGTCTCAGAGGCGCAAGCTGGGAGCAGTCTCCTGTCTCCTCTGCAGAAGGTTACATTGCCCACTAAGGCTGCCTGCCAGAGGTTTGCAGTTTGGGGGGACAATACCCCCTTATGCCCCACCCCAATTCCACCCATGGTTGTAAGTGTTGCAGTTCTGGGCAACTGCACCTATATCCCCACTATACAGTCCAGCCACTCTCAGGCTTCCAGCTCCTCAGCAAGTCATCTTTCTTAGGTGAAGAGTCGCGTGTCTCTCTCCCTCCCCCTCCGGACTGGTGAATTGCCAAGCTGCACAATTCTCGGCCTCTTCTGTGAATTCCCCTGCAGAGTCAGACTGCCTCAAGCAGGCCTGCTTTACTTTTCTCCTCAGACTGTCAACAGGATAAGTGCCACAGTTAAGTTGCCACACAGCTCTTTCTAAGCAAATACATTTATTCTTAAGGTAAATGCATTACAGAGAAAACATTAAAAGAACCTACATGAATACTAATAAGTTTACCAGCAATCACCCCACCTTGAACAAGGACTGTGGCAGGTGAACAGTCCTTCAGACCACACCTAGGAGTTTTTTCTGTGGTTATAGGTTCATAATCACTGTTTCACAACAAGCGTGAATTTGACTATCATTGCTATAACCCACCTGGGTCTTTGAAGAGACGGTGAATAGATAATCAGCCAGACTATGGTTTTTTCCTCAAGGGACAGCTTCAAAAGGATAGATCTAGAGATGGGTAATTTGCATTCCCCTCTTCCTAAGTATTTTCTAGGAATACCACTTAACTTTGTCTAGCACATTTTCAAAAGAGTACACTTCCCAGGGTTTATGTTAGCCATGTTTTCCCCTTAAAGTTACATACAATTCCCCAATAATACATAAACATTTGCATTCTTAATACAATGAACTCTTAGGATGCTTAACCTTAATCCAATAAGGTTTACCCTAGATATTGCAGGAAATTGCCATACCTGTCATAGTAAGCTCTTTGGGGCAGAGACCTTTTTAATATTTTTGTAAACTGTACATCTCATTTTTGATATATAAATAGTAATAATTTTTAACAAGCGGCCTTACATGATGAAATGTATGATATGGGTATATTCCTAATTTTAGATGCGAGTCATATAGCTCTGCCATGCAAACAGTGATAATTACTGTGGCATTTCAGATTCTCACTAGGTAACAGCACATGCATAGAGGCTCAGGAAAGTAGTGAAGCAACCACAAGATTTCAGAGAAGAAACCCATAGCTTCTGGATCCCTGAAAATCAACTGAGAAAGAGAAAAGCAGGATAAAGTTTGGATCAACCTTTAGGAGGTACTCTGGCTGGCTGGCTGCAAGGCAGCCGACCTTTTAAAAGGTTATAAAAGCTGCTTTGCTTAGGGACAGTGTTAAAGGGGGAAGAAGGTGTTCTTAGGAACAGGAAATCTTTATTGCTGTAGCTACACTTCATCTGGGGGAACCTGATGGAAGAGGGGAACTACCTACTGCCCCAATGAATCCTGGATGAATTACACTAAGATAAATAGGTCCAAGATTTGTCCAGGTGTGCATACCTAGGCCCATGGTACAAATAAAATGCCATGACTCCTGGGATCTTCGAAGCATACTCATGAGTCCATCACAACATACAAGACAGAGCCTTTCTTTTACAACAAAAACAAGTCGGGAATGAACCACTTCCAGAGGCTGGGTTGAGATGCTATAGAAATTGAGGATTTTTTCAATAGACTATTTTTGGGGAGGTTGAAAATACAAATAGAATTTTTATTTATATTTTTTAAACTGGCAAATTTTATTTTTGGTTGCAGTTTAAGTAGGGCACGGTAGCGGAAAATTCCATTTGACAAACATAATTCAGCTCTTTTCTTTGTAATGAAACAGAATGTAATTCACAGCTTTTGTTTAAGTATGTCCTTGAATAGTATGTATTGTCTGCTAACTGTCTGCCTCCGTTCATCACTTTTGAAAACAACTGTGGTAATTTTAGATCCCTTTAGGTGGCTCGGTATTTTCAGATGAGACAGTCCATCTATCTATGCCAGTGCATTAGTGGCTTGACAAAGAGTTTTTCCATCACTAACACAGGATCATAGTATGTTGACCCTCATGGATTCAATTCAGAGCATTTGATCTCAGAACTAGGCTGGGATGAACAACAAAAAAATCTAATCAGGTGATGGCATGAAGGAAGAGATAATATAATAAACAGAATGACTGTCTCAAACGTACTTATCTCGGTTTACCATCAAGTACTTTTTTTAATATATGTGAGGAAATGGAACTGCCTACAATTGTCAGACTGAAGTTCAGGTAGATAGTGAGTCCATTCACGCTTTTGTCATCCCTCATATTGAGCATGAAAATCCCCACTAGAGATCCAGAGTACAACATGTAGAGTGGCCTAGTACTTCTGAGCAAGTAGAGAACCAGTGCACCTAAAATAGCAGATTCCTCTTCGAGTCAAGTGCTCCTCTGGATTATGGCAAAATCACTATGATCTTTTGGGACTCAATGGGGGCCTGCTGTTTGTTTTCCAAGTACTTACCAAAGTACCACAGTGACAGACTGAGATGGAGTCCCTTATTTAAGCACAGGACAGGTAGGGAAGAAGCAGCCATGGGGAAAGCTTCCCCACGCTGCAGTGCCAATGCATGCCTCAGCCCTGATTTAGAGGATTCTCCTCTGACGGTGAAAGCATAATTGAATCCCTTTGGACTATTCAGTTCTTGGCCTTTCTGCTGAGATTGAGAATCAGAGTCAACTGCAATGGTAATCTGTGAAATGTACGCCTGTCAGTTAGAAACTGGACTGACAGCCCAACCTTATTTCACAGAGGCCACCAAGCAGCAATTGAATGACGACTTTCAGTCCCTACCAACCCATGTTGGATTTGAACTGGAGACCTAGAGGAGAAAACTCCTGTATCCCATTATGAATCCCTTATGGCAGTTAGGTCTTCTTGACCAATTAATCTATCCTGACTTTCCCCGTTCTCTTGATTTTTTCTGCAGGTTACAGTAGCTTGGAATGCAAGTGAATAGTCCTACTGCTCCAGGGCCAATGCCAACAAAACAAAACAAAAGTAAGTGGCCCTTCCTCAGGTCCTGCAATTTCCCTCCGACCCCCACCATAGACTTAATGTATCACTTCTGAGTTGTCTTTGTCTCCATGAGCCTGTGAAGCAAGAGTTGTGATTGACGTCTGAACCTCAAAATTAAGCATCCCCCTACTTTACAAGTGACATTTTGCTCCTTTTTGGCACTGGAGTCATTTACTAATTTTTCCCAAGATGTCGAGTTACAATGCTCCACATAATCTGAAACCCCGGCACCTGTTGATTCATGCCTTTATTTATAGAAGAGAAGATCTCCACTGAACATCCACAACTACAGGTTGTGACAACCTCTCAAATGCCTTTTAAAATCCACAAACCTCTGCCCAGTTAGACTATTTTAAGAAAGAGCATATAGCCATTTTTTCCTAAGTGAATTTAATCTTAGAACTTGCTGCCACACTTTGAAACCTTGGTGATGGAAATTGCTGTTAACTTGCTTCACAGAAGAGTATCCCATGTTGTAATTGAACACAGACGCTAAAAGGAACATGGAATTACATATATCAAAGTGGAATTACATACCTCAAAGCCTTTTAAACTCAAAGGAGCACTAAACTCAAAGGCTAAATGTTCCTCGACATTATCTGGATATCAACTGAGGGTACGCTGTGGTGTGTTGAATAGAAAGGGGATTGTCACCTGTAAATGAGCATGCATGCCCTGTAGTGCCCCCGATGACCAAGTGTGGCTGTGCTGAGCCAGCCTCAATTTCTCATTAGCTCAGGCTCCCTTAAAAAAATCCATGCAGGTCACATGTTCAAAACATTCCACCTTCTGGTGTCCTATTTATTACATCTAGCACAACGTCTTTCAAAAGAAAGCTCAAACCTACAAGGTTTTCATTCCAGTTTCAGCTGGGCCCGGCCCCTCCTCCATTGCGGTCTGTCTTCCCTTCAGAGTTCCAACCCTCTTCTTCTTCAGTCCAAGCTGGGGCACAGCTCCTCCTCCCTGGGGGTCTGTCATCATGTTCTCCCTGCACCTCTTGCTTGGAGTTGAGCCTCTTTCATAGGCCTTCCCCTCTGATGTCTTCTCCCTGCTGACTCAGGGCCCTGCAATATCCATCTTACTCCCTACGATATCTGCAGACATCACTCCCAATCACCTGCAGCTGTTTTCCCTTTTATAAGGCCCAGGTGCCAACCCCACTGAGCAGCAGGTCATCAAGTCCAGATGCACTGGACTCTGCTCTCTTTCTCACGGGGAGGCCAAGTCACACTGTGACATTAACCCTGTAGAAGGCCTCAACTCCCACAACCTACAGACTCAATGGGTGCCGAAGTGGTTGGCTTGGAGCCAGCTAGGCCTCACTTGTTTCTCCCTGACAGAACCTCTAGGACAAGTTAATGACGACTAACATTAACTTGCACAGGTTTCCCTTTTGTGCTGTCTGTCTTCTCACCATGCATGGTTTCTGATCTTCCCTACAGTGTAGTCTGGTCTCCTCAACAGAGACCCTGTTTCTGCTGTAATGTTCTTATGATATTTAAATAAAGTTCCCTTGGTTGCTATCTAATGTTTTAAAAGGGTTTTGCACCCAGACGCACACCAAAGAGAAAGTGACTGCCCAGCAACTAAAAAAACAAAAACAAAAAAACATTCAGACAGACTTCAGAAATGAGCTCAGGCAGTGGAGTCCAGAGCCAGATTTGTCTGTAAATTGCAATTCTTCTCTTCAGTGTTTTGGGTTGTTTGGGTTTGGTATTTCAATTCAGCCCATTAGAGAGCAAAGCCCAAACTGTAAGGTTCAGATCCTGTTCTTTGCCAAAGTTGCTACTGATGCTATAGTTTCAGTTTAGGGGTCTCTGTCTCTCATTATACTATATTATACACACAAAAATAACATTAAAAGACTATTAAGGTTGCAAAGCCAAGCACTCTAAAGTTAGGAAATGCTAGAATTAAGGTTAACTATGCAACCTTAATTTAGCCTCTGTGTGTGTAAGCATTCTGATACAGACTTTAATTACATGGATCACATACTATTTTTTCCATAGATTCCCCCCGCTTCTTTCAGTGCATAGGATGGACCCGCTTTGAAGATGAATCAGCGCTGTGTAGTGAAGGAGAAGGTCAGTAAAGTGGGGATAATAATGCCCCCACATGCCACAGAGGCATGTGAAAATAAATTCATTAATGTTTGTAAAAAGAAGAACAGGAGTACTTGTGGCACCTTAGAGACTAACAAATTTATTAGAGCATAAGCTTTCGTGCATATGCATCCGAAGAAGTGGGCTGTAGTCCACGAAAGCTTATGCTCTAATAAATTTGTTAGTCTCTAAGGTGCCACAAGTACTCCTGTTCTTCTTTTTGCGGATACAGACTAACACGGCTGCTACTCTGAAACCTGTCATTAATGTTTGTGAAGCACTCTGATGCTGTAGTAACGAGCCCCACAGAAAAGCCCATGAGGAAACTAATAATTGTCTTCAGAATAGTGTGCAGTAAATAAGGCCTAGGCCCACACATTGACAATGGGGGAGTGGGGAGGAATATTGAATAGCTGCTTGTAAAGTGAGCACAGCTCATCCTGTGCATGGGGGCGTGGGGGGGGGAGAGAAACAATATGGGATCATGTAATTAAAGAATGTAGCATAATGGACAGCGGGATGGATTAAGGTTGCATAGGCAACCTTAATTCTGGCACTTCCTGACTTATGAGTGCTTGACTTTACAACCCGAATAATCTTTTTAACCTACTTAAAAAAAAAAAATAGGTACATTCACATACAGCTCTTCCCTGCAGCATGTTAAAAGCTATATGCATAAAGATAAATGTAAAGCACCTTTTTATATCCATCTTTTACTGAATTGCATCTGTGTATTTTTTAAATACATTTTAATTTGGAACCACAATATAGTTGACCACCATTGCATTAAAAGGCCTGATATAAAGCCCCTTAAAGTCTATAGGAATTTTTCTATTGACTTCAAAGGACTTTGGATTGTACCTTTAATTTCTCTATGCCGAACAATTAAGAAATGAATTAATTAATCCTAATCACAAACAAAAATTGTATCTAGACAATATGTAAATTGACATTAGTATAGCTAGTTGTACATTCCACACATTAACTTAGAATCATAGAATATCAGGGTTGGAAGGGACCTCAGGAGGTCATCTAGTCCAACACCCTGCTCAAAGCAGGACCAATCCCCAACTAAATCGTCCCAGCCAGGGCTTTGTCTAGCCTGACCTTAAAAACCTCTAAGGAAGGAGATTCCACCACCTCCCTAGGTAACCCATTCCAGTGCTTCACCAACCCCCTAGTGAAAAAGTTTTTCCTAATATCCAATCTAAACCTCCCCTACTGAAACTTGAGACCATTACTCCTTGTTCTGTCATCTGGTGCCACTGAGAACAGTCTAGATCCATCCTCTTTGGAACCCCCTTTCAGATAGTTGAAAGCAGCTATCAAATCCCCCCTTATTCTTCTCTTCTGCAGACTAAACAATCCCAGTTCCCTCAGCCTCTCTTCATAAGTCATGTACTCCAGCCCCCTACTCATTTTTGTTGCCCTCCGCTGGACTCTCTCCAATTTTTCCACATCCTTCTTGTGGTGTGGGGCCCAAAACTGGACACAGTACTCCAGATGAGGCCTCACCAATGTTGAATAGAGGGGAATGATCACATCCCTCCATCTGCTGGCAATGCCCCTACTTACACAGCCCAAAATGCCATTAGCCTTCTTGGCAACAAGGGCACACTGTTGACTAATATCCAGCTTCTCATCCACTGTAACCCCTAGGTCCTTTTCTGCAGAACTGCTGCCTAGCCATTCGGTCCCTAGTCTGTAACATAAGAACATACATAAGAGCAGAAGAACGGCCGTACTGGGTCAGACCAAAGGTCCATCTAGCCCAGTATCCTGTCTACCGACAGTGGCCAATGCCAGGTGCCCCAGAGGGAGTGGACCAACAGGCAATGATCAAATGATCTCTCTCCTGCCATCCATCTCCATCCTCTGACAAACAGAGGCTAGGGACACCATTCCTTACCCATCCTGGCTAATAGCCATTAATGGACTTAATCACCATGAATTTATCCAGTTCTCTTTTAAACTCTGTTATAGTCCTAGCCTTCACAACCTCCTCAGGCAAGGAGTTCCACAAGTTGACTGTGCGCTGCGTGAAGAAGAACTTCCTTGTATTTGTTTTAAACCTGCTGCCTATTAATTTCATTTGGTGACCCCTAGTTCTTGTATTATGGGAATAAGTAAATAACTTTTCCTTATCCACTCTCTCCACATCACTCATGATTTTATATACCTCTATCATATCCCCCCTTAGCCTCCTCTTTTCCAAGCTGAAGAGTCCTAGCCTCTAATCTCTCCTCATATGGAACCCGTTCCAAACCCCTAATCATTTTAGTTGCCCTTTTCTGAACCATTTCTAGTTCCAGTATAACTTTTTTGAGATGAGACCACCACATCTGTACGCAGTATTCGAGATGTGGCCATACCATCGATTTATATAAGGGCAATAATATATTCTCAGTCTTATTCTCTATCCCCTTTTTACTGATCCCTAACATCCTGTTTGCTTTTTTGACCGCCTCTGCACATTGCGTGGACATCTTCAGAGAACTATCCACGATGACTCCAAGATCTTTTTCCTGACTTGTTGTAGCTAAATTAGCCCCCATCATATTGTATGTATAGTTGGGGTTATTTTTTCCAATGTGCATTACTTTATATTTATCCACATTACATTTCATTTGCCATTTTGCTGCCCAATCACTTAGTTTTGTGAGATCTTTTTGAAGTTCTTCACAGTCTGCTTTGGTCTTAACTATCTTGAGCAGTTTAGTATCATCTGCAAACTTTGCGACCTCACTGTTTACCCCTTTCTCCAGATCATTTATAAATAAGTTGAATAGGATTGGTCCGAGGACTGACCCCTGGGGAACACCAATAGTTACCCCTCTCCATTCTGAGAATTTACCATTAATTCCTACCTTTTGTTCCCGGTCTTTTAACCAGTTCTTAATCCATGAAAGGACCTTCTCTTTTATCCCTTGACAACTTAATTTACATAAGAGCCTTTGGTGAGGGACCTTGTCAAAGGCTTTGTGGAAATCTAAGTACACTATATCCACTGGATCCCCCTTGTCCACGTTTGTTGACCCCTTCAAAGAACTCTAATAGATTAGTAAGACACGATTTCCCTTTACAGAAACCATGTTGACTATTGCTCAACAGTTTATGTTTTTCTAGGTGTCTGACAATTTTCTTAACTATTGTTTCGACTAATTTGCCCGGTACAGACGTTAGACTTACCGGTCTGTAATTGCTGGGATCACCTCTAGAGCCCTTTTTAAATATTGGCGTTACATTAGCTAACTTCCAGTCACTGGGTACAGAAGCCGATTTAAAGGACAGGTTACAAACCTTAGTTAATAGTTCCGCAACTTCACATTTGAGTTCTTTCAGAACTCTTGGGTGAATGCTATCTGATCCCGGTGACTTGTTAATGTTAAGTTTATCAATTAATTCCAAAACCTCCTCTAGTGACCCTACAATCTGTGACAGTTCCTCAGATTTGTCATCTACAAAGCCAGCTCAGGTTTGGAAATATCCCTAACATCCTCAGCCGTGAAGACTGAAACAAAGAATCCATTTAGTTTCTCCGCAATGACTTTATCGTCTTTAAGCGCTCCTTTTGTATCTCGATCATCAAGGGGCCCCACTGGTTGTTTAGCAGGCTTCCTGCTTCTGATATACTTAAAAAACATTTTGTTATTACCTTTGGAGTTTGTGGCTAGCCGTTCTTCAAACTCCTCTTATTACATTCTTGCACTTAATTTGGCAGCGTTTATGCTCCTTTCTATTTGCCTCACTAGGTTTTGACTTCCACTTTTTAAAGTAAGTCTTTTTATCTCTCACTGCTTTTTTTACATGGTTGTTAAGCCACGGTGGCTCTTTTCTAGTTCTTTTACTGTGTTTCTTAATTTGGGGTATACATTGAAGTTGGCCCTCTATTATGGTGTCTTTAAAAAGCACCCACGCAGCTTGCAGGGGTTTCACTTTAGTCACTGTACTTTTTAACTTCTGTTTAACTAACCCCCTCATTTTTGCATAGTTCCCCCTTTTGAAATTAAATGCCACAGTGTTGGGCTGTTGAGATGTTCTTCCCACCACAGGGATGTGCATGGGATTCTTCCATCCTAAGTGCAGGACTCTGCACTTGTCCTTGTTGAACCTCATCAGATTTCTTTTGGCCCAATCCTCTAATTTGTCTAGGTCCCTCTGTATCCTATCCCTACCCTCCAGAGTATCTACCATGCCTCACAGTTTAGTGTCATCTCAAAATTTGCTGAGAGTGCAATCCACGCCATCCTCCAGAATTTATAAATGTGCTATTTGTCAACTGCATGGCAATTAGTTAGCACATGTGAAAATGCCAGATGATAGCTTTATAATCTGAGACTGTAAGCATGAGAAAAGAAATTGGTGGCTAACCAAAAAACTTTCATCATGTTTTTTTCATACAGTGTGATGAGGATTTGTTTCGTTCTCTCCACAGAAATGGTCTTGCAGAGTTTTTCAAAACAGTTTAAATCCAGAAATCAAACAAAACACTAATGAAAAGTTGGACTGGAAAGACTTCATTTTGGCCTAAAATGGGACTGAGCGAATGCCACACTGTGGTATATCACACAAAGAAGGTACATGAGAAGAAAGGGTTTGCTTAGCCCTATAGAACTTCTGTGTGTCTGTCTCTCTAGGGTTGGTTATACTCATCATTCTGGTATGCAAGACTTGAGCTGGAACAATTGAATAAAAAGCATATCCTGTTCTGAGAATCGTAAAAGTCTTGATGGACTACATAACACGAGTAATTCCAGGTTCTTACTGGGAAAAAAATTAAGAATACAAGGAGACATATTGCAGCAATTCCTTAAAAATCTCTCTCACTCCTAATGAGAAGACAAATTCCCACACGGCACCCATTAAAAACTCCACAAGTAGGGTGGGGGGGAAAAGGAATATTTCTTGCTGTCAGTGCCATTAAATAACACCTTGGGATAACACTTATGTGACAGCAGGATACATTAGTGAGCACACAAGTATTCTAGGGATAGCAGAAGATAAACGTTGAGACACTCGTTATCTATACCTGTGAAGCTCTGCAAGTGACGTAAGCGGAGTCCTCCAAGCAACTGTCATGCAGTCAAAGCCCCGCCGCTATCCATGTTATAGTTATTGACAAGAGGGTGTAAAATGCCTTACTGATGCAACTGTGGGACTACTACTGAAAAAGCAGCAAAAGCAAGAAGACGACAGTAAAGCACTATACATGCTTTCTTCAAGCAGTTTAAGAAGCCAGAGGACTTAGAGGAGTAACTGAGAAGTGGACAACAGCCAGAAGTGAGACTGAAGATAAGAAGTGGTATTTCAGCTAATGTTACTAACCAGCCAAAACAGAACAATTACGTAGAAAGCTGAAATGAAAGAGTTGTTTTAAGAAAAGCTGCCAGTATGTATTAAGGCGAAAAAAGAACAGAATAAAATGGCCTCCCAGTGGCACTGCTCCCAGTACATGACCTATGCAGTACTAGATTGCTATGTAGATGTGCACATTTTATTTTTGAATGGTTTCCTTATAATTAAATAAATTACATCATATACAATTGTCTTTTTATTTGGCAATATTTCCTATTTCAGTGGGATAAAATAAAATAATTTCAAGTCTGAGATTCTAAAGAAAGTGTGGGAGTTGACAGCATATAATTTATAGGAGCAAAATCATTTCTGTGGTTTATAATTTTCACTTGAAAGACAATCCAGATACCTGGGGGGCATATCCACAGCTGGTGTAAACTGTCATAGTACCATTTGCTTCAATGGACCCAGCTCTGACAATTTACAGCAGGTTACATGCAAAAAATGCACACAGAAAAATATTGTACTCTCAAAAAGTTCTGATCAGTAACAGCACTTAAAATGAGTGAAAATACATACTTACAAAAGGGTACTAGCTCATATTTTAGATGATTGCTATCTGACACCATGAATGAATTCCTCCTACCCATTTTTTGTACAATGGGTTAGGTGCATATGATAATAAAAACTTAGAAGACAAGCCGTGAAAATAATAATATATATGATGAGTTACCCAATAATTCAGCAGGGAAAAGAGAGTACCAGTCAGTAATGCCATGGAACATAGCTGACGTGCTATCACTAAAGAACAGTAATCAAACATAAGGAAATGTAGCACAAAATGGATTGAGTCACCACAAGAAGTTAATCAGAATCTTCTCTATGGGAAAGATTAGGGCTAGCAATTTTTTTTTTAAACGGTTGGAAGATTTAAGTCAGGTTATTCCATTGAAATCATCAACCTACAGTGGGCACTATGAAGGGCTGTATTGCCCCAGTAAAAGATAGACTTAAAGCCGTGTAGAATCTCTACCCAATAGAACGTGCAAAATTTGGGACTAAAACAAGTGACATTCTTAGAAAACAGCGATGTCCACCCTCTCTACCAGTTTTTATTTACTCTGACTGAAATAGTAATAGTGCAGTCCTTATTTTCTAAAAGATTTTGGGTATATGTGAAATTGCTGGGAAAATTAACATTGTGGATAAGTGGGAGTGAAATGCACGTTTATAAATTACTCTTAGGGCACATGACTTCATTTAACTGAGATTTTCAGTAAATCAGAGATCAGGCAATTGCGGATGCGTGCAGTAAACTTGAAATTATTTCTTGGATTGATTTTTTTTTTTATGAAGGGAGGAAAGGTTTTTTTTTCTAAATATGTTTTTGTGATCAAAAGGTTAAAAAAAGCCAGTTCCCTGTAAAAATAATAAAATATGCAAGTTTACTGCTTGTGAAAGATACTAGGTTGACAGTGCTCCTAACAGTTCAGGAGTGAGAATTGCATATGCAGGAGGAAGCAAAAACCTTGCATTAAAACTTCCTGCTCTCTGACTGACCTGATATACTGCATCTTGGTGTGCGTGTGTGTGTCACGTATGCAAGAGAAGAAAATGCTGAAGATAATGAAATAAAAAATGGACAGTATTTTAAAGGGTGCTCTCGCAATGCTCCTTGAATGCAAAGGCCTTGAACATGCCTCCCTGAGCGACTGCATCTCTCCCCATCCCATACTGTCACAGCTCCTACCAGCAGAGCACTCCCCCGTCATTTTAAGAGTGGAGCTGTTGGCTGGATGCCCTTTTTGGAGGCCTCAGGACCCTGGAACTTGCTCCTCCCACCTCAGTCCATGATAGCCTAAACTTAACCTTCCAAGCTGGCTGCAATATCCATGTATTTGATGGGGTAAATGGGGAAGGTTGAGGGTATGATCCAGAGGGAATTCCAGGGACTCTTATCGTATTGGCTGGCTAAAATAATTCATGATTTGTACATATCATTTAGGGCTGAGAGTCTAAATAAGAGTTAGGACACCTAGAGCTTTTTTGTAGGCACAATTTTTATTCTGATTTAAAGCTAAACAAACAAACATAGGGTTTTTCAAAAATTGGTTTAAATGAATATAACGCTCATGAAAAGTGCCCAGCTGACATTCTCTATCCGAAGAAGCAGTAAGTGAACAGCAGCAGCTGTGCAAACTTTCCCATCTTATCTCAAGAACAGTCCTGTATCTGGATCCTGAGGTTCCAGATTTCAATTCTTCTCCAATCTACCCCAAATGAACAAGTATGTAATTCAGTCTTCATGCCTATTTCATCTTGGAATGGGGCAAATTAGCGATTTTCTGTTACGTCTACACCTGTGCACTAGGAACTGGACATATCCTTTACCTAATAATTTAGGGCCCAATCCCGCTCCCTAGTGAAGTTAATGGCAAAATCTCTGTACTACAGTGGACGTTCACATGCTCGTGAAAGGATTCTAATTTAATGGAGACAATTGTGGAATAAAGGGGTGTAATGCATTTTAAGTGCATCTTTATTTTGTTTTAAGAAGCTTGAGGTTGTAGAATCTCGCCTCCTCTCTTTCGAACCTTAATAACTAGCTATTTGCTTGGAGCAAGCTAGTTTGTGTGTTTGGAGGTGAGCAAGCGAGAACAGAATAAATGACAAATGTCAAATAGAATGAAATTAACTGATTTTTTCTGTCAGTCTGCACACCGTATTACTTCTGCACATGGCACATTTTTCTGTCTAATTCAAATGAACTTAGGATATTTAATTCTAGAACACATCAATAGATAACCGAGTCCAATAACCTCTCTCTAGCATTGGCCCTGGTGCAAAAACCTCATAAAACTACTCAAAATTTAGTGCCTGTGAACTCGTGGGCTATAGTTAAAAAGCCTGGACCTGAGTGGCCACAAATCTTGGGATAATTCAGACCTGGATCTGAACATTATTGTCACTGCTGGGTCGTGGGCGGCCAGACCCAGTAGTGAGAACGGGAATCTGCAGTCACAAGACAGGAGTCAGCTGAGTCAGGATACTGGGAAGTCAGAAGCAGGAAACAAACTGAGGATCAGAACCATGAGTCAGAAACCAGGGTGTCAGAACCACGAATCAGAGGCCAGGAGTCATGTCAGGTCAGGATGCTAGGAAATGAAGCGAGGGGAGCAGAAAGCACAAGGCATATAGCTCAGAATAGGGTGAAGCCCAGTTGTTCAGATGTTGTCCTGTTCCTGCTGCTGGCTTAAATAGGGCCAGCAGACCAATCAGCTGCTCCAGGACTCTGCCACTACGACTACAGGGTGGAGCCTCAAACTGGGGCTGGGCTTCATAGTTGCAGGGTAAGCAAGCTTCAGCGGGCTGCCAGATGGAGGGTTGGAGCATGGCTGCTCCTATAAACCCTGCAGACCCATGTTTGAGATCCATAGGTCATGACAGTTATGGGGCAGATCCTCAGTTGGTCTGAATGATCATAGCTCCATTGTGGAGTTTTCCTCTCTCTCATTATATACACATCACTGAAGTTTCCCATTCCCAACCAAGTACCATAGTCCAGGGTATATGTACAGTTGGTTTTGTTTTTTTTCCCCTTCTGACTACTACTTTTTTTTGGTCACTCCTTCCATTTCTGTGTTTTCTCTTTCATCCCATGAGACTGAGATTGTACTTGGTTAAACTTCAGTCAAGTCAGATTGCATTTCATGAAAAAGTTGTGGTTTCTGATGTATTGTGTCAGTTTTGCTTCACTATGAAGTAAGACTAAGGGCAAAAGAGAATGGCTTATCCATCTCCACAGAGTGCCAAATGTTAACCTTATACAGTTTATTTGCAACCTGAGATTTTATACTTCTAGAAGAAAAGAATCTCTTTTTCAAGTTTACAATCTGGAAAGTTGAATGGTTGAAACAGAGTTTTATTGGAGATGAACTACACTTGAGGAATGTAATAAATTTCATTTTCTGAATCTCTGATCCAGGAAAAAGTTCTTATAGCGGAGACAAGAGACTTATGATTCAGCAGAACCAGCAGTAAGACTTAAGAACAAAAACTAAAGCAAACAAAAGGACATTTTTCTTTTGTCCTAATTTTGGACCTGATCCTGCTTCTAGTGGAAGTTTTGCTCCTGACTTCAATGGAATCAGGACTGGATCTTCTACGCTTGAGTGTTTCAACCTGCACAAGTGTGCTAATTTGATAGTTTTTAGACACACATATATTCATACATTTCTCTTCTCACTTAGCCAAATTCTGTTCTCATTTGCATCACTGTAAATCCGAAGTAGCTCCTTTGGCTTCAGTGAAGCTACTCTGGATTGACACTAGTATAGGAGCAAAATTCAACCCACTGTCTTCATCTTGTTACCATGGTTATTTCTGAAATAAGCTATTGCTTTTCAGGAAACTTCAAAACCCACTTGATCACCACAAGTGAGAGATTTCCCAAAGACACTTCCCAACTTCAAGCACCCTTTATCGCATCATCTGCTTTGGAATAGCTCCCTGAAGAAAATTTGAGCATCTCAATCTCTAGTAAGTACACCAAATGCAGCAATAGGTGAAGAGAGGAAGTAGCCTGAAAACAGCATTAGCAACGAAAGTGCAGTGCAATCATGATAGAATCAGTCAATGGTGTCTAGGAGTCATCAGATTCAGTAAACCAATAACGTTGACTAGAGCTGAAAGCCCATTGATGAAGGGAGAGTGGCCTGAAAGTAATGTTGAAGACTGAATAAGAGCAAGAGAGAGGTTTTGGGAAAATTAGACTGGTACCTGGAAGCAGTAGAGTTTGGCAGATGGCAGAGAGAACACTATTTGGTTCTTCACAAAGACATGGCTCTCTCTTCTGCAACTGAGATGTAGGAAAGTAACATGAGACAGGCTGCATAAAACCAAAGCATTCTTGGGACTGCATAAAACCAAAGCATACTGGTCATCAGCCATGTTGCTCCAGATTTCCAGACAAAAGCAACTGGAGTACATTCAGAGAAGCATCTTCTCCAATATGTATCCAAACCAAGCCATACATCCAACTTTTTGAGGCCTGCACCTCACTACATAACACACACAACAATAGCAGCAACCATGCTCAAGGAAACCTCCAGCCATTACTCCATCCATCCTAATTACGCCATTTAATAGGAGCTCAGTCACTTTGGAAGTAGCCTGAGCAGCATATTTTTAAGTAAAAAGTTAATCTTGAAACTGATCAGCGAGAGTAAAGCTTCCCATATCATCTTTCACCTCGAAAGAGAGCGCTAAATAATTCTTCCTCCTTACCGCTCCCCTCCCCCACATAAGAACCCCGTGTATTGAAGAAATCACAAAGTGGATGGGAAAAGGTGCAACATTATCAGTGATTTTCATCTCCTCTAATTGGGCCACTGATGTATATTCAGTCCGTTATGCGCACTTCATTAGTTGTACAGATCAGTCTGCAAACTGCCATTTATAGTACAGGGTGGGAATAGTCTGTGATCGTTTGCTAGGACATGTAAACAAGTTCCCACAAATCTACTAAATAGGTACAGACAAATTCTTGGCTCTGCGAACAAAGGATACCATTTTCAAAAGTACCTAGCTGACTTAGGAGCAACAGTTATGCAAGTCCTCAAAAGTTATTTAAGTCCTCAGGAGTCGAAGTCTCATTGAAAGTCAATGGGGCTTGGGCTCCTAATCACTTAGGTGTTTTATAAAGTTTTACCTTGCATTCAACTACATCAGTGTAAATCTGGAGTAATTCTATAAATGTGGGTGGAGTTTCTCCAAATTTATCCTGGTCTGATTATGATTTACATTTGGTTCAGTCACTATAGCCCAGGTGTGATAAATAAAGTGGGGGGATAGCTCCCCAGTCAGCCAGTTAGCTGTAAAATCCCTCTTGGTAGCTGTTCTTTACTTGCTTTACCTGTAAAGGGTTAAAAAGTACACCAGGCAAGCTAGCATTTCTGCTGGTTTATTCACTGTGTTCATGCCGGTACCTCCCATTGCCTGCAGTAGTAACAGGGAAAAATTATTCAGTTCTGTTATTGTTCCTCCTTTGTGATGACAATTATTCTGACTATAATGAGGTTCTATTGCTCACCCCTGCCGATGGCTTGTGTATGTAGAGTTTGTGCCTCTAGCTGAAATATATTTGTGGGTCAGTCCCTTGTGCATTCTAAAGGGAGGACTGGGTTAGAGCTCTGCATTCCCTTGAAAGTGAGCCAAGTAGGAAGTTAAACGACGTGAATTTTTGCAGAAGTTCAAAAGAGTACACACTGTTGCAGACTATTTGGCTGGGCAGCGTGGAGCCTTCAGCTGTCCTGTGCTCGCATTGCACATTCACAGGAACATTTTTTTTTCAGGGGGGGGGGGGGGGGGAGGGGGGAGAGAAAAGAGTGGCAAGGTCTCGGCCTCTCATTCCAAATCTCTGGCTTCTAGCTTGCGGTCATATGGTCCCTGGCCCTTATGTGGGAGAGGGATCCAACGGGCCTTTGTACCTCTTGCTAGGCAAGTACAAGGACCAGGCACAATTATGGGCCCTGTGTTTTGATTGATCTCGCTGAACTTCCCTGGGGCTTCATGGAAGGATCGGGGAAAAGGGAAGGGCAGGGCATAGTGCACATAGTGATAGGTAGGGCAAATCTCTGGTGTCCCCACCCCTCTATCAAGAGCTTTTTAATAACTTCATGGGCAGATGAGATCTCACATAAAGGCTTCCTGCTATGCATGCGTGATTAAAATAAACACAAGTGCTAAGGAGAGAGAGAGAGAGAGAGATAGCAATATCATTCACAAATTAGTACCATGTGCCTTCTGACCATAATGTGAATATTGGATGTAATTATGTGCAAATAACCTAGTAATTTTTAAAGCTCATACCTGTTCTCAGTTGCCTTGCTTATATTTATTCATATAATCATGCCCTCATTTCCTTCTCACTCTGGTGAAACTGACTAAATGAAAAGTGAGGGTCAAAGAGGGACAAAATATTTTACAATATATCCACTGCTCTCTGTAAAAATAAATCAATCACTCTGTCTCTCTCCAGGTTCATTTCCCCTTAGCCCTGGAAAAAAAAAAAAAATTTTAGTGTCACATGAGACAAGGATAATAGACATGGGCCTAGACTTCAATCAATGGTTTGGTTTCAAGCCACCTATAAAGAGGAGACAGTAAGTTCTCCTTGGCAAATAGTTTTGGACAAAAATTTTACTTATGAAATGACCCTTTAAAGGGGTCATATCCTTAGCTGGTGTAAGCCATAGAGTTCCATGGCAATCAATTTATCTTCTAGAGTCTGCTGTTTTTCCCTGTTCTGTTGGTATATGGCTGTGGGTGGAAGCATGAGCCTGGAATTTCGTTTACATTACAGAGTGACTATGTGATGGGAGGGGCCAGAGTGACTATCCTTCATTTCCCCCCCTGAATGTCTAGTAGGTCTTACTGTATTGTGCACTGTATTTTTCCTTGTTTAAATCTTGCCTCCTATTTGGAGTCCTGAAAGCCCTACAAAGGGGGCAGCAGTGAAATTCAGATTCAAATTTCTCCATCGGGGCTAGGATCTGGTGGGTTGGCTCAAGTCCTATCATACTGTATGCATTTTACTACTTAGAACAAACTGGCATTTAAAAAAAATCTCCTTTTTCACTTTGTATGGATCTTTCCTTCCTCATGTTGGTTTCCACAAGGTACCTCATTCTGAATTTCAGATTCAGAATAGGCTTCCATCATGTCTTTACCCGGAGAAATCTTGTTTAGCTAAAAATGTTAGTAGCTTGCTTTGGAAAATGAGATTCAGCTGAAACACCAGGGTCCCACAGCCTATCCTAAAGAGGCTTTTTGATGTTGAAATCACTGTTTTATTTATATATGCCCCTTCAAAATCAGGTCAGGAAGCTGCATCTACTGTAAATTAGATGCTCTGTTTAATTTTTAATCAAAAAACTCTTAATGTATCATAGTACATGGCAGGCGCTTATGAATCATGAATCTTGCTGAAGGAGTTATGATCTGTATCTCACATAATTCATTACCTCACCACCCCACACATCCTCCTTTCTACTGTATGGTATCTCTTTAACGATCTCTCTTTGCTAAATATACACCTCAATAGGCTGATGTTATTTATAACCACCCAGCAGAGAGTCTGCATTTTAAGGTTATCATATAAAAAGACTCAGTAACACCAGTTACTTCCTCATTACACACACAGCATTCCATGGTCTTAAGCAGCAATAAACATTTTGTAGGATTAGGGTGCAATGTGTACCATGTGTCTCAGTTCTGATGAAAAATAAACCCAAATAAAGTCCCTAAAAGGCCAATAATTTTCTATTTATAAGTACTGTATTTTTTTACTGCAGTTTGCATAATATCCTCAATATATTAGCTCTTAAAATGAGGTTTTATTCTGAAAATGGACTACAGCGGGTTTTAACTCAACAAAACCATTCTCCAGCATGTCATGGCTGCTTACTATATAGGTAGAAATAAGTTTTTAACACTGTATTGGATGTAAACATCTCCTTTTGCTAGCTAAGTGCCTTCCACCTAAAGTCCAAGAGGTCCTTGAGAGCTACATTTTGTGAGGAGAGTCCTTGTCCTTCCATACAGGGACTACACTCTGTGCCTATGTTGGAACTGCCTCTGTAATCATGTAAGATGTTCTGTGGAAGTTGCAAGGGCAGGAACATCATCAATCCCTGCAGGGTAGATCCAACTAACTATACCTATATGATGGTGGTGTCAACACTGTACATGAAAATATGATGATTAATAACAGGTGAACTTGTAATGGCTGTAACATATCAGAGATCCCACTCTGGAGATCACCTGATAGTAAGATGGCAAGTGACAGCAGAACAGCGTTTACAGTTGTATGCTAATCAATAAAACCAAGAAAGGATCTTGCAAGTAAATGGCTCATTCTGGAATATGTACTGTATTTGTAGGAAACAACTTTAATTGTTTCAATAGTAGAACCTGGCCTCCCGGTCCCGAAAAGAGAGGAATGACCAGTCTTGAAAACAGTCTCTCTTTGCTGATGGTCTAACCCCTCAATCTTACTCTCCATTAAAGGAAAGGTAATTCACACTGGAAAGAACTGCATTTTCTAGGTTTACGCCAGTACAAACACAGCACTTTAATAAAAGTAATTTAGACTAGGGTGTGGGGATGGGCAGTGACGGGAAGGAAGAATTATATACATACATATATACACATATACATACACACACACACACACACATCTGTATGAAGGATAACAAGATGATGACACTGCAATTTTATGGGGAAGTGACAGACATCACAGCAGTTAGCTAGTCATGGGTGAACCTCTAAAGATCTGATACAAAGAAAACGAAGTCAATAGCAGTCTTTCCACTGGGTCCTAATATGCTCAAAAGTACTTAGGCTCCTTACTTCCATTGTTTAGGGCTTAGTAAAGATAATTCTGTACTTTACATTTGTATGGCATTGTCCATGTAATGATTTGAAAGTACTTCACAAGTCTGCTGTGAATCCTAATTCATTCATATTTTTGAAGTATATTATACATATTGAAGAGAAGAGGAATCAGGTTAAGTGAAGTGTCTATGGTCACACAGTAAGTCAGTGGCAGACTCAGAAATAGATTCTCTTGATGACTAGCCATCTGTTCTAACCAACAGACATTGCCTTTCTCTCATACCTGAAAGCATGGCCACTTAGCCTATCATTATGAGATTTCCAGAGCCAGAAGGTTTGACTATCTCAAAAGATTTCTGTTACTTCCTGCTTCCAGACTAGCTGTGAACAAAAACAGAAACAGCCTCTCTGTTTTGAATTTCTACTTACTGTCCCAGACAGAAGCCTTAAGCACAGAGGCAGGCAAACTTTCAAAACAATGAATTAAAGTTAACATTTTTTATAAACTCCAGAATGGTTTCTTTCAATTTGACATGAGTTCAGGAGCGCTTTTTATTTTATACAAACTGCTTTGCCAATCCCCAAAGCTAACCAACACCCCAATCTCATCAACACAAACTGCGGTCATATTTCACAATAACCTGGAGGTCAAAATCCTAGGACTATGCATTTGTAATGCAGCATAACGTTGAAAAATAAATGACAAGCTAAGACTAGCTTTTTATCTGCAATTGTTAACAAGGGAAACTTTAATTTCTTAGGAAAAAAAGTGTATGTTTAGGTATATTAGGCCCTACTCCAGCAACACTTAAGCATATGCCTAACTTGATGTAACAAAGCATTTATGCACATGCTTAACTTAAAGCACTAGTAGTTCCATTAAATTTAAGAGGACTGCTCATGTGCTTTAAGTTAAGCATATGTTTAAGCTTTAAGGGATATGTTGCATCAGGACCTTAGTCATCCTTTATGCACAAAACACATACTACAATTTATATTAAAGTTGTGTACATTCTTATTATTCTCCTGGATGTATTTTCACTGGAGACACTTATGTAACCAAAAAAGTAATAAATTCATCACAGTATTTGTATTGAGGTGCCATTTGTTTACAGAATTTTAATAAAAAAAGATCCCAGCCCTTGAGTTTTAATGGAATAATACTGCAAGGAGAGGGAAGGGGCAGGGAGGAGAAAGCAGTAGAACTCAGCACCAATGGTCATTTTTCTCTAGAAGGGACAAATCCTCTCTCTAATCTATTTCCCCGCCCCCACAGAACAGTCCTACAGAATTGTATAGACATTTGTCCACAATTGTTGGGGTGTTTGGCTGGTATTTTTGTTTGTTTGTTACCATCCTATAGAATGCAATACATAAATATATCCCTAACTATGATGTTCTATAGGTGGACTAGAACACCCCAAACATTTAAAACTATAGATCCCCATTATATTTCTATAGAACCCTATAGGTTCACTCCTTATTAAATTCTAAAGGATTTTTCTTTAAGGGAGCCTCTCACCGCTAGTAGTGGCAAGCCTTTCTGTAATGGATTTAACAACAAACACCTTCCCTGCTCCCTCCACCCCCACAAAAAAAAAATCTACTCTAAGCAGAGTCCCCTATAACCAGAAAAGAGAAAAGACAAGACGACTCTCTGAGGTTGACTAGGGATCTCACTTTGCCAATCTAACTAAAATAGGGAGCAATAAGGATCTTGTATATATAAACACTTAGGCCTGGTCTATAGTTAAAAATTAGGTTGACATAGCTACGGCACTCAGGGTGTGAATTTTTCACACCCCGAGTGCCATAGTGAAACTAACCTAATCCCTGGTGTAGACATGGCTAGGTCAACAGAAGACTTCTTCCACTGACCTTCCTACTGCCACTCAGGAGGGAGATTATCCACATTGATGGAAAAACCTCTTCTGTTGCTGCAGGAAGCATCTGCATTATGGTGTTACAGCTGTACCGCCCATATTGTAGACACAGCCTTAGTTCACAGCAAACTAAGGTATAAATCTACCCTGCAAACTAAGGTATAAATCCACCCCACCACGCACTAAGGGCTTAATCCTCACTAGTGCACCAGCATATTGCACACTAACCAACCCACGTGGTCCCTGTGGGAGCACATTAAAAGTTCCCTACTGCCTGTTAATATAGTACTGCTGGAAACAGGATTACATTAACTCACATCAGGGAACTCCATGCACCAACAGGGTCCATGTACAAGCCAGTTCGTGCACAACACTCTGGTGTGCATTAGAATTTACACCCCAGCTAGTATGCACTCAAAGTTCTGTAGTGTGCGTTGATCAACCCCTCTTTGAAATGGAAGTAGATTCAATCGCATTATGGACCTTTTAGTGCATGGTAGCAGGGTCCACTTAGTGTGTTAATGAGGGATAGATTTACACCCCAGCTTGCCACAAAGTAAATGCTTATGTAGGCAAGCCCTCAAATACTGCAGCAATGGGCGCTAGTAGAAAACTGATAGAGAAATAAAGGCAGGAAATAGTAGAAGAGCAAGTCAAGGCCTAAGAACCAACAGTGGCGCCTGACATTTTCCTTTCACCCTCCCTCAAATCTCCCATCCTTAGTAGCAGCAGAGGGGAGAGGGAGAGTATGAGCCTTTACGATTATTTGCCGTTCTGTGTTTAATTGACTGTATTAAAACAGGATGGGCAGAACAGCACTCATACAAAGTAGAGTAGCACTATAGCCCAGCTTCCTACCTCAGGGCCTCATTTTTTAAAGATTCCAGTTAGCAACATGAAAACTAGGGGAAAAATACCAATATTTGGGGAAGAGTGTCTCTAGCTCAATCTTGGCTTATAAACGTAGCCATGGGCAGGAGGCAAAGATGCAAAAACATCCCACTATGGGCCAAAGCAAGAAGAGGAATTAACAGGAACGAGTGGTTCAAGTGATGCTTGTCACAGGATGACCAGGTCTTTTAAGAGGGTTGGGGCTCAGCCAGCTGAAGATGTAAAGGTCAACTCAAGTTCTGTGGGGAGAGTGCAGGGAGAGATTCAAAGGAGCACTGTGTGAGCTACCCTACACAGGGAGGCTCTCCTTAGCTCCCAGGCAGAGGGCCCGGAAGTGCAGACCTGCAGGGAGCACATAGGCTCCTGCAGGAGGCCCTAGCCTGAGTCAAGGGAAAGGGCCCGCTTATCTGTAGGATTTATGTTGAACTGTTTTGATTTGGAGAAATAAAATTCAACCCTAAAGAAAAAAGCTTGACACCCTGCTGTTGGGAAAGTTATTGGATGCATCACCCAATGTATTGGCCCAGCAGCTTACAGTCTTTAACAAGCCCTAGTAGTAAAAAGAAATTCAGAAGCAGTAATTGAAAGTCTTCATCTTAAAATCACTTTGGCTGCAGACTTGATCCTAAGGCCTCCATTGTCACTTCATCAATAGACAAAATACAAGGAAAACTCAACTGAATGTGTGCAGCAACCAGAGTGGACAGAAAGAAGGTTCACTGCCCTAGAGGATGACACATTGCAGGTTCAATGAAAATTACCTCATACCTGGGAGGTGGCAATGTTGGGGAGGCATATGAAAGATACAGAAATAGAAGGAATAAGTTGTCTGTTTTGTGGAACTCCAGAAAAAGAGCTGAATGCCCCCTCTGAGACCATTCCTTGAAAGGTGGCGCTCTGAGGTCTTCAATCAGGAATGCAAGCATAATCACCTAAAAATCTACCTTAATCATTGCGCATTAATTCCGACCCAACCCCAACAACAAAAGGCCAAGAACGGTAAGAGTGCAGCTCTATAGCTCCCCAGATACAGCAAGCTGTCTTAGCAGCATTACAGCAAAGGAAGAAGTGGGACTATGAAAAGAAAAACATTTTATTTAAAGACTTTTCTGTCCACTACAGAAGGAAAGGATGCCATAGAGAAGTCAGAGAGAGATGCTTAAAGTATTCTCTCCTAAACCCCTATGTCCTAAAAGCATATGTTGGTAATGTGCAACATTCATTTTGCGAACCCAGTGCAATGGCACCTTTTTGCCCACCAGAAGATAGCTGAGGCCTTGCAAACGTGCAGAAGCCTGCTATTTGAAAGCTGAGAATGACACTTGAGTAATAGTTCATATTAGTAGCAATTCTCAGTTGTGGGGTTCCCCATTTACTATTCTCCTCAGGCCTTGGCTACGCTGGCAATTCACAGCGCTGCACTTGCTGCGCTCAGGGGTGTGAAAAAACACCCCCCCTGAGCGCAGCGAGTGCAGCGCTGTAAAGCGCCAGTGTAATCAGCGCCTGCAGCACTGCACGCTCGCTCGCAGCGCTGCAAGCTATTCCCCTCGGAGAGGTGGAGTACTTACAGTGCTGCAAGAGAGCTCTCGCAGCGCTGGCGGCGTGACTACACTCGCGCTTCACAGCGCTGCGAATCCGCGAGTGTAGCCAAGGCCTCAGTCTTATGAAGTCATTTACACCAGTGCAAAGTGAGTCTCTGACCTCTCTTTCAGATCTACCTCTATCTGACCTCTTTTGAATGGGAGCTCTCATACCACACCCCAAATCATCTGTTCTGTTCTTTTGAAATTCTTATTCTCGGAAGGGGGAGGGTGGGTTAATTAATGGGCGGAAGCTGATTCCTGATTGGGTGGTGAAATGTTTGATGGGTGTCTAGATGGACATGGGAACTTCTTTTTCTTGGGAGGAGGAGGAAATGTTGGTGGATAAGAGTTTAAACAAAAAACAAAAAAAGGATTAGGCTCCAGATGTAGTTTCACTATTCTAAGGAAGTTCTGGATCCTCTCATTTGCTGTTGATATGCTGCATTATTGTATGTGTTAAAGACTGTTTGAACCCTTTTTTTTAAACCATGTCTGTTACCTTATAAAATATAGGGTTTTTTTGTTTTTTTTTTTGTTTTTTTTTTTATTAGTTTCTGAAGGGAGTAGAAAAAAATCCACACACTAAAAAATTCCCCATCAATTAAGCAAAAAGTTGTTGATAGCCGAGGTACCATTAGATTCAAAATAAACTATTATAAAAACTAGAAAGGGCCTTTAATTTTGTATAATCAAAATCTCATATTTTGATTTTCTCTTTTGTGCTATGGCAGTGGCCCTAAACAGTGATAACTGGCCAATACCAAACAACAGGTTTGGGGGGCATTTTCACTGGGTCTTGAGCATCCACCCTACACTTTGGGGATTTCTAAAAGGGACAGGAGTATATACTAACTTGCCAGGATTGTGCGTGATAATTCCCAAGCTCTGTGATTTAATCACACACCAATTTCTACAGTGACTGTTTCCTCGGTATAATTTTGTGACTATGAGTCCGATTCTGCCCTCACTTACATTTGTGTGAATGTGAATAAGAAACAGCTCCATTGAAGACAATGGAGTCAAAAACAGCTTGGGAACAATATCAGGCCCATTGTGTCCCACAGTTTCCATTTTATTTCATTTCCAACAAACACTTTAACTAGACATGTGTAATTTTTACATTTGAAAGCCAAGTTAGGAAATTGCCACTAAAGTTTGTTTATCTTATACATGCTTATTACTGTCTGCCAATGGGTATAGTGGTTTTATTGTATTAGGTAAGCCTACTACAGAGTTAAAGAATGCATTTGGTCAAGAGGCTGCTTCCTTAAACAGAGTTGTGTGGAATTGCATTGGCAAGCTGCAGTATTTATCTGAAAACAGTTGCTATAATGTCTTATTATTTATAACTATTTAAATTTCAACAGATTGCACAGGATTTAGACACACAACTCCCATTGACTTCAACTGAGCTATTGAAGCTTAGCGTTCTCGGCATCTGGATAAAACCTTAAAAACAGTAGGATATTCCTACTCTGATTTACACCAATGTAATCAAAGTAACTTCAGTAAAGCTAATGTACTTACACTGGCAACCAGTCATTCAGACAGAAGAACAGAGGTTCTGTCTGCCGAGTCCATTATACTGATCTTAAAAGCACAGTATCTCTAAATGTTTTGGGCCAAAATTTCCCTTCCCTATGTTGTTCTGCAACATTCCCTGGCTGCACAAAGGCTCCAATCCTGCAGCCGACAGACTCAGTGGTGCTCCACTGAGGCCTACAGGGTCAAGCCTGAATTGTAAATTGCACAATCAAGGCCTGAGATCCCATGATATGTGCTTTGGAAAATATCAGTAAGAGACCAGGCTAATGACAGTGAGACAAGAATCAATGACAGATGTTTCTGAGGTGGTTGAAATTAGGGTGACCAGATGTCCCGATATGATCGGGACTGGCCTGATATTAAGAGGTTTGACTTGTATACACAACTATACCCATCATCTGCGGGGGGGAAAGAAAAAGAGTGGCCCAATTTTCACACTTGCTATCTGGTCACCCTATTTGCAATTCAGTTTAGTTGTGAAGTGCTTGGGAATGACAGGCACTCTATACACGTGTGGTGCTTCCCAGGGGTACCCAGGCTTGTGAGTCACCTAAGCCTTGTCTATACCTGCTATGGATCAGCTCCCTGAAACCATCAGCGTCTGGCAACCCAAGCACTGCCTTCCAGGTCTCCACCAGCCGCTCTCTCTCGGTACAGGTTAGCCATGAGTGGCGGGTGAACGTGCCCTTGGAAGAGGCTAGCCCTCAGCCCCGCCCCCTCAGTCCCTCCCCCTCTGCCTGAGGCCCCTCCCCTTTTGCCCTCCTTTCCCCCTGGAACCCAGAGCACACACACATACCCCGTGGCCACTGGCACCCCCCACGCGCCCCGAGCTCCAGCACTGGGCAGGCAGTGCGACTGGAATGCCTCCAGCCCTGGAGCACTGGGCAGAAAGTGCAGTTCCAGAGCCAGGAGGACAGGTGGCGCGGCCCCAGCCCGAGGGTCTTGTGCGCACCATGGCCCCAGCCTGCCTGTCCCAGCCTCTTGGCCACAGAAGGGAACAGCAGGCAGGATGGGGCTGGAGGTGGAGCATGGGCAGGGCCACGCCAGACTGTTTGGGGAGGCAGAGCCTTCCCCTGCCTATGATACCCACTGCCCATGAGGTTAGCAATAGGCACACACCAACTCCCAAGTCCTCAAAGCATCCTTCTGGAGTGCTCAGCCCATTCCACTGAATACGCACAGAGCTCTTAGATCAGCTATTCCCAAAGGAATAGCACACAGCAACTTGACAGAGTCCATTCAGGATCACCCCATTGCTTAACACACAGCATTTTGTGTGGCGCATATGTGAAATGAGAATACGTTTATTATCAAAGACAGTACTGTATTTACCATGGTTCAAAGGGGCCCCAGCCTGCTCTTCTCTGCCCCCCCCCCGCCCTCTCCTGCGGGCGCAGTGGGCAGAAGCTGGGTCCTGCCGGCTCCTGCTGCAGGGCAGGCTTTGCTGGCAGCCAAGCTCCCCCTACCCCCGCCTCTTCCCCCAAGCATCCTGTGTTCCCGCCCCTTCCCCTCCCGGTGCTTCCCCGGCCGCCGAACAACTGTTCGCTGGTGTGAGGGAGGGGGAGGAGTAGGCCGCAGTGTGCTCGCTGCTCAGGGGAGGAGACAGAGAAGAAGCAGAGGCGGGGCCTTGGGGGTGGTGGTGGAATCAGGGTATACCCCCTCCAGCCCCTGCCATGAGCCGCTCAGGGCAAGGAGCACTCCCACGACCCCAGCCCACACCCCCAGCCCTCTGCCCTGACTCCTGCACACACACCCAACCCTGACTCATGCATCCCCCCCATATCCCCATCCCCACCCTGAGCACCAAATGGGAGCTCCTACACCCTGAACACCAAATTGGAGCTGCCCCAGGTAAGCACTCCACACCCCAACCTCCTGCCCCAACCCTGAGCCCCCTCCTTCACCCTAGCTCCTGGCCAGACCCTGCACTCCAACCCCCAGCCTGCTCCTGTACCCTAACTCCCTCCCAGACCCTGCACCCCCAGCCCTATGCTCAGTGCACCCCCACCCTCAGCTAGACAACTTATACACAAAGTTATTCACAGATGCTACAGTGATAGATATGAATAGAAACCTATAAAGAGATCTCTTAGAGCTTTTATGGAATCATAAATGCATGTTAAAAACCCTCTGGCCTAGAGATATAGGAGCAGTATAACATTTGCATTCATATTACTTGGAATTCTATAGTGGAATAATTCCCCCTTTTCATTCATCTTTTCCCTCCTTATCCTCCAAACATATATCCAAGGAGGGGGCCAAATAACCTGCATAGACACTCTTATGAAATCCCAGCCTTATAAAAGTCAATGAGAGTTTTGCCATTGACTTTAATGGGACAAGAACGTCACCCTGTATTTCTGTGGCCACAATTCTCAAATACTTAATCATCTGGTCCTTTGTGCAGTGTGCTGTATGGTTAATTTTGTTAGGTTCATTATTTGCACCGTGGACTGTTTACCTCTGCTCCTGGATGAGCGTCGGATACATGATATATTAACTATATCCATGATCTTTATAAATTGAATAAACCCATCAATAGAATTTTATTTAAAAAGATAACTCCCTCAGCTGCCTTAGGAAGGTGTCCTGCCTATGAGTACAAATCTGAAAAAACATGGTAAAGGGAAGAGCTGTAATGAGTCTTTATAAGCTGTATAGTTACAGGCTCACCATTTCACAGGCCGGATTATGGAATCAGCTGCCACCCTTCATACCACAATGATTTATAAACGTATTTTAAACAAAAAAACCCACATATACCTATTCTTTTAATATGCCTTCCAAAAGGTACTCAGAACACCATCCCAATACATTCAAAAACACCCTCACAAAAACACAAGGATGAAAAATATTGGTCTTTTATTTTACTTCAATTGTATACACGAGGCTTCAGAAATTTGGCTCTGAAAATATTTTCCTTTTTCTATATACATAACATTAATCTCGGCACCGTCTCTGCTTCTCAAACTAATCCTAACATTTAAAGGTAGAACAAAATAAACCATCCCTATATCCCTTTAAATGTCTAGCTAACCTTTACTTTTATTAAAAATCAAGCTTTCAAAAGGCCTCTGTTAAGTCTTCATAAAATAAACTGTGACCAAGTAGACTAGGTAAGTGAAGCATTTATGCCCTGGTCCTTTAATAAGATGCTCGCTGGCAGAACCCTATGCTCACTTGGAGCCCCACTGAATTCAGTGGGACTCCATGCACTCATTGCAAGATCAGGGCATTAGCAGCGCTTAGTATGCATTAACATATACTCACATCTTGCCCAAAAACTACTCTAGTGAACAAGAGAAATGGGGTTGAAGATGCAAATTTTGCATCTGTATTTTCAACTCCCCCTCCCCCCCAGGATTTAGGGGGCTTTTTGATCCCAGGTTTCACATTATCCCTTTATAAAGGTAGAAATTATTTGCAAAATTTGGGTTTGTGGATCTAAGATCTTGCTGTAGGCTTCTCTCTAGATACCACAGATATTTGGCTTGATTAACATAAAAGTAAGGCTGAGAGATGAAGCATTCAAAGTCATAAGGCTCCCACAGCAATGTTATCTTCAGTACACTGCACACAAATAGCATTACATGTTCCTGTTCTCCCTGTTACATGCACACTTTAAAGTACTGCACTATTTATGTAAATTAGCCTATAGCCTTTAACATGCAGGATGGACAGTGGGATCTAATTAATGTTCTGATAGGAACCTAACTATTGAAATGTCCTATTTTTTATATGCTTGACATAATAGTTGCACTCACCGTATATATTTAAAGCCATTAATGGAAATAAAAGCAGCTCTGGACAAAACTTTAATTGCCATGTTTCTTTTTCCACCAACATCTATTCCAATTAAGAACATTCTACTGTACAGCAAAATCCTTGCTCAAAATATACAAGCTAGCTTAGCTAACATGATCTCTTCTATTAGACAAACAATTTGAAACAGGGACATGCAAGCCAAAAAAAGGGCGCCTCTGAATAAGTGAAATATAGATTGTTTGGCTCAAAGATTTCTGGTATTATGAACTGTATGTTGGACTCTATTAAATGAATCCTTGGGTTATAATTGACTGCAGCAGAGTTACTTGATCTGGCCTCATACGTGCTTGCCCCATAGCTCGTCTTCCACTAAACCTAATAATCTCCATTACCTAGCAAGCGAAGCATGAGAAAATGAACAACTGCTGATCAATTAAATATTTTAATGGTTCACAATCTAAATAGATCAGATGAGTCAACCTATAGTCACTCAAACTTTCTTAGTGCAACTCTTTAGCAGGTTTTCTGGTAGACAGTTTGGCTACATGTTTAGTCTCTACACCATTACTATGTAGGCCTGAATTAAAGAATGGACAGTCTCTTAGCCAAACAAACAACAAAAGATTTAAATGATACATTTAAGTCAAAACAACTCTATATGCTGGCGTGTTTGGGGGGCTTTCTAACCACTAATTTGTTACCTGGGTAACATGAAAGCATTTTACTGTATTGTTCTCTTTGCCTGGAGAGGAGTAAATTCCTACAATTAAATTTACATTCAGCTAGCCTTCATCAAAACCATTTTTTATCCTAAAGATTCCCAAACACTCTAGAGTTTTTAAAACACAGTATAAATAAAGATCACTCACCAAACACTGAAATGCTGCTCCTGTTGGATTGAAACAAAAGCACCCACTCTAAATCAGCAACGCTGAAGAAAAGTTTACTACAGAGGAATTATGGGAATGCCAAAACAGCTGCAGTCTCTGGCTGAGGAGAGATGGGGTTATATGCTAACTCTGGAAAACTGTAGTCACTCAGAGTAGGAAACTCTCTGAAGAAACTGTTAAACCCACTGCAGCAGCTTCTGTGTTACGAGTGGATTTTAATTGGTAGTTTTCCTGGGGCAACACAGGAACAGGCAATGGCCAGTTTCCCTATGCTGCTGTGCAGACACCTGGGCCTCTGGTAAGAAGTTTGCAGGATGCTCTGCTATTGCCCTGTGATGTGTCTATTGCTATGGAACCCTAACCAAAGGGACTGCAAAAGCTGCAGTGGATGTAGGAGAACTAGGACAACAAGGTCTGCAGGTGCAAACTCATCATCATGAAGGTGGAAGCTCCCCCACCCTGTAACAGTCTGGGAACTAAAGTGTTGAGGAAGGTGAAGAACCAGCTGTAGTGCAGGTGTGCATGGGGGGGAGTGGGGGGAAATCCAAGTATTTGGAAAAGCATTACTACAATTTGCAAAAGGAATTATAAACATGGGGGTAGCATTGGTGAGATCAAAAGCATAGCCACACAAAGCAAAACCCTAACAGCATCTCTGGCTACATTCCCAGTTTGTCAGTTAAATCCTTCCACACACCCCTGAACCACCTATAAACTAAAACAGCAGGAACCTAGCAATTCTCCTATCTCTAGAGCTCTAGGCCTTGGCCTTCTAGACAGTAGCACTTTTCTCTCTTTAAGGTTCTAAATCTATCTAGGCTCAACTACACCTGATTATTCCCAGCTGGAGAAGCCAACCCATGCTAAGTAAAAAATGGCACCTCTTTACTCAAGAGCTCTGTAACCTGTGTATATTCAGCCATCTGCTGGCATTTGTGAACAAGTCATACTTATTCCTGTTAGTACTGCAGAGCTAATACAGCTGAGTGAGTGAAGTCTATCCCTTCTGTATCTTTATAAAATTTTAATAAGGTTTGATCAATTATATCTGGATACCCCTGTTTAAAAACAGGGAGGCTGCACAGATGTCACTGAGGGCAGAATTTGGCCTGCAGGATCTTCATGACTGGTCATGATATACATGAAATGATAAACCCAGCTTCATTCTCACTTCCCAGGCTGAGCTTGTAGGACTAGCAAACCAAGAAACAAGAAAATTTTTGTGCTTGTAAAACTGAATAGTCTAGCCTATCAAGGTTGGAAGGGACCTCAGGAGGTAATCTAGTCCAACCCCCTGCTTAAAGGGGAACCAATCCCCAGACAGATTTTTACCCCAGTTCCCTAAATGGCCCCCTCAAGGATTGAACTCACCACCCTGGGTTTAACAGGCCAATGCTCAAACCACTGAGCTATCCCTCTCCCCTTATAATTAATGGAGATATCCCATCTCCTAGAAGTGGAAGGGACCTTGAAAGGTCATCAAGTCCAGCCTCCTGCCTTCACTAGCAGGACCAAGTACTGATTTTGCCCCAGATCCCCAAGTGGCCCCCTCAAGGATTGAACTCACAACCCTGGATTTAGCAGGCCAAAATACTTTATGATATGAAAACAATTGAGACACAACAAACATCAATCTCCACAATGCCGTTTGGAGAGTGTCACTATCTGCTAACTTCCTCCAAATCAATCCTTAAAACTGCTGACATGCCTCCAAAATACTGAGTAGCAGCCAGACATTTGTTGTGTTGTGACTGCTGCTCATTAAACTTAGAATAGTCTCATTATTACCTTGTGGTCCCTCCATCTGTTTATTGAACCCATCTGTTGTCTCTTACTTACATTGTAAACTCTCTGAGGTCAAGAACCAATAATTTGTTGTGTGCATACACCACCTAGGGTCCCCATTGCTAATTGGGCCTTTAGATACAAGCACAATACAAATAATACTGAAGAACTACCTGTTAAGCACACAAAGCTTGAGGACTATTGATAAAAAAAAAAAATCTAGACTGATAAGTTATTGCTATACAGAAGGGTTTAGGGCTTCGTGTTCAGGAAGGGAAACACAGAGCTCAAGAGATCAAGTGTATAAAAGCCTGATGTTAAACAAGAATTCTTTGCTGTTAATACTGTTATCGATCATTTCACTGTTAGAGAAGTACAGAAACAGGAATCTTATATTGCGTAGCAAGTGTGTAAAAGGGAGCACATTAAAACATGAAATTTTTAATATTAATCTGTTGAGGCTTGACTAGATAGTCCTTACTCAGGCAAAACTTACATTAATAGAGTTTTGTCTGAGTGAAAACTGTAAGAGTGGGCCCTTGATCTATGACTGAATAAACTAATTTTGAAAGAAAAGGTGTTGTAAGAAGCCTAGTGATGCCTGCTCATCTAGCAAGAAAGACAATATGGAAAAATTAGTCCAGCATTAGTGATATTTTACCACTTCTGCAGCAAAGATTGCAGGCTTAAAATAAGTTCATCATCTGGTCTTCAACATCCCATATGTTAACATCTGAGGAACCTTCCATTTTTTCTACTGTTTGGCACAAGATCTGTTTGCCTGGAGCTGGGCTGTGAATGTTGTGGGCCTAGATCTAGCTGGCATTAATGAGGAAAGGTTCTATTTATAACTACTGTGGGCAACACTTAATCAGTGAACATTTTGCTGCCCTGATCAGTCTTAAAATGACCTTTTCAGGAATATGCCTTTTCCCCTGTAATGAATTATGAGGCCTTGAGGTTTGTTAGACTGTTTCACTTCTCCCCCCCCCCACCCCCACTACTTCCCCAATTTGTTGGAATTAAACAGGGCAAAAGAATGAAAAGCATTAGTGACAACAGCTGCTAAATGAAAATCTGACTGATTTGAAGCAATAAGGAGGATTCATTCAGGTATTTATGAATTCATTCCACTGACTGCTAAATTTAAATTAAACCCAGCAGATTCTTGAGTGCCCTCAGCCTTCAGTTTAGTCTAATAGTTTCTCCTCAATCTCTAACCCCTGTGCCCATGTGTGTTATGGGAGATATTTTTTCCTACAAAGAATGAAATCAGAAGTTAGTGACCAAAGGCAGTCTTAAGATGCTTAAGGGGAAGCTTGCAGGACCCTGTGGCCATAAGGAGAAAATAGTAGGTTAGAATCTCAGGTTGGAGTCAATTCTGAAGTGTTTTTAATTTGTGTGTCTAACCCTTTTGCTTAATTCCCTATTCTCCTGTTCACTGTTCCTTGTGTGGAAGCAGCAAGGAGCAAGGCAGCTACAGCTGGAGATACTCCCGATTTGGAGCCAAGAAGTAGCTGCATGCTGAAAAGGAAAGGTGAATGTGGAGCAGAAGACTTGACACAGGCTGGAAGAGATTGTCTATTTGTTGGTGCTTTGTGTGGGGGAGAAGGGGTGGATTTGAGGGAACTAGAAAAATTAATTGGATAACATTCAAGATATGTGTGGGGGAAACCAAGAGACTGGTAGGGTAGTTGGAAGAGGGAAGATAGATTCAAAGAGAGGGAGGAGAGCTAAGAAGGGAATCTTAGAATTCCAGAGATAAATGTTTGTTCTTATAGTTTTAAGAACAATTCAGCAAATGCCCATCCCCTAGATGTCCTTAGGGGTTGAATTCGGAACTGTTAGGTTGATTTCTTTGTTGTATCAGTTGAAGTCCTTGTGCCTAGGAGTATTTGCACCCTTTATTTTTGCAAGTCCTAGTATAGTCATTCTCTATTACTCAAAATGTGTGTTTATTGGAATCCTCTGAGGGCTAGAGCCTATAGAGACTAGTGCTTTCCTCTTATCTTATGTTACAGTCTAAATAGAGCAGGCTATAAGATAGTAAGGCTAGTCTACACTAGAGTGGGAGGTGCAATTTCCAGCTCAGGTAACATAGTCTCACTAGCTCTGATTGAGCTAGGAGGCTAAAACTAGAAGTCTAGTCACAATGTGCAAGCAGCAGGAGGGATTAACTGCCCTAAATACAATCCCATCTGAAAGGTATGTACTCAGGGCAGACTTCCCCACCTGCTACTCACACCCCACAACTACATTTCTATTTTTAGCATGCTAGTGCTGATGGAGCTAGTGTGGGTATGTCTACTCAAGCTGGAAATTACACATCCAGCTCAAGTGTAGATAGACCCTTAGAGATGACTGGTGTACCAGAGCACTCCCGGTGATATCCTGCAATGCTGTCAGTTATAGGACTGACTCATTGTGTTTGTGCCCATTTTCTGTTTGTTTTAATCAAGCATATTAGTGAATGGGTTTAGAGCAAATGTGAATTTTGAGTTAATCAGTGTGCATATTCATACCAGAAACCTCATTCTAAGAGTTATACATACCTTGTCAGGGAACAGAAACAACATCATTGGACAAATAAGTCCCAGCATAACTGATCAATAATTTTCATTTGAATATTAAAAAAAATCCCTTCTTGGGACAGGTTTATCCTTTAAAAGCAAACCATGAACTGTAATATAGTTTTCCATCTGGACAAAGCAATGTTTGGTTGGTGTTCTACCATTTTGTTTAAAGAACAACATTTTGCATTAAATACTTATCACCTAGTATAACTGCAGTCGCACAGTTGTGCATTGACCTTCATTTCTTCAAATTTCACCCTTAAAGTAGTAGGTGCAGCAAAGGTATATAACATAGTTACACTGATATAATGAGCGCTATAGGACCTAATGAAATATCATTATGGCCCTTTGTGATATTAATCAACCACGGGGTTTCCAATTTGGTCCTTATGTAACCCACACACATCCTGGGTGTGCTGTGCTGTCCCCTCTAGTGGTACTGAGGCTACTTAGAGATATTAATGAGTCTACAGTCTTAGCAAAGAGCCATTGGGCTTTTAGCTCATGCAGTAGAGGTGCTTGCATTTAGCTCCAGAGGTCCCAGCTTCAATCCCACCTGCTGACCACTAGGGTCTGTCACTGTTACACTCGTATGTTTTGAAATCCCTTCCTATCAGAAATCACATGACCTATTTTTTGTAGCATGGTCAAACAGTGGCTGAATAATATGAGCCAGATGCTCTGCTTATACAAGTCTGTAAATCAGCATAGCCCCATGAAGTTAATGGCTCTTCCTCAGTCTGCACCAGACAAGGACCTGAGCCATATGTGTTGCAATGCATAGGCACAATGGAGGTTAAAGATGTAGTTTCAGCTTTAAATATGCAGTTCGTTTGGAGAGTTTAAGAGGAAACTTTGAATGAGTTAATTCTGTTGTTGGTAGAATAAATGACTAACTCTTGCCAAGACATCCTTGTAAAAACAGCTGTTGAAAACAAGTGGATCTTTCCTGCATATTTTTTAAATAACTAAAATAAACAATATTTAATCAACAAAGTAGCTTAATTTGAGAATATTGTGACTAAGCTGAAACAAGCTAAAGACTGAAGTCAATTTTTTTTAAAAAAAAAGATTGGTTCCAGAAGAATTAGAGAAATACCATATGGTGACGTGGGCAACTCAGCTCTCACTCTCTGTTTACCAAGTTAAATACTGTTTACAATGACAATATTCTGATCATAAATCCATGTTAAATATTGGCCAATAACTATACTTTGTACTTATCCAGGGCCTTTCATCTGATCATCTCAAAGCTCTTTACAAACACTAATTTATTTTCATAACACCATGGGAGGTAGCTAAGCGTTATTGCAGATAGCAGATCTTTGGGGCAGGATCAACTTCCTGGTATATATTTGTATGGTACTTAGCACAATGGTGCTGGAGCCTCTGGCACTACTAAAATATAAACAGTAAATATATCTAGTTCATAGATTAATGAATTGCTGTATGGAAACGAGATTTAGAAAAGATCAGTCATCAGTGTCAGAACTAAGAAGAGAACCCAGGAGTCCTGATTCCTAGTCCCTGCGTTTTACTTACTGCTTCCATTGGAACAAAAAAAATATGAAGTTCCTATTTCACTCAAATATAACTTGGGTCTTTCAGGGTTTAAAAAAAAGTTTGACCTGGTCTTTCTTTGGTCATAAAGTGGAATTAAAATCTAAGATACTTTCAATTTTACTCAGTTTTCTGCTCCATTCTTTTGCAGGCAACAGCAAACTCAGTGGTAGCAGTGTAAGTGAGGGCAGTATGTGACTTTATAGAGTTGTGCTATCTTGTGTATTTTTGAAGGTAAGCACCTTGAAGCAAAAGGTATGTTTTGTGCAGGGCTGAGAACTGTCAGTTTCAACAAATAAATATTTGTTCCTCATAAGCAGGTGCCAGATCCTTCAACCTTTATTCTCTTGAGCCAGGAATTCAGGATCAAACCATCCCTGTCCTCTTCCATCAGAGAAATAGTCAAAGCCAAAAGGTATGAAGGTCAGTGACTTATCTTATTCTGGAAAAACTGTTTGGCAATTAATTAATAAAGGCCTTTATTGTTTCATATGATTTATTCCGGTATACGCCACATTACTTGGATTTAAAAACTAACAATGTTGTCACTACAGCTTAGGCATTTGGCATGTAAACACTTTATGTAACTGGTTTTTCCAAAGTTATTTTGGTTAAAATTGAACATAATGAGAATGCAGCAGCTGTGGCAAAGACAGCGCCTATGTACACTGGAATAAACAAAAGAGCCCAGAGGTGTTTATTGAGCGTAAAACATAAATTGCACATCAACCATTATGTGAATAGTAACATGAAAGTAGTAGTTCTCCAATTTATCAGTAGGACTAGCAGATGGCCCAGGCTCAAGTTCATTAAAAGGCCTCATGTGAGATTCCAGATAAGGATTTCCCTTTGACTGAGTCTCTGCAGCACTGGTAAAATGAGGGCATAAAATAAGTGTGTGTGTGTGTGTGTAAGCATAGCCCCTCCCACAAGGTGTGGCTCAAGCCTCCTCCTTGGTGACTGCTGTTTGGAGTGGCTCTCCCCTATCTTTGCATAGGTTGCATCCTGGGCTCTTTTTTTGTGACAGCTGATGCTTCTACCCAAGGTGACTCCTCACTGGTGCCAGAGACCTAATGAGTGTGTTTTGGGGAAATGAATAATGCTACTATGGCTGGAAAGGAGAAGAAAACCTAGTACACGTGAAACAGTGAAGAGCATCAATACAAACCTCAGGAAAGAAATGACGCACCCCAAACCAACCTTATAACAAAGGGGAACTTTACTGGGAGCAGGAAAATAGGATCTGGGAAAGGAAAGGGTTAGGATAAATGAATAAGTAATAAAACTTACGAATCAACAAATTCCCTATCTCTTCATAACCACCAGCTCCTTCCCTGGAACCTCCCCAGGCAGATGGTATGCTAAGGTTGAGTCTGGATACATGAGTACGTAGCACTGTGAACATTGGCCAGTTTAAACAAAAGAAAAAGAAGTTCCCTTACTGTGTCTTCCTCTCCAGGCTTCCTGTGTCAAATCCTGTAGGGGTCTATGCTGAGAAATGGTGCCTCCAGGCTATGGTAGCCATTACTGTTGTTGTCATCCATAGGGTAGGACCCTATAGGGTTTGTCTACGTGGCAACTGGGAGCAAGCCTTCCAACCCGGGTAGACTGACTTGCACTAGCAGGGGGTCAAGCTAGCATGCTAAAAACAGTAGTGTGGATATTGAGCTGGATTATAGCTCAGGGTCTTGAGCCCACCTAGGCGCGAGAGCCTAAGCTGCAGCCTGAGGTGCAGCACCACACTGTTATATTTAGCATGCTAGCTTGAGTGCCACTTGTAGGAGTCTGTCCGCATGGGCTGCAAGGCTCGCTCCCAGCTGGAGTGTAGACATGCCCCAAGAAGCTCAGTCCAGAGTTCCAGAAGCCGGAAAATGCCAAGAAAGGGTTATGTAAGCAAAATCTGCACAATGCTGAGGTACTCCTAATTGTTCATGTCACATGGGCCAGGAAGTTTTATCTGACAGGCATAGAAACCAATGTGTTTACACTTTAATAGAGAGTCCCATTCAGTTACATCACACGAAGGCAGACTTTTTGGTGCCTTTCAGCTACTTTTGTGCTCCCCTAATCCTGGGCTGGCTACATGCTGGTCAGTCCCTCAGAGTCAATTAAAGCAGTTTAAGGCCAACCGCCCCAAGGAGTTCATCCAGCAGCCAGGAACCATGCAGGCATGGGGGGAGAAGCATAGGAATGCCACACCCACCTGCAGGGAAAAAGATGTGGGATGCTGGAAACTTCCAAAAGTCTGTCATCCAACTGGAGTAGACCCCCAGTAAAGAAACTAACCTTTACTGGCAAAACTATTAATAAGCCAGTAGAATTGCTGCAGAGCAGTTTAACCAGGGACTGTTGGATGCCGACTATGGCTATATCTACACTGATCTGCAGCACAGACTCCAGGGGTGAGACCAGCAGTGCACATCACAGTGCTGTGCTGTAACTCTCCTAGCATAGGCATAAACAAAAAGGTTCCTAGTTCTCACTAGCGTAGTCCTGCTCCAAGAGGACTATGTTAACACGAACTAGCAACCTTTTAGCTTGCATCCACAGCGTTCACACGGGGGGAGTTACAGCACAACGCTGTGGTGTGCACTGCTATTCACGCCCCCAGGGTCTGAACTGCAGGGCAGTATAGACAAGCCCTTAGTTCATCAGGAAGCTTTCTAGTTTTCAGGCTGTGCCCATTGGTTGTTTACTCCACCTCCTCCTTCAGTGTCTCTTCACTTCAGCCTCACACCTTCCTTCCCTCCCTCTTCTCCCCTTTCCCCATCACCCTCATGCCATTCCCTTCAGTGACCCTTCTCCCTTCCCTTTTAGCTAATCCCCTCCTCACTAAATCTCACCCAAAGGATTTAAAACAAACAAAAATTGTGGAACTAACATGGCATTCACTCTGCTTGCATGTTATACATACCCCTTTTCCCCAACTCTCTTTATTTAGAGACTAAGGGCTTTGGGGCAGGGACTGCCTCTTATTTGGTTTGTATGCCACCTAGCACAGCGAGACCCTGTTCTTAGCTGACCTCTAGGCATTACAATTGATAAAAATAATAAACTAATAAGTCATGTTGAACCTGTCTGTGACATGCCTAGGCAGATATATTAGATGGCAAAAAAGGTAAAAACACAAAATCAAAAACCATATGAACAGTCAGAGCACAGCAATTGATTGAAAATGTATTTTAAACAAAAATTCTAAAAACTATCACAAAAAGTTCTTTTCTCAGAAACTTCCCATCCAAAACATTATAAATTACGCCTGCTATTGAGCTGAAGTTCCAAGAACTTCAAATCAGTTTCACATCTTCCAGCAGCTAATGAAGATTGGCTGGGCGTAGACAAAACATTCTGCCGTTATCTCAGTGGACAGAAAAAACAAACAGAATTTTTTATTGCCTAATAATATCCCTACAAAACAATGTTTTTCTTTTTGGGGAAAAAAAAAAGACCGTGAGACTGTGGTACAGGAAATAGATCAAGTCATTTTGTCATTCCTATTTGAGATATGTGGGTAAAAAAATATCCCTAACACTGTATCCAAACAATTAAACTTGCTTTTCATGGATCATACAGCCAGCTGGGTATGTGCATTCCCAATAGCAACTAAACTTGATCTGCACCATTGTTGAAACGGCAGTATAAATAATAGAAGACTATGAACTTGGTTTCTCATCAGCATCTAAAGTAATTGTTAAAATACAGTAAATGGCTTATGCAAAAACCACTGGAATGAAATCACGCGGGGAGGGGGGGGACGAGGGGGGAGCGGTGCACGGGTTGGCCAGGAGGAGACAGGGCCATGCACCAATTCCCATCAACCATGGATGCTAACCTGAGGGTAGGGTTGGGAGTCCACTGCCCCAGACCCCCTAAAGCATTTTGCTTTGCTTTGCCTCCAGTGATGCAATGTCCTTCTATAATCCACTCCCATGATTAGTCTTTAAAGGCTCAATTTAAATCCTGTTTCAATGTGCCAATTCATTTATTTTCAAAGGGAGGTGTTCATGAACCTGTAACAGATAAAATGGGGGGGTGGAAATCATCAAAAGCACTTAAGCGCTCAAATCCCATTGACTTTCAGTGAGACTTCATCTTCAGTGCCTGACTTATTTTTGAAAATGGAATGTAGGCTCTTAAGTGACTTAGGCATTTTTGAAAATGTTACCTGTAGAACGCAGTTTTCAGATGGCCTGAGCCATATAGCTCCCCATTGAAGACATTAGGCCCAGATCCTGAAAGGTATATAGGCACCTAACTCCCTGGTTATAAGGCATCTAAATACCCTGAGGATTTGGGCCTTTGTGCTTAGTTTTCTCTATACATCAAGGAATGATATAACAATAGTGCTATTCTTTTCATTGGGATCACACAGTTACAAAGAACACATTTAATTAAAGAATGTCATGACATCATTCAGAATTATAACATGACCTCTGACAGACTATGGGCTCATAAACCCACAGTAAGACATTAAAACACGAGCTGAGTAAACACAAGTGGATCAGAGAGACAAAATATTATTGTAACAAGGTGCCCTCGCCTCTCACAAGCACCCTCTGGCCAAGTGTGTGTGCCTGCATTCTCTCTCTCACATACTTTGTGGTAGGTCTTTGGTGACTCAGTCAGACACCGTCTATGTGTGAAATAAAATCAAAGCTAACCCCATTCTGGGGTATAAGTTCAACAGGTGACCTATCGCGGCACACTTTATAAGGGCCCTCAATCGGCAGCCCTATCTCTTAGGCCATGCTGGACTGATTGAGGAGCAAGCTATCATAGTACCCTGGCTTGAATTGTCTCCGCCCCTTCTAGGCTCTCTCATATTGTCCCTGCTTTTTGAGCAGTCCCGGCCCTGCTCCAGAGCACATCCCCGCAGGGCTCCCTCCATGGAGACTCTTTACCTCTCTGGCCCACATTATTCAGCTTGGCCACTAAAAAAATAGTTTCCTTCTGGGGTGTATCAAAGTCCAGACCACTTTCACAGCGGCTGGTGGGGCGACGCAGGCCCAGGGACCCCATAGATAGCAGCCATCTACCATGTCCATTTAAATAAACTGTGTTGCTGCTACAATTCCCCAGGTCACTTCCCCATAGCTCCAGTACCTTCTTCATCCTTACCTCAGGGCCCGTGTCCTGGTGGAGTCCCAGCCCAGGGAACCCACTCTCCTCCAGCTCTAGCAAGAAACTTCACATGTTCTGGCCTTGCAACTTTTCTTATACAAGCCTGCTGGGCTAGGGTTACCATACATCCATTTTTTCCCGGACATGTCCGGCTTTTTGGTAATCAAACCCCCATCCAGGGGGAATTGCAAAAAAGCCAAACATGTCCGGGAAAAATACTGCTGGCCAGGCACTTCCCCGCCCGCGGCTGCTGTGCTCCCTACCTTGACTCTTCTGCTCTGTTTAAAGCCGAGCTGCCCGAGCGCTACCGGCTTCGGGCAGCCCCCATGCTTCCGGACCCTGAGCCGCTAGCCGGGCACTTCCCTTCCCGGGCTCCGGGGTCACAGGGTCCAGAGGCACAGGGGCTGCCCGAAGCCGGTAGCACTCGGGCAGCTCGGTGTTTACAGAGCCCAGGAGTTCAGGGAGCACAGCAGCCGCCGGAGCCCAGGAGGGGAAGTGCCTGGCTGGGGGCGCAGGGTCCGGAGGCATGGGGGTTGCCCGAAGCCCGAGTGCTACCGGCTTCACGGTTTGCCGGGCAGCCTCCAGACCCTGCGCCCCCGGCTGGGCGCTTCCCCTCCCGGGCTCCAGCTGCGCTGGGGAAGCGCCGGCCGGGGGCGCAGGGTCTGGGGGCTGCCCAGCAAACCATGAAGCCGGTAGCGCTTGGGCAGCCCTTTTCGCGTGGCTGGGAGGGAGAAGGGGGAATGCGGGGTGCTCAGGGGAGGGGGCGGAGTTAGGGCGGGGACTTTGGGGAAGGGGCGGAGTTGGGAGGGGGCCGGGGATGGAAAAGGGGCAGGGCCCCGTGGAGTGTCCTCTTTTTTTATTTTTTTAAATATGGTAACCCTATGCTGGGCCCTGATTGGCTGCTTCCCACACCGCTGCTCTAGGCAGCTTGGAGGACCTCTCTTCTGCCCTTTTCTGAGGCAGGGTTCTGCAGGGCCACAGGGCCTCCAGCAGGGGGCCTCGGGGCTTAGTCCACCTCATCACAATTATATTTGTTAATTCTATCTTTAAATATCAGATAATAAAAGTGTGGACCTTTCTAAATTTTCTTAAGAGTTAATGGCTCTCCAAACCATTTAGACATGCACAAGACAACAATATTTCTGCTTCTTCCAACAATGCCCTTTCTCCCAGGCAGCTGTTGAGACAAATCTATCTTACATACCTATTCAGCCCCCATTACTGTAGTATCAGAGAGTCTCACTCTTCAGTGTATTTGTATCACTTCTGTGAAGTAGGGCATTACTATTTTCCCCATTTGACGGATGGGAAACTGAGTCAGAGAAGGATGTACCCATGGTCACACAGAAACAGGGAATTGTGGTGAAGCAGGGAACTGAGCCTAGGTCTCTCAAGATGCAGGCCAATGCCCTAATCCCTGCACCATCCTTCCTTTCTTCTACTGAGCCTACTACACCACAAATGTAGGGCTGGGAGATATAGGCAGCATTAAAGCCTCTTTGAGTGGGATGGTTATTAACAGAAATGAACAACAGAGAAAGCATAGCGTAGCCCCACTCAGAAAAAATATGTATCATGTTTCCTTAGACCATTTTACTTACTGCTTCTTTGTTATTGTGTCGATTACCATAGCTAGATGCTGTATGTTTATGTTTGTACTTGTAGTTGACACTGCTGCTGGTCCAAGCACAGCAAACTGCATTTTTCTTTTTTAAACTTCCTGTGTGTGTGGGCTTGTCCTTGTCACAATGGTCTCCTCTTTCTTCTCACTCCACTATCCCTCATTGTGTCCCTGGGGATGGGGCCACTACTTGATAGCTATTCACCCCCTCCTTCCAAGTCCTTTCCCAAGAATTCCATAGAACATGCTTGCTCACTCGCTCTATTGGTGGTCTCCCATCTTCTTTGTGCAGCTCCAGTTCTGCAGTGTATCTGGAGGGCTTTTAGTAGGGCTGCAGAGGTCCCCTATGTGTGTAACTCAGTGGGAACCTGGGAGATGTGTTAGCGTGTGTCTGCTAAATTAATCATGCCTGTGGCTCCTATTTGTGTGTGTGTGTGTGGGCGCTGGGGACAGGAGTGGCACCAGGGTTTTTGGCGCCCTAGGCGGGGGTCCTTCCGCACTCCCGGTCATCGTTGGCAATTCTGCGGCGGGGGGGGTCCTTCCGTGCTCCCAGTCTTTGGGGCACTTCGGCGTCGGGTCCCGGTGCAAGTGAAGGACCCGCAGCGTGGAAGGAGCCCCCACTGCCGAATTGCCGCCAAAGGCGGCAAAATGCCACCCCCCCTCCAAATCCTGGTGCCCTAGGCGACCGCCTAGGTCACCTAAATGGAAGCGCTGGCCCTGGTTGGGGAGGTGAAAGACTGGTTTGCTATGGGGTAAGTCCTTCTGGAAGTGCAAAGATTCAGTCTTTGATTTCCAGGCACTCTTCTTGCTGGGGCAGAAACAAAGAAGCCAAGGACAAAGAAGTAACAAGCTGCAGCTATAAAGAGTAGTAGGACATTTGGTTACCTCATTTCTGTGCATAGTTCTGCTCAGAATACGGAATTTATCTGGACACTAATGTGCTCATCAGCAAGATACTACATGGTACCAGAAGTAGAAAGTACAGTGTACTGGATGAGAGAGGTAACATTGTAATGGTTGCTACAGAGCTTGCGCAACTACAAGTAACTTCTCTACCAGCCCTGAGAACCAGGGGAAATGCTGAATATGCCTGGAAAATGTTCAAACAGCAATTCGAACTGTATATGAAAGCCACATGGGCAAATAATCTTTTGCTCATTCTCCAGTTTACTCTGCTCCTAATAGCAGCAGGCACAGAAGCCCTAGATGTCTACAATACATTCCATAAGGGTGATGGAGGGGAAAGAGAGGAAAGCTTTACAGAAATAATGAAAATGTTTGAGGATTATTGTGTCCCTAGAAAAAATGTTACTTATGAAAAATACACATTCATGGGAACACAGAGTGAAGGGGAAAGAGAGGACTTTGTCACGGACTTAAAACTAAAAAGGCAGTCCTGCAAATATGGAATACTAGAAGACTCTCTCATTAAAGACCAGAATATCCTGGGATGTAAAAATCAAAAAAGACCAAGAACAGTTATTAAGGGAGATAGATCTGACACCAGAAGGGCAATATGTATATAACAAGCAGCAGAACAAACAGGAAAACATAATCCTAACTTTGGAAAACACAATCCTAACTATACATATACAATGATGGGGTCTAAATTAGCTGTTACCACTCAAGAAAGAGATCTTGGAGTCATTGTGGATAGTTCTCTGAAATCATCCACTCAATGTGCAGCGGCAGTCAAAAAAGCAAACCCAGAATGTTGGGAATCATCAAGAAAGGGATAGATAATAAGACAGCAAATATCATATTGCCTCTATATAAATGCCCATACCTTGAATACAGCGTGCAGATGTGGTCGCCCCATCTCAAAAAAGATATATTGGAATTGGAAAAGATTCAGAAAAGGGCAACAAAAATGATTAGGAGTATAGAACGGCTTCCGTATGAGGAGAGATTAATAAAACTGGGACTTTTCAGCTTGGAAAAGAGGCGACTAAGGAGGGACATGATAGAGGTCTATAAAATCATGAGTGCTATAGAGAAAGTAAATAAGGAAGTGTTATTTACTCCTTCTCATAATACAAGAACAAGAGGCCAACAAATGAAATTAATAGGTAGCAAACACAAGAAAGTATTTTTTCACGCAATGCACTGTCAACCTCTGGAATTCCTTGCCAGAGGGTGTTGTGAGAGCCAATACTATAACAGGGTTCAAAAGGGAGCTAGCTCGATTCATGGAAGATAGGTCCATCAATGGCTATTAGCCAGGATGCGCAGGAATGGTGTCGCTAGCCTGTTTGCCAGAAGCTGGGATTGGGTGATAGGGCATGGATCACTTGATGATAACCTGTCTGTTCATTCCCTTTGGGGCACCTGCCATTGGCCACTGTCAGAGGACAGGATACTGGGCTTGATGGACCTTTGGTCTGACCCAGTATGGCCGTTCTTATGTTCTATGTTCTAACACAAATAAAAAGCCTAGATAAAGGCACAGAGTACATGACTCTGAGTACTATAGCTGCACCATCAATGGAAAAGTTCACAGAAATTAAATTGTCCGAGGACAGAAACATGGAAAAACAGGACACCATGCCAGTGATCTGGCAACCAGCAAGAGTATAGGAAATGCCCAATGTGACGCTGTATGGAATCTGGGGGACACTTGAGGATATTATGAATATCAATATTGTAAAATTGTAATGAGTTATGCCAAATAGGCCATGTAAGATATCTGCAAAAATATTATAATTTGCCAGATATGATAATCTCATGTATGTGTTTGTATTACCTTTGTATTATGCATTATAGATATGTATGTATGTATGTATGTATGTATTTGAAACTTGTTCTATGCTTCTGGGTGACACCCCCAGACAGTTTGGCATCAGCACTGCCTAGCCTGCTTGATGGCCCATTAAGGACCATCAGCTAGACAAATGACCCATTGAGAGAAGGCAGATACACCTTTTGACTCAGCTAGGCATGCAGGGGCATGCCTATGCACAGAACTCTAAGGCTTTCAAGCCATGTGCTTGGCAGCTTGTGTTTGAAAAAAAGGAAGCACATGCCATATGGCAAAAGACTATAAAAGGCAGCTGCATCTTCTCCATTTTGTCTTCAATCCTGCTTCTTACCTCTGGCGGAACTTTGCTACAACTGAAGCTCTGATCAAAGGACTAAATGACCCATCCAAGCTGTGGATGTGTTCCAGAGAGACTTTCAAGCCAGCAAACTCACCAATTCTGCTAGGAACCTGATATATGGACTTTGAAGTCTTTGTATGTATGTGACTGTTTTACCATTTAACATCTCTCTTCTTGTTCTTTCTTTTTTCTTTATAATAAACCTTTAGTTTTAGACACTAACGGATTGGGTGGCAGCATGGTATTTTCAGTGAGATCCAAACCTATACTGATCTGGTAACGTGGCTGACCCTTTGGGGCCAGAAGAACATTTTGTATATGTGAGCAGAGTTTTTTAAATAACTTCTCACTGTACTGGACCCAGGTGCTGATTGGGAGCCAGAGAACTGGAATGCAATAAAGGGGGCTGTGTGATTTTTTGCTTCTTGATAACCTGTGTGGGGGATCAGATGTACAGTTTCTGACTGGTTGAGGAGTTTAACTTCAATGTTACCCACCATTCTTGGGAGAGCTACTCTCCCTTTTGCAGGCTTGGCATTTCCAGTGAGGGCTGCCCCGGGCACCACCGGTCACACCCAGCATTCAGGCAAATATGTAGAAACTGTAATAAACCCAACCATTATGCTAAAATGTGCAGAGAAAGCAAAAAAAATGCATGTATTAAGTGCAGAAAGGAATTCCTCCGGTGAAAAGAAATAGCTGTTCTTAAGCATAATAATGGAGGTGGCTGAAAACTCAAAAGATGGGCTAATTAAAATGGGAGATATGTGACATACAAGACAGACACAGGGGCACAAGTGAAACTGAAATAGAGTGATGTAACTGAACAGAAACTGAAAAAGAGAGATATAAGGAGCATATAAAAGTGCCCATGAAGGACTATAATGGAGGAATAATTGCAGTGTTGGGAGAACACACACTGACACTTAAATACAAAGGGAAAATGATAAAACAAAAGTTTGTGATGGTACACAGAAGCAAGCAACCAGTCTTGTGCCTACAGACATGTGAGGTGCTTGGTCTTGTTAAGAGGATGTATGCCATGGAGAGACAGAAAGACAACACAGAACAAGATAAGAAAGTATTAACATCACATGAAGACATATTCACAAGATGTCTCCCAGAAACATAGAAGATACAGTTAAAAGAAGATACAGAACCTGTGGTGTATGTGACAAAAGAAGTTCCACGAGCCTTAAGAAAGAGGCTAGAAGAGCTGAAAAATATGACCGCAAATGGTATCATTCGGAGAACAGACGAACCAACAGATTGGCTTCACTCCTTATTAATCTTAGAGAAAAAAAGAAGGGGGACAATAGATGTGTATGGACCCTAAGGAGCTAGAGAAAAACAAAAAACAGAACACTGCCACTTGCCTGCAAGAAAAGAACTGTTGTCTGAAATGTAAGGAGCCAAATTATTCAACAAATTAGATGCATCGATTGGATTTTGGCAGATCCCCTTGAACAGTGAGACCTCCAAGATCTGCACTTTCAAAACACCATTTGGCAGATACGTGCTTCCTTAGACAGCCTTTTGGAATATGTTGAGCTCCAGAAATTTCACTGTACAAGCCAGATGCTAGGGGGACTAGGAGGTGTGAAAGTGTACTTTGATGACATCATAATTTGGGGCAGTGCTGTTATTGAAAATCAGGAGCAACTGAGGAAAGTACTGGAAATTGTGAGAGCTAATAACCTTAAACTGAATAAGGCCAAATATAATTTTCAAACAATGGAAATTGCATACTTGGGAGAGAGAATGACCTCCAAGGAAATCTTGCACAATGAATCAAAGATTCAAGCAATACTGAACATGCCAAGACCTGAAGATAAAAAGGGAATTCAAAGGCTGCTAGTCAAGTTGAATTACATCAGCAAATTCAGACCTAACTATATACCATTTGCACACCTCACTTAAGACATCTCCTCCATGAGGTCACTGAATGGGCATGGATGCTGGAGCATAAAAGAGAGTTCAGTGACTTCAAGGACATTCTGACATCATCTTCAGTGCTGCTATTTTTTTTTGACCAACATTGCCAGTCTCATATGCATCTAGGGCTAGGATAGCTGCAGAGATGCTGTATGCACAAATTGAAAATGAGATCAAGGTCTGGCATATGGATATACAATTTTTATGACTTTCTCTATGGTCATAGCTTCAAAGCAGAACACAAATCACGGATTGCAATACAAAGAAAGGGACTTGGAGAAGCACCACACAGGACACAGAAACTACTTTTGAAAATACAGAAGTATTACATGACCCTGGAGTTCCAACCTGGATGCCACTTAGTAAAGGCCGACATACTCTCAAGACCATATGCTTCATCTAACAATACACAGCCTGATGATCTGGAACAAGCAGTAAACATACATGTGAGCATGATAATGTCACATGTTGTATATCTCTAGGCATATGGGACGAATTGGAGACAGAAACAGCTAAAGATGAAATGCTGCAAGCACTGATACAAGTGATAGGTAAAGGGGGGGGGAGGAATCAACACTTCCCATCAGCTTATTCCCATTATAAAAATGAACTTTCAGTGATCTTAGGAGTGCTCTTGAAGGGAACACAGATCATGGTTCCCACAGTGATAAAAAGGAAAATATTGAAACAAATATATGCAGAGCACCTGGAAATGACCACATCAAAAAGAAGAGCTGGAGAATTTGTATTCTGGCAACTGATGAATAGTGACATCAAAGAAATGATGAGCAAGTATGGAAGATGTCAGAAGTACAGATTCCCAGCAGAAAGAACCAATGAGACCACATGAACAGTTTGCAATTCCATGGGACAAAGTCAGAACTGAGATGTTCAGTCTGGGAAGACACAATCACCTGATTAGAGTGGACGACTTTACCAATTTCCCAGAAGTAGGAGGGGACAGGGAGGAAAAGACTGGGAAAATACAATCAAACCAAATATTACAATAAAAAAAAGCAAGACTTATTTCACAGATTAAAATATATATATATATATATGGTGAGAATATGGTAAGATGGACAATGAGTAGTCAAAGTCAGAGAAGACTTGCCTGGCTCACCTTCAGTGATCAGAGAGGAAGGTAAAATCTAAGCATCTGCTCAAGATACCCTGACAACTTGGCCATGAGATGTGATAGCAGATATACAAGTTGAAAAAAATTCACAAACTGACCCTGTTATTGACCAGGAGACTGAACAGTCTGTACCAGACAAGGATTTGACTAAAGAGGGTTTGCAATACAGCCGATCAGGAAGATTGCTGAAATGCCCTAAGAGATTGATCAAGACACATTAAGGTGGTGTTTAAGAAACTTGAAGAGTTAAGTCAGTTTTTGTATTTTTAATAGTTTGATAGTTTAATTTAATAGCATTTTAGTTCAGTCAAAAAATTTATAAAAGGGAAGATGTGCTATGGAATAAGTCCTCCCATACACGTAGAGATGCCATGCTTCCTATACACTCTAAATCCAGTCTTTGGTTTCTGGGAACACTTCCATCCTGCTGGGGCAGAAACAAAGAAGCCCAGGACAGGGCAATTGCAGGCTGCAGCTACACTGAGTAGGATGTTTTATTACTGTACCTCATTTCTGCACATAGTTCTGGTCATAATACAGAGTTTATCATGACTGTGTGTGCTCATCATTAAGATATTACAACTGGTATCTCTGAGCCCTTTTGACAGTGTCAGATGTGTGATCAGGCCCTTGACCATCTCTGTGTTGCCTCCTTTCCCCCCCCACTCACCTGGGTTCACAGAACCCTAAGGAGTCAGTTATCGGGGGGGAGGCACAAACCCCTCATTTAGTCATTTTTAGCAGCATGGGATTTTGGATTTTTTTTGGCTTTCGTGTTTTAAAGCCTTAGGGTGGAGCACCTTAAATAAGGTGCGTGAAAGCAAAAGTTCTGTGTGCATCAAATTATTTGGCAAGCCTTCCCAATTGCTGTAAATGTGATTCTGTTTCCATTGATCCATTTATATAACACACACTTTTAAGTTGTTTAATTTCCTGCTTGTTCAGCTCTGGCTTTAATGCAGGGATATAGACATCTAATGAGAGCATACTTCGAACAAACCCAAGACAGCAACCTTTCTGGTAACTCTGTGGGAACAAAACACCCAAATGATACTTATCGGGATACCAGAGAAATGGGTTACTCGTGCACATTTTGGTAGCATCTGTGCACCAAGGCCATGCATATGGTTTCATTTGCAATGTAGCTTTAGTCAGCCAGCAGTTTCACCTGTGGACAGAGTTCTGTGGGAGCATGAATGAATTAAAGCTAGAGTATAACATTCCCCTGCAATGATTGTGTGGGTGGGTGGAGAGCAGAGCTGTATTTTTCTCTCTCCAGTATTTCTAAGATACTTAAGTGTGCAGTGGCTGAGTGGAGGTTCCCCACTTCATTCCGCCTGCACACAGGAGATGCAAGCTGAATAGCTCAGACAGCTGAGTAGAAGCACACCCAGCAGGGACGGTTTTATAAACAAGCAACATATGCTTCCCTCGGAGCCTTGTGGAGGACACCAGTGGGTGTTCAGGCCCTCACAAAACATTTTTAATGCAATAGAACATGATGATGACCTTTCTGTAGGGAATTTAAAAAAATCATCCTATAAAACATGATAGAAAATTACATCCCTGCAATAGACCTCTATAGAAAGATCATTCACGATTAAATTCTATAGTTTTTAAAGAATAATTTCTGTTGGAATCCAATAAATTTATATAGAATCCTATTGGTTTAATTCCTATTCAGTTCTATAGGACTTTGCCATAAAGGGGTGAGGAGGATCTGGCTCTACCCCCCTGGAGCTGATCCCACCCCTTTGAGCTGGCAGAGTTCCACCTGGTATGCTACCCACCATCCACCCCATACCCAGGGAATGCTAGTTGCAGCATTCTACCAGTATACACAAAGGGCAGGGGGGAGAAAAAGTCTCCCATCGCCTTCTTTCCCCCACCGTACTCTAATAATGTCAAGCCTGAATTTACTCAAAATGGTTTCAAAAAGACAATTGTCATGGAAATTATTTAATAGAGGGGACCATTGGGATCATCTAGTTTGACCTTCTGCATAACACAGGCCATGGAATGTCATGCAGTAATTTCTATACCAAGCCTCTCTAAGCAGTGTTTTACTGAGCATTTTATTGCCAGAGCGTTTCATGAGATAGCTGGAAACAAAGAACAAACATTAAAGGAATATTTACACCAGAAATGATCACAGCAGCGTTGGGTCTTCACATTGCAGGGCTGTAGCTAACAGCCACAAGAGAGCCCTTCATAGAGATGGGCCTGACCTGAAAAATTCTGATCTGGATATCACAAGTCTCCAAGTTCGGGATGCTTTGGATCAAGAATTTCAGTTCAGCGTATTCAAGAGATGGGAGTCAGCTGCAAAACTAAGACCCTGGTTTGGATATTGAACCTTTTCAAGGGGTTCAGGTTTAGCCCCCTTTCTAATATCTAAAAATGATCTGTACTTCCCACCTTAGGCAAACTGAGTTGGGCAAGAGAGGGATTTTCACAAATACATTAAAAAAAATCCAATCTTTATCTCTAATTCATGTTCTGGATAAGTAAGTTAAATTATTTAAGGATCTCAGTGTAGCTCTTCAGTATGGAAATTGTGTGTGTTCAAGTAATAGGTATTTGTTTTTCATTGAATGCTTATCTTGTTCAAAATGATGGATTTGTGCAAAGGGCAGCTGCAATGGCTGCTGGATGGGTTTTCTGCCCTTAACTCATTTCTGTCTAACTTCCGCAACTTTAATTATGATTAACTATGTGATTTATGCCTTACTTAAGTACATAAATCTCTTCTGACAGTTTCACGATCAGCTGCAGGATCAAGAAGGAACCTCATCTGTTGGCTTATTGTGAGTAAAATAAATCATGAATGGTCTAAAGGTTTGATTTAAAATAGTGGGAGCCAACTCATGCTGGGCAGAAACATAAAAACTCCACAATGTTTTAAAAGGTAGCTGGTTATTTCAAAACAAAAATCAAATGAAAGGGTTTACAAAACAAAAGGACCCTGGTAACTGACATCATGTAACAGCTCGACATGTTCAGATACCATGCTACTGTTTGGATTCCAGTACAAATGAAACAGAATAGTTTGATTCTTGATGTATAATGAGTTGGAGAGGGGGAATGAAAAATACTGTACTTTATACGTCTTTGTGCAGTACATAAGATGGTTAATGGCATCATGTGAAAATTAACAGGCACATACAATTTTGGAAAGATGGTCCCCCAGAATGCAGAAAACAGTGGAGCATAAAGATAGCTAGAAAAGAATTATTGTCTTGTTTAGGACAATATCCTGAAACACAAGAGATCTGGGTTCAACTCTTGGCTCTGCCACAGACATCCTGTGCACATTAGAAAGATACTTACATGCTGATTTAGTATGATTACAGAGTGATCACATATAAGAAATGCATAGGGAAATAGAATGTGCGAGTGAGGCTAGATCAAAGGAAGAATGGTTCAGGTCTGAAGGCTACTACAGACAGCTTTAAATAAGGCATGAAACAGAGACAGAGATGAAGGCTGAGTGAGCAGTGTGAATCTGGTGGGGTAATAGCAAATGATGGAGGATTATATGGAACTGTTATCTGTAAACTGAGTAAGGAACTGGCTGGATTGATTCACTTTTCATTTCCAGATATTTTACACTTTTATTTTTTGCAGGCTGCACTAAAACACACTTTCAGCCTTAAATCTTCTCACGAAGTTGTTGTCTGGGAATATTATACACAGTGGAAACTACTATCATATGTCAAGTATCAGAGGGGTAGCCGTGTTAGTCTGGATCTGTAAAAAGCAAACTACAGAAGCAGTTTCTCCTCCCTTGGTGTTCACACCTCAACTGCTAGCAGAGCACCTCACCCTCCCTGATTGAACTAACCTTGTTATCTCCATATTGATTTATACCTGCCTCTGGAGATTTCCATTACTTGCATTTGAAGAAGTGAGGTTCTTACCCCCGAAAGCTTATGCTCCCAATACTTCTGTTAGTCTTAAAGGTGCCACAGGACCCTCTGTTGCTTTTTAGAGAGTCCTGTGGCACCTTTAAGACTAACAGATGTATTGGAGCATAATCTTTCATGGGTAATGCATCTGACGAAGTGGGTATTCACCGACGAAAGCTTATGCTCCAATACATCTGTTAGTCTTAGAGCCACAGGACTCTCTGTTGCTATTTACTATCGTATGCATGCTCTCAGAAAGTAATCTGACTGCACTAGATAGGCACCATTATGTGAGCTACATTATGATTTCTTGCAATTTTTAATGGGAGCTTAACTTGAAATCTAGTCAATTTCCAGATCGTGGCATCCAGCTTCATACTCTGCCCAATGCCAGCTTTGACCACCGTGGATGCACTGAGAATCCTCTGAAGGGGTACAGTTCATTAAAAGAAATGTTACATAGTTTCTTGCCAGGAGTGGTAGAATTACTGCTTCAGTGATTTTCAGCTCCAGGAGAAATGTGAAGCCTTGCAATCCAGGATTAACAATGTAGATGGCAGGACTGTAGCATCAGGCCCTCATGTTTGAAACAAAATCTAATCTATATATGAGTTTACAGAAATGATCCTGAGAGGACGAAGCATGATATTGTGGGGCTCAAGAGACCTCAATTCTTGACTCTGCCACAGACTTCCTTCTTTGTGACCTTCGGCCCTCAATGTTTCTGCCTCCGTTCCCCCTCTGTAGGATGGGGGATGAAGATGACAGGACTTCTTCTCTGAGGGTAGGCAAGATAGATTTGTTAATTGCAACCACAAGTTATTGGGCTAAATTCCACTGCAGGAGCAAGTGGTAACATTCTACGATAGGAGGGCAGATTGGCACCATTAAAAAATCACCCAATCTATCTTGATATTCTATGAATTACTACAAGTGAAGTTAGGCTTGAATTTGAAGTAACAACAACTGCACGGCTCTATTTGTGGATGACCAAGCTTTAAGTGACTGAAAACACTGTCCCAAAGTTGGCAGTGAAGCTAGAATTTCAAGTAGAATCCATAGCTGGCTCAGTTTTGCTCTGATAACTGTGTACAGCAAAAGATATTTAATACCACTGACCCATAACTACAGTAGTTCAGGCTGTATACATTTTTATTTGTTTTATTGATACCTGCGGCAGCTGGTATATATTTACAGAGTATTACTTCAAACTTTGTGGCGCCCTAAGATTTATATTGCTTTGCACTGAGTTATGTCAGGTTAACCTCTTGAAACATAACTGCATGTGGAGCAATGTGCAAATACCATTGTATTGAAGTTTTTAAAGGGATACCTTTTAAACAAAAAAGCTACCTCTGGGAAATCTTACAAGATATTACCTGCTGAGTAGGTTACTTGCAATTAGCAAACTGACGTAACCCACACCGATATAGCATGAATATAAATTCCTCGAGTAATGCATGTTCTTAGCCAGGACACAGGGGCCTGAGGGGTTCTAAGTGCAGCTGTGTGGAACTCGGTGCTTGTACATACATTACCAGGGTTCATGCAAATATTTTCTTTGTTCTATATTCACCTAGGTTCACCTATGGGCTTCTCTGTAAGGCACAGAGAGCTTGTATTTAACAATGACATTTTTATTTAAACATGATAGAATACAGTAACCACAGCCTGTCACAAGCTGGAGTCTACAGTCCCTGCAGTCCAGAGACCCAGCTTCCAAAATGGAAGATGATCTTTTGTCTCTGCAGCCACACCCCTCACTAATACACAAGTCACATCCTGAGCATTGCTTTGAGATGCCAATTAATATGATCTGAAACACTGAAATTGAAACTCGTTGCTATAAGATGTCATTGAGGTCAACAGTTAAATAAGACGCACAAAAGGATTAGACATTTATATGAATATTGAGAGCATCCACAGTTACATTAGAAGCATACGATTTTTTAGGGAGATATAAACACTCATGGTTCAGGGGTTTTTGCAACTTTCTCTGAAGCAACTGGTACTTGCCATTGTCAGGATATTGGACTACAGTATCTAGACCACTAGTTTAAGCCAACATGTAATTCCTGCATTAAATATTATGTTGTTGTTTTTTGCTGGTTTCCCATCAAACTCTAAACTGATCTAGGTTGGATCAAAACTATCCACATTCACTTGCAAGTCATCCATAGAGATTAGACTGTGAAATTTTAACAGTCATTTTAAGAGTGAGAAAAAAAGTTGTGCTGGAATTACGTCAACTTTTTTGGCAAATACATTTGCCAAAACAAACAATTTTTGTGGATGTATTAGGAATAGGTTACAAATCAAGTCTGAATCCTCACTGCAAGTCCAGTGAAAGTGACCTTTCCAATGACATATATGGTGCAACTTTTCCTACATGATTTAGTGCTAAAAGTTGAAGTCCAACCTTCATTACATACTGTATATGCAAACGTACATCCTGAAATCCAAAATTATTTTCTAAGATATAATTTGCACCATTTGCTGTAAATCAGTGTAATACATTATACAATAAATTTCCTATGCACATTACTGAAATCTAACACGTTAGGCATCCTTTAAAAGCTGTTCTGATACCAATATATTTTCATCTTCCTCTCAAGCAAAAGCTATATTATCTTTTGTTGAAAGCTGAATACCACATACTTGACTGATGACTGGGGAGAAATTTGTCTATGTACAGGTTATAAATTCTGTTTAATATTGGGGAATCTCTGTGCAGCTACGTTTACACTGCAAACTCCATTTTTATTATGGGGCACGTTTGCCTTCTGTGTTATCTTTTGCCTCCATATTAACCTAAAACCCACAGGAGAAATTCTTGCACTTGGCACAGGGCTAATAATGGAGTGTCATTAAACCATGATCATCCATTCGAATGGAGCTGCCTTGGATAAAAAGATAGCTACCATCCAGGACAAACCAGTTTTCAAGTGTGAACTCCAGGAGGGAAGTAACTAAGCAATGGATCACCTGATGGGCATCATCTGACAAGGGGACTGGAGGTTATAAAAGAAAGGGTCTCTTACCAGCCATTATAGAGAGGGAGAAGAGACTAGAAGCAGAAAGCTGGTTGCAGAACTGAGAGGAGACTCCATGTGCAGGAGTGAAGTGGTAGAGGCAGGATCCTGGACTTCTTACAGTACTCTGACCAAAGCCCAAAGAACACTCAAGAGTGGTGAGGAAACTGAGCAGGGAAATGTATACGGGCATTTTATGGTTTTGTCTACATCTGTATGTTTCTCGTGTTAGCTAAAGTAGAGAGTGATTGTATTAGAAACCTTAGCAAAGTCTGTGTCTTGTGTGTTTCAACTATGTTGTGTCCCTGGAGAGTTAAACAGAGGGTTTACAAGGCTGGAGCTCTGGGCAGGCCCACTGACGGGGGAAGGGAGGGCAAAGAGGGCAATCGCCTGGGTGGGCTGCAGGGCTCCTAGGCACGTGGGGGTGGTACCAGCGGTGGTGAAGGCAGCTAGACAGGCATGTGGAAGCCCTAGCCGTGCCAGAAGAGCGCACCCAGCAGCACATCCAGCAGCTTGCTGGGCACCAGCCAGCGCAGGCCCAGCACCGCTCAAATGTCAGGCGGACCGCGTCCGCGTGGGTGCAGCTTGTGCGTGCGTGTACCAGCCACTGCACGAGGTCCAGCTCCGCACCCACGTTGCAACGCTACGCCAGGCCAGCAGCAGCGTGGGGCCCGGCTCCAGCTCGCCGTGCACGATGTGCAGGGGCAGTGGCTCCCCACTCCCTTGCTGTGCACATATCCACCACACACACCACACCCTGCTGTATTTGGTGCCGTTTTCATATATATATATTAATCTTTTAAATGTTTTATTATTGTATATTTTGACTTTGTTGTTCATATTCAGTTACATCTTGTACATCAGTTTTTTCCTTGTCTTTAGATTAAACACCTGATCGTGATTCATGTGTAATTAGCCTACTTGATACTTTAAGTGTTTTCTTACTTTGTGCTTCTTTAAATGTTTTATATTATTATTTAGTTTAATAGAATCATAGAAGATTAGGGTTGGAAGATCCCTCAGGAGGTCATCTAGTACAACCCCCTGTTCAAAGCAGGACCAACTAAATCATCCCAGCCAGGGCTTTGTCAAGCTGGGCTTTAAAAACCTCTAAGGATGGAGATTCCACCACTTCCCTAGGTAACCCATTCCAGTGCTTCACCACCCCCCTAGTGAAATAGTTTTTCCTAATATCCAACCTAAACCTCCCCCACTGCAACTTTTGAGACCATTGCTCTGTGTTCTGTCATCTGCCACCACTGAGAACAGCCTAACTCCATCCTCTTTGGAACCCCCCTTCAGGTAATTGAAGGCTGCTATCAAATCCCCCCTCACTCTTCTTTTCTGCAGACTAAACAAGCCCAGTTCCCTTAGCCTCTCCTCATAAGTCATGTGCCCCAGCCCCCTAATCATTTTAGTTGCCCTCCGCTGGACTCTTGCCAATTTCATTCCATAATATATTTATTTAATTTAAATATCTAATTAAAAATAAGATGTACAGGGGCTCATTGGGGGGTTCTGGGTGGAGGAACAAGGGGACTCTGCAGGGGATCCAGGTGAAGGTGGTGGGGGCTCAGCAGGGTGGGTCTGGGTGTGGGGAGATGGGGCTCGGTGGGGGGTCTGGGCATTGGAGTCTCAATGTGGGGTCCGGTGCTGGGGGAGTGGGGCTTGATGGGGTGGGGGTCCATGTGCAGCAGCTTGGGGATCAGTGGGGTGGGGGGTCTGAGTGTGGGGGGTTCATTGGCGGGGTCCAGGTGTAGGGGGGTAGGGCCTGACAGGGTGAGGGTTCGATGGGCCTGCTTAATGGGGGAGTCCCAGCTGCAGCTGAGGGGATGCCGCATGCTGGGCTCCTGCTTCCCCCTGTGATCCCCCTCTCCCTGCTCCCACATTCCTCTCCCCGTCCTATTCCACCCCTCTTCCTCCACCACTGCCTCTTCCCTCCACCCCTCACCTCCCCTTCCCTCATTTCCCTGACCCCCCTTACCCATCCCCACCGCGGGCACTCACTGTTGCACAGAAAACAGGAAGGCTCCCAACACACAGAAGGGGAGCACGACTGGCACTAGGACCCAGGAGGTGGCGTTCAGCTGCAGAGTCAGTGGAGCTGGGAGGCAGCTTCCTTCAGCTAGGCAGCTTTGTGCTTTCAGAAATGGGGGGTGGGGCAGTTGCACGTAACCCCAAGTGCCCACCATGCCTCCCCTATGTTTGGGGGGGGCAATCCTCCCCCAGAACTGCACTTATGGTTGCTCCTCCCCCGCCCCCCCCCCAGCATGCATGGCTTCCCTGCCATTTTCTGCAGGGAAGCACAGAAATTCTGCAGGGGGGGGGGGAGGGGGATGGTGTTTTTTGTGGATGCACAGTCACGCAGAATCCCCCCCGCCCCCCGGAGTATAAGTTAGAAGATGGCAGGTCATAGAATCAGAAGATCAATTTTGGAGAATTAAATTGGGAGTTTTCCAGATTTCTTTTGGAATAAAATAATTTTAATTTCTAATTTTAATTGCTCTTGATTATTGCAATTATTATGTGTTTATTTCGAGAGACGCCTGAGTGGTGGTTTTGTAGAGATCAAAACGCTAACTATCTGTGTTATGCCTCCCCACTACTAATTATATAGTAATAGAACCTAGCATTATAAACCAATTTAAATGTGACTGAGAGTGAGTGTGAAATTAGTAGTGTCTAGACTACTCAGTACATAACAGCAGTGTAGCAGGGGCCACTCGCTCCTGCCTCTGCTCAAGTTCATTAACAGCTCAGAGATCTTTATGCTGGAAAAAAACCTGGTGCAGTTTATTTACAATGTTGGTTCCCACCTCTCTTGTACACTATACAGCTGTACTCCTACACTCTTAAGGGGCCTTCAGCACCTGAGGCAAGCAGTGAAGAGCAATCTCCCCTTCTCTCCCGTTCCTTTTTGTATCCTCTGCCTAATGCAGTGGTGGATTAATACATGGGGCCACAGAGCCTATGCCCAGGGGTACCCACAGGAGCGCCAGAACCTGTGTAGAAAAGGGGGTGGC